>NC_084855.1:2198469-2806094 GCF_951802175.1 Populus nigra | reverse complement strand
GAAGTAATTTAGCTATTTCTGGGGGTTGTGGCAACTTGCTGCATTGAATTTAGACAATATGCATTTGTATGATTGGTGAATTCAGTATTTTGGTGAATAATAGCCTTTTTTTATATTCAGTGAATTCAGAAATTCATAAAGTGTTAGTGTGTTTCCGGTGGAAATGGCTGCAACTGGCACTTCATTTATTAAAGTACAGAGGAATCTGCAGAGGTTCACAACAGTTCTACAATCTGCAGCTTGTGAATGGTTTTTGCTCTTTTGGCTGCTTATTGATGCTGTACTCTCGTATCTGCTAACAAAATTTGCAAGTTATTGCGGATTGCAAATACCTTCCATGTTTTGTTCCAGGCTCGATCATTTTCTGGGAAATGAAAAACCTGGATTTTATAAAAAATTAATTTGCAGCAACCATAGATCTGAAATGTCATCCTTGATTTCTTGTCACATTCATGGGAAGCTTGCTGGTGGCTACGGTATGTGTGAGGAATGCCTATTGTCATCCACAATGAAAAGCGTACCAAGCCCAGACATAAACAGGCTGTTGATGGGTAAGTTTGGGTTTGATATTGGTGCTCCTGGTTTCCAGAACTCATTGCAGAACAGGGAGCTTGTTTCTGGTTCTGTTGGTACGAGGATGTGCTCATGTTGCAAGAGATCAAGACAAACTTCCAACAGAATAGCCCAACTGAAATCACCTAGGAGTGGGATGACTAAGCCCAATATTCCTTTGCCCCGTCATCTGACCCACCGTGAAAATATAAGGAAAAAGAGAAAGAAATTTCCTGGGTCTGTAACATCTCACCGTCTTGTAAGGTGTGATTACAATCCCCGCTCTCATGTAGGATACGCTGAGCTCAAGTTCACTTTTGATTCTGATTCTGAATTTCCATTTTTTGATGATGATGAAGGCAGTAGTATTGGTAAAAAAATGAAAGAGCTGAAGGAAGAGTCCACAGTTCCACCCAAAACACTGACTGATGGTATAAGCTCAGAGAAGATGACGCATCATTCCTTGAGAAGCTTGGCTTCTGATGTTGATCTGAACCGGCAGCAAGCTGATCATGAAAACTGTCCTTCTGCACTACCTGAGCTTATTTCTTTAGATGATTGTCCTTCATCCAGTGTAATGGAGACTCCTCCTGGAGTGTCATCAGTGAGAAGTGAGCTCAAGTTTCCTTTCTTTCAGAGCTACAATCTTTCTGCACTCTCTGATCTCATGTCACTTGTGGTTCCCTCATCATTTAGTGCTGTTGAAGGTCCTCTGGAAGCATCAGAAAGGAATTGTAAGTTCTCCATATCTTTCTACTCGCCTTTTCTGTGTGCTTGTATGAGGATAACTGTTTATAAGCAACTTATTTCCATCCTGGAATTGTTTCTAGCAGCAGACTACACTGGAACAGGTGACGGGCGATATATATCCATCAACAAGCACAAGGAGATTTCCAAATTAACTACGTCAATCAGAGGAGGTGATCGGGTTGCTACTGAAGTACCTTCCATAAATTCTTGTAATGTGGATCTGATTGACGTGTGGAAGCCTGCTGCCAATAGCGAGGAAGGAGAAGCACACACTTTTATGGCAGAAAAAGGGACTGCGAATGAACATGAAAGAGTTGATGAAAATTTGGAGTTGCCAACAGAAAATGTTTTCGCTGAAGTGCCTGATTTATCATTGAATAATAAAATCAATGGGGTGGAAGGTCGTGGGGATGAATTGGAGATGAATGATGCTTTGGGGCCTAATGGGGTTCAGACGCTCCAGACTGAAAGAGCTGAATCATCTGGTCTCGAATCTCTCGATGGAAGCTTTGTCAATGACATTGAAGGTGAAAGTATTGTTGATCGGTTAAAGCGACAAGTGGAGCATGATAAAAGACGCATAAGCGATTTGTATGAGGAATTAGAAGAAGAAAGAAGTGCTTCTGCAATTGCTGCAAATCAGGCAATGGCCATGATCAATAGGCTGCAAGAGGAGAAGGCAGCACTTCATATGGAGGCCCTGCAGTACCTAAGAATGATGGAAGAGCAAGCAGAGCATGACGTAGAGGCTCTTGAGAAAGCTAATGATCTTCTGGCTGAGAGGGAGAAAGAAATACAGGACTTGGAAGCAGAGATAGATTTTTTACAATTTAACACCCCCGATGAACCAGTGGCGGAGACAATACATGTGAAAAGTTACGATCTGAAGGAGAAAAATATGAGTTTAGAGAATACTTCCAAAGGCGATGATGATACCAATGTTCCTTGTAGCTCATCGTTTAGGGAGGTCTTGAATGGCAGTGAAAAACCTGCTACTGTCAAATCTTTGTTGTCAGAATATGATGATGAACAGTTGCTCATTTCACAACGTTTGAAGGGTTTGGAGAGGAAACTTCATCAATTTGCATCTCATGGGGCTTCACAATTCGTGTCTAATGGTGATTATTCCGAGGAAGCTCATGGAGCTCTCAACGAGGGAGAATCTCTTGACTACGAGGGGAGCCGAACAAATGATCAGACAAAGGAGGATAATTTGTCAACGCAAAAGGATTCACCTGTATCTAATGGAAGCCTCCCTGCCCATGAAACGTCCAGCGCTTTCATTGCCAAAGATCAAGATGTTTGTAACGAAAGTAATCATCCAGTTTTCAATGGACAAAAACCCTCCGAGCAACATAACGAGATTGATTTGGTTGTTCTTGAAAAGGAGATATCAGACCTTAATGGGAGATTGGAAACACTTGAATTTGATAAGAATTTTCTGGAGCATGCTTTTAATTCTCTTCAATCTAGAAAAGAGGGACTGCAGTTTGTTCAAGAAATAGCTCATCATCTGCAAAAATCGCGGAAAATGGGGATGAGAAATAGTGACCAATCTGTTCCTTGAGTTTCTATTCTTCTTTATGAGGTTAGTATATCCATTGTAATATTTCCTTTTGCTTCCATGCGTGCATGTTATTGTTCTAACTGCTACTACAATTGCTAGCTGAAACATGATAACCTAGAAAAGCCTGTTCCAAATAGAAACATACATATATTTGCGAGTATGCACGCACCTCTGTCGCTATGCACCCCCGCGCACACACTGAGTGAGAGAGAGAACACTTTCTTGTGCTTTTGATCTCATATCAAGCCCCCTCATAGAAGCAATTTCGATTCTTCAGTAGATCAAGATGACTGATGAGAACTCACATTAATAAAGCCTTTTTTCTACGCACAGAAGATGAACTGGAATGGTAAACATAACGGTTCTTGTAAACATTCTGCACAGGTATGATACTGTTCCGTGTCTTGATTAACAAGGCGAGAATCCATGAATTGCTTCAGGACAACCCTGAAGTGCTTATTCAGAAATTAGTAACGCTACAGTCTACATCTTTACGGGCATAGGGAGTTTTATTATCAGCCTTCGATAATTTTAAAACTCTCCCCTTGGCATGGAAGATGGTCTTACAACTAACCCTTGCCAAATCTATTTATTATGTTAAAGCTTGCTGTGGTGGAGAATCTGAACCATGTGCTACAGAATATTGCTTCGAAATGGTTTTTTTTTACTAACTATAATTAGGTCCTTTCGATCTCTCATTGTAATTATGATTTTTGAAATCATATGTCTGGGCCACTACTAACTTCACGTGGAAAGTTCTTTTGCAATTTGCAATAGTCTCTGTCTGATCATGCCTCGAAACTGCTCAAAATTAACTCCCAGTTATTGGGAATGGCGTGCTTAAGGCATAATTAATTAAGAAAATGATCGTGATTTCTTTTGCAGTAATAAGGGGCGGGTCCCATGTGATTTTCATAAGCATATTCTGGCTATTACGCCGATCAATATTCAAACGGCCTGGCCATGCCATGAAACAAAGCTGGACGAAACAAAGCAAAATTTTAATTAATAATTTAAAAAATATTATTAAATACAATTTATCAAGGATAAAAACCCAGCAAAAAAAACAATGATAGAATTTTGCCGAAACCATAAAGGTGGCATAGATACAGATGAGAGCTGCTAACAACCATTTGATGACATTCAATTTATCCCCGAGACGGGTCATCTTGACACAAATTAAATCGTCTCAATTTGAACATGTTTATACAATCACCTGGACATTCATTGATTATTGGCTCGATCTCCAATTGTGAGTAACCAATAATTGAGATACTATGACTTACCAATATATCCTCGATCGAGTGTTGGATATACTATAAACCTGATTTCTACCAGGTCTACCGGTAGATTTAGCCTCCAACCACAAACATGAATTGAGTTTAGATGAATCAAAAGATTGTCCTTATATCTCTCATACAATCGGGTATTATATTTTTTCTAAAAAGGAAGAAACAAGTCAACAAATAAAAAATAATAATAACTTAAAAAAATTGAGATCCAACTTACCACGAACCTCTAGGCTTGGCTATTCATGAGCTGCTGTATTTTTTTTTGACGATCCTCCTTTCACATGTAAATTTTAATAAAAAGTTCTAACGATATTGGATTGCGTCCAAACAAAAAAAAACTGTTGTTAGTTAAATATTTTCATATAATATCATAATTTTTTAAAAAACATATTATATAAAATAAAATTTTATTATTCATTTTTTATGTGAAACGAATAGAATGGAGAAGAATTTATATGGAGTTTACATTTTCATGGTCACCTCCTTATGTGATTGTTCAACTATACACACTCAAATTAGGTTATTTAATATTTGCAATTCCAACTTGTCAAAAGAGAGAGGCATATTCACGTAGAGAATTAAGGATTCTCTCCGCCTATATTTATACCATTTGTATTAAGCTATTGTATGATTAAGAACTGTCATGTAAGGATTTAATGGCAAAATGTTTTCATATGAAATTATAATTTTTAAATAAACTATTGTAGACAAATATAAATTTATAAATAATTTTTCTTAAAAAAATTATAGTGCTTAATTAAAATGAAACTTTGTCAGGACTTGAATTAAATTACTAAAGATTTTACAATCAGATTAAATGTAACAAATCATCCCATTAATTACATTGTATTGCATCATATCAATCTGCCTTTAGTTTACTTTCTTCTTCAAGCCGTTGCTTCTCCTCATTCATCAAGCGGGTGTTCTAACCAGCTAGCTCCCCCCACCCACGAATGATCTTTTTGTTTGCAGGAGGGCCAAAGTGGCCAGACATAGAAGCAGTCTCTTTCGAGTTCCTCTCCAATCCCTAAATAGATCGATGATCATTTAAAAAGAAAAGGAGAGACCTCTAGGAAAACATAGTGTCATGATCAAGGCCCACTGCAAAATTCGGGAGCCATCCACATAAAAGTTCGCCTCATCGACACCGAGTCGCCGCCCACATGAGAAGTTTAACAGCCCAGTTTTTTTTTCGGAAGAAGTTAACAGCCCAGTTTTTGCTGAGCAAATTTCTATTCTTTGCCCAACGATTATACCAGACAACCTCCTCGTCCCTTTAACTACTTGATATAAACTGATACACCAGCTGGGAATCAAATTCCGGTTTCAACATTCGGACTCCTTTATTCTTGTCTTGAGAAAAGTAGATTAGCATACATAGCAAGCAGTGCAAAGTCACCTCTTGGAGGGGAAGTAGTAGGTGAATTAAATTTAACCCAAAGTTTCCAACATTTATAATTCAAGAATGATATAAAGCATTAACCAAAAGAGTAATGAACACGTTTTATTCAAACACGCCAAGATATCAACTTTATTACAGCATATTACATGTGCTTAGAGAGGAAATTAATGAAAACTCTATTTATTCATGATTTTGGCTACCGATTTTGTTTGATAATTATGTCCCTCCAAAAAGGTGGACTAATAATATGTGTGCTATATCTTAGCCAATCTGAGGAACTCGAGTCACAACCCCTTGTTCATTGACCCAAACCCAAACCCTGCACGTTGCACCTAAAATCCTTGGTCACTGGAGTTCCTTCTCGCAAGACAATTGCATCAACATTTCTGTTCTCTCTCTCAATGGTAGCCGCCGCCGCCTCCCCATATGCCCTAACCAGCTCTGGCCACGAACTCTTACCTGAAAGTTTCCATCATAATGATATTTGCTATCACAATGTATAACACTTCAAACTCAGAGAGGAAAACAAAAGGGCGTGCGTAATTTCCTTAGCCTTACCTGGACACCGAGACGCCATTGCTCACCCTTCGCCCGGCTGCTGAGGGTGTTGAGAATTGAGTGAGTTGTTGCCCCCTTTATGAAGATTGTACACACATACAATAGCTAGCTAGGTTGCTTTTCAAAGCAAGATCTCTGAGCCGGTATCTTTGAATGTTGACATATTGACTTGGCCCTATATATTAATGCTCCAATATTTAATACATTAAAAAAAGGCTATGTATACAGTTTTTGTTTGACTTTGATACATTTATTTTGAAATATATTTGCTTTTGCATTTTTGGTCGTTGTAGACGTGTTCAGTTTTGTACGTAGTGTTTAAATTGAGACACCATTACAGGCGGAGGTGCTCTCCTTTGCAATCTTGCTAGGCCCACAATCTCTACAGGTGTTATGCTTTTTTTGGATAATCATCGAGATCTACAGGTGTTATGCTAATTGCATGGCCTTTTGTCTTCAAGCTATTCCTCCATTAATTATAAGCTACGCTGAATGTGTTGGCAGCATGGGATGGCCCAAACCCTCGGCAAGTGTAAGAAGAAAGGTCAAGTGGTATTGATAAAATATATAAAAGGCTAATCATTCAAAGAATAGAAGACGGAGGCTTTAACAAGTTATCTCATGTTATCAGTAAAAGTTTAAGCTGCTAAATAGAGATTTTAAAATAGTTTTCGATGCTTTAATCACGCAAAATTAACTACCATGCAAAGACTTCCAAAAATACTCAATTAATTATCACGGAGAAAGAACAGCATTTTTTTATATGATCATGTATATTATATTGGCAAAGTTATCAAGCTCTAGTGTACATAAACACACAAAAATTTGCATAGCTAAATGATAAAATGATGAGAAATATAAATTGTCTCGAATTTATTTCTAAACAGAAAGTTTCCGGAGTACTGCTTTATGTGGCTTATATACCGGTGCAAAAGTCATCTGCCATCTTTCCTTTCTCTTACGGTGCGATGGGAAGGGGAGGAAATGGAACTGTATATATATGCGAGAGGCAGGGAGAGTATTCTAATTTGAGATTGACATGGGACACTGTCTTTATTGTTTTTTAATATAATTATTTTTGTTTTTATTGTATTACTTTTTTGTTAGATAAAATCCTAGTTAATGTAAGCATCTTAATGAAAAAATTTTTTGTGTAAGACTAGTTTATTAGAATCTTGTTTGATTGGTTAGTTAGAATCTTTATTAGATTATAATAGTTAGAGGATTAATCTTCTTATAAATATAAGAGTCATTGTATTCAAAATAATAAGCATGTTGAAGAGTTTGTTGATAAGAGTGATTTATCAATAAAGCTTAGGAGATTCATCCGAATACATGCGTGTTATACTTTCAATAATTGATATCAAAGTTAATTAATTACGAGAGAAAAAAGCAGTAGCCTTTTTCTCTGTTTGTCAATAAAAAACACAACAACATTTTTAGCAATCGTAAACGAACTAGAAGCCTTTTTTCTCCCTGAACACAAAGTTATAGTAGCAACAAAACCTCTAAAGTAGCAGCTTTGATTTGTTATTTAAACCAGCAATGTTTATCCTTCGTGTAGCATCAAAATGTGCAGCAGTACTCATAGCAGTAATGTTCAACAGTCCTCCCAGTAGTAGCCCCACAACGTTTCAAGCAATAAGAAATAAAAAAAATTATTTTTTTCTTCGCTTCCGATAATTTTGTTCAACTACCCATTCCTTACTTTGATGGTCATTATGATCATTTGAGCATGTCAATGGAGAATTTTTTAAGATCAAAGAAGTATTGACAAATTATTTCTCAATAAATAATTAAAATACTATACGGATCAACAATATTGGATGTGAAAAGAATGGAGATAGAAGCACCATGATTGAAAGATTTCAATGCAAAGAATTATCTTTTCCAATCAATTGACCGCTCAATCTTAGAAACCATTCTTTGTAAGGAAACCTCCAAGAATATTTGGTATTCAAAGAGAAATGAGCACCAAAGAACAATTGGAGCAAAGAGGCAGCAATTTCAAGCACTTTGAATAAAATTCAAATTGCTTATGATGAATATGGAAGAGTCAGTCATGGACTATTTTTCATGAACATTGACAATCATTAACATGATGCGAATTCATGATGATAAAACAGAGGATATAACCATTATTGAGAAAATTCTTCGATCATTGACACCAAAACTCAATTTTATTGTATGTTTAATAGAGGAAGCTAAGGATATTGATGAACTTTTCATTGGTGAATTGTAAAATTCCTTGATAATTCATAAGCAAAAATTGAATCAACAAGATAATGAGCAGCAAGCTTTACGAATTTCATATAATATCATTTTTCTACCTCACAAAAAGGTGGACAAGGAGGAGGAAGGAGCACCAACAATAATAACGATAGATTTTCACCACATTAGAAATTTAAAGATAATCACTCTTTTAATATCACAAAAGAAGAAAAGAATATGGCAATGATCTTCAAATTTTTACAAGCCAAAGCTAGTGAACAAATCTAAGGTTGAGTATTTCAGGTGTCACTGGTATGGACAAATCTATTTTAATAGGAATGGTGGTGAAAATTTTAATTTTACAGAAATGAAAAAGGAAGTATCTTTATTGATGGCTTGTCATATGAACAAGAAAAATAAGAAGTGCAAATTTGAAAATGATTACGAGTTGATTAATAAAGAAAAAGAAGAACTAAGAAAAGAAGCTAAACATATAGCTAAAGAGATAGAAAATATTTCTAGGTTGCTCAAAGATGAGTGTGATAGCTTTAACTAGAGAAAAAAGCAATACAAGATCAACATAAGCAAGATATTGGGTCATTTAATCGTTAGCATGAAGATTTTAGGAGTATAATAGAGCAAGCACTCTGAATGGTTCAAAAAGAGCAAACAAATTTCTTGTTAGGCATTAAGATAAAAAAGAGGGAATTAGAGATTAGTTTTGATAAAAGGTGTGAAGAGATAGAAAACTATTTAAGAGATAAAGAGACAACCTTTGAGTTAGAGAAGAGAAGTGAGCTTCAACATAATGCTTCTCTTAGAAAAAAAGCAAGAAAAAAATTGTAGTAAGTTGTTTTAGAAAAGAAAAACCTTAATCATGAGAAAAAGAAGAAGCCTGTGCATAGAGGATGCACCGTAACTAATAGATAATCAAAGTCCACTTGAAATATCAGCAAATAATAATAAACGATTCCAACATGTTAGAAAAAACTTACATGAATAAGTGATTATGAGGCAACTAATTAAAATCAAACAATCTAATGATCTACTCTCTGTGCTCTATTATCATATTTTGATCTTGTGACTTTTGAAGATGTCATCAAGGAAATAAAGTGGCAAAAAGCTTTCGATGATAAAATTGATGTGATTAAGAAAAGCAATACTTGAGAATTAACATAATTTTTAAAATGACAAAAGATCATTGGTGAAAAATGAATATTCAAGATAAGGTTAAAGAATAATCCTTCATAGTTAAAATGAGTGCTTAGGAACATAAGTTTAAGGGAGGGATATTTGTTAGATAAAATTCTAGTTAATGTAGAAATTCTTGATGTAGAAGAATTTATGCTAGACTAGTTTATTATAATCTTATTTAATTAGTTAGTTAAAATCCTTATTAAATTATGATAGTCCAAGAATTAATCTCTAATCAATGTATTTAGAATAATAAGAATGCTGAAGTGTGTGTTGACAAGAGTGATTCATAAGCTTGGAAGATTATTCTAAATAAATGTGTGTTTTATTTTCAAATTGCTAAAATTCAACACGCAATTTAATGAATAATTAGAGTAAATGTGAGGACACAAATCTACAAATAGCCCCCAATTGTCTGACGAATAGCCATTAACTCGGAGAGTTCCGGGGCAAGGTCCTCGGCCCCTCTGAGATCAAATAAATTTTCTGTCTCTTCGAGCGTAGATGGTAATTTTGAAGTATTGGAATTTTCTACTAGCTATTTATGTATCTTCACTTTTCGGAAATGAAAAAAAAAAATCAAAGGTCTTCGATCTTAGAACTAACGAGCTTTTATACTGTCAAAAATATAGAACCATGTACTGTCAAAGCACCCAAATAACTTTTATACTGTTATTACTGTATCCTAATATATTATTTTCTATATAAATATATTAGTAATTTATTACTTTCTATAATATTATATTTTAAAGTAATTGTTATATATACATATAAAGAAAAGTATTATGTTACTTTAGCTTTTCATGAAAAGTTGTTTTCAATCTCTTAAACTAGAATATATTTTTCTCTATCTAAAACCTATTATTTTAATAATAAAAATAAATAAATTTCGTTGAATCGTTTTCATAAGATAGTTGAACAATACAAGTTAAAAAAATTAATTTTCAAGAAAACACTTTTCACCAAACAATGCTTAAAAAGGGAAGTCTCAGTGTCTTCAATCATGTAATTATCAGAAGAGAAGATGCACTGATTATCTTGACTTTAGCAGATAGAAAGGCATAAATCTTTGTCATCGTAACTTAATCTTGTTCAAAAAAACTAAACCTTACTTATTTTAGTAAAAACAGTTAATCTAATGATTAATGATTGACTATGACTTATTTAATAATTGAAACAATTTTTAAACTCGAATCTAACAAATATTCGACAGTGACACCACCGCATCGTGGAGATGACCACTTGAGGTACTGCCAAGAATAAATAAAATGACAATTGCCTGGCGTAATAGTGATCGTGCTTTAATGGAATTCGAGCACTATACTCTGTCTGGTTATAGGGGGGCAGCATGGGGTCCCTCTTGGGTGGAGGGAGAGGTCCTCCGGGCTCCGGGCATGGTATACAGGTTGCAGCATGCTCTGTGATTTTATGCGTTTTGTGTGGGATTGATGATGTCCCAAAATCGAAATCAATAATCATACCTTTTAATTATATCGATAATCAAACGGATAAACGTACATACATCCATGCATACATGCATAAAATCCATCATATCAACAATGAATTATATAGGCACAAGATACCAATTTATCCCTATAAAGGTGATGAAAACCAAGGGAATTCTTGCTCTTTAATCAGATCTCTCTTTGAACCTCACGGGAAAACCACCCTTCATCTTGCTCGTCAAATCAGCAATAAACACGGGCTCAAAACCATCCTCTGCCACTGGTACAACCTTAAACCTCCGTAAGATCCCGGCAACCACCCTCTTCATTTGCAAGAAAGCCATGTCCTTACCCAAACAAATCCTTGGCCCGGCCTGAAAAACAGGGTAGGTATACGGGTCCCTCCCCACAAAACTCCACTTCCCATTCTTATTAGCTCCATCGGCAGCACTCTCCAGCCATCTCTCTGGCTTGAACTTTTCCCAATCTGAACCCCACAACACCTCGAGCCTCCCCATTGCGTAGGGATGGTAACACACTCTCGAACCCTTCTTAACCACAGTCCCATCAGGCAAAACATCGTCGTGCTTTGCAACCTTGCTATCTATTGGGACAGGAGGGTACAGCCTCATGCTCTCACACAAAGAAGCATGTGTGTAAACCATGTCCTTAACTTCTTCATAAACTGGACTCTCCGATTTCTCTTTTATTTCCCTAAGTACTTCCTTCTCCACTTCTTGGTTCTGAGAGAGTAGCCAGAAATACCATGTTAAGGCAGCAGAAGTCGTGTCCCGGCCAGCTAGTATAAAACTGATGACAATATCAGTGACAAAGTCTTCATCAGAATGGCCAGAGCTCAAGAACCGGGATAAGAGATCGACTGATTCGAGTGATGATTTTTTGCTGAGTTCTTGCTTCTTTTCTTTGATGATGTTTTTGGCGAACTGACGTAGTTGAGAGGATGCTTCTTTGAGGCGTTTCTCTGATCCAATATTCAAGAACTTTTTAATCTTCCAAAGATAGGGGAACACTGAATTGAACCTCTGGCTGCTTATATTGACAGCGTCGTCGAAAGTTTTTGCAAATTCGGCTTCAGGGAGATCAGGCAGCAAGTATGCAGGGTCGTAGCCGAAAGCGATCTTGCATATGTTGTCAAAAGCGAATCTTTGAAGTATGTCTTGCAAATCAAGAACTGCATTATTAGCAGCAGCAGTGGAGAGAATCGGGATCAAGCGTTGAGAGAGTTCAGCATCGACAACGGTCTCGACGAATTTACGCAGTGATTTGGCGTTGAATTCATTGCTGGAAACTTTCCTTTGAAACTTCCAAGAATCGCCATTAATGTTAAAGATACCGTTTCCGAGAAAATCGAAGAGAATCCGACGAGTTTTGCTACCTTTCTCATAGTTGTGAAACTGGGTTTTAAGCATGTGTTGGACATTTGCTGGGTTTCCTGTAAGAATATGGCTATCGTCCAAGAAGAAACGGTGGAGAACAACAGTGGCAGAGGGGGAGTTTTGGATAAGATCTGATATCCATTGGATGCGTCGGCTTTTATTGGCAAAGATGGCTAAAGAAGATCCAATGAGTGGGTATGATTTCGGGGCATTGGGATATGATATTGATGATGCTTTGGACTTGGAACTTTTGGTGAGATAGAAGAAGATTGGGAGTAGTAAAAGGGAAATCGATGCTAAGAGCTCGGTAATAGACATGGTTTGGTCTGGTAATTGTTACGAGCAAGTATGGTGTCTTTCTGATATCTTAGGAATGTGTGTGTGTATCGATACATCTACGTGAAATTTGAGCTGCTATTTATAAGCTCGATGGACTTGCTAGGAAAACCTTATTAACGTTTGAAAGAAAAAATAATAATGATGTCATTACTGATGTCATCAAGCTGGCTATTTAGCCTTTACTTTTCTTTTTTTTTAGTGCCCGATGCACCGCACAAACAACGAAGCCTTATCCTAACATTTGATGTTTCTCTTATACATGGGACCGACAGCTTTTTTATTTTATATATGCCTACGGGCAGTTTTGAATTTTGCTTCGCCTACTCTAGGTTAAAGGATATGCGGTTGACTTTAATAACTTCTTCTTCTTCTTCTTCTTCTTAGTATTGTTATTGTTAAATTATTTATTAAAGCTTCTTATGAGGAACTTGTTACAGAAATATCTAAAAGATGTGGGGAAGTCAATGGAACACACCTCACAAACGCTTTATTGTTCATATGAAACATGCTCTCTGTTTTTTTTTTCTGTCGATGATTGAGTTTTTATTCCTTGCAATTTCTTCATTCCATGTTATATTAATATGGCTTTTTGTTTCTTATCTCACATATGCTATGTTTTGAAAGATTTTCAAAAATGATTTGGGTTTCGATTATGAGAAATCATAATTTAATTGGGGTTAAAAATAAAAATTAAAAGAACTAGCTATGAGAATCAACTTCAATAAATAACAACAAAACATGCCCATTAAAATTTTTTGTTCTTTATTAAAGTTGGGCCCTCGTTCAACAAAACATGCTCCATTAGATTCCGACACAGAAAGATTTAATTTGATTTTGGGATTTTAAATTTTCTGACATTTGATCCATCTTGTTCTAGCAATTCATGTTTTATATAATATCAAACTTTAATTTCTTCAAGTTTTGGTTTTTGTATGTTAAGAGATGATAAAAAAAAAAGTTATTTGAAAATGTTGAGGAGACAAAGTGCTCAATAATTACATTCGTTGATATGTCAATAAGTTCATCTTCTTTATAGAAGTTCAATAAATGTGTTTTTTCCTCTATAACCATGCCAGCAAAAATAGAGCATAATCCATTAATTTTTTTTTGTATTTGTTTTGGAGTGATTAGAGGGTGTTTTGTGGTTGAGAATGAATTTATCAAGATTTTTATAGTGTTTTTTTAAATATTTTCATATAAAAACAAGTTAAAAAATAAATCTAAAAATCTAAAAACTCCTATCTTAATTTTTCAACCACAAGATTTAACTGGAAAATAAATCAACAAGAGACAAGATGCTTTACGCGTCGTCCTCTCTATAAAAAACAAAACAAGCCTGGCCCAATAAAACTCAACCTTTTTCTTTCAACTTTTGATAATTATTTTTAAAAAATTAATTAATAACCTCCCTCCTTTTTATTTATTTTTTACTTTATATTATTTTTTATTTAAATTTTTTAATAATTTTTTTATTCTGATATTCAATTAGTATTAACAACTCCTTTTTATTTTATCAGTTTATACATTTTTTTTAATTTATTTTATTAAATGTACAAAGCATCTTCTGAATTTTCAATTAAAAAAAAGAGTCGTAATATCGAAGAACAAATCCATCATACAAGTGGTTTTTTTTTTCTATGATATTATAAATTAATTTAAAACCCTAGGAGCTACGTGACTAGTGCACTACCGATTCATGGAAAAAAAAGCTTTTTTTTCTGCGCCCCGCTGTTCATGTGACATGTGTGAACTTGGAATCATTAAATTAATAAAGTTGTGGGCCCCACTGACAGGCACCTCAAAAGCACATGTAGGAATGGTAACGTTACAGATATTTAGGGAACACAAATCGGCCCTTCAAGATAGTGGCAACTGGCAACTGCTGCACCGAAAAGAAAAATAAACGTTGAAAATGTGTTTTTTATTCTTCTCGCTGTAGCTGTCATGAATGCACGTGGCTTTTAAATCCACTATACCACTTCGAGAATAATTAACTGGTTGCTGACGACAAGACAATTTCTTTTTCCAGAGCGAATGCTCACGAGACGACGAGAGTAGTTTATTAGTCGAACACCTGCTTTGTTAATATGAGTTGCTTCTGGGGATGCCTTTAATTTTCATAAATTATTTATTTTCTTTAGTAATAATGCCAAGCCTAATGTAGATTTTATATTTCGGATATTATAGAAGGCGTCTCCCTGTTGCATCTTGGAAGATATTTAGGCTTCCTGTCACTTACCGGAAGGAATAAAAGGGCGGTATTTGCTTTCATTCGAGATAGGATATATATGGAGGAGGAGTCCATCGAGCTATCGAAAGCAGGAAAAACAATGATGATTACGTCTTTCGCTCAAGCTCTTAATTTCTACCTACAGAATGGGTGTTTTTCTATTACCCTTTACTTTATGCGATCGAGGAAGTGCAAAGAATGGTGAACAATTATTGGTGGGGCAATAATGGAAAAAATGGACGAGGCATGATCATTTGACAAAGATAGGATAGACTTTGTCAAAGAAAAGACAATGGTGGTATGGGTCTTCCTAACTTACATTGCTTCAATAAATATGGCACTTATTGGCAAGCTGGGATGGAAATTAACAGTGGAATATTAATAAATTTATTTAGTGAGTAAGATATCCTCAGAGCAAGATATTTCCCTAGAGAGGACTTTTCGAATGCCAGTTTAGGGCATGGGCCTAGCTTTGTTTGTTGAAGTATTCTCAGCTCGCGAGAGACATAATTAAGAGGCACTAGATGGCGTATTGGCACGGGTACAAAGGTTAATGTTTGTTCAGATGCATGGTTGTGTAATGACACTAATAAATATGTGGAGGCTCCCGTGATGGAAGGCCTTGATTCTATGTTGGTGCGTGACCTTATCACGGACAATGGAACTGGATGGGATGAGTGCTTAATAGATTCTCTTTTTTAATCCGTAGATGCAACCTCAATTTTGAGCATTCCTTTATCTTCAAGAGGAGTGAAGGATGAATTGATCTGGCATTATAGAAAAAATGGATCTTATACCTGCAAATCAGGATACCATGTAGCTATAGAGGTGGATGGACCCTGTTTTGGAGACAATTCAGATAAGAAATGGAGAATGTTATGGAATTTGAAGATACCACCGAAGATCAAACTCTTTTTATGGAGATCTTTTCAGGATTGCATTTCCTACACGAGCTCGGGTACTTCAAAAAGGAATTGAGGTCATTGATGTTTGTGTTTTTTATGGATCTGCAGGTGAGACACAAGAGCATGTCTTTGTTCATTGCTCATTTTTGAAGTGTTGTTGGCAGAAGATTGGTTTGACTACTCAGATGATCGCATCAATTACTTTCCAGCAATGGCTTTTGACCAATCAGTTAAATTTGCTGGATGAGAATTTGCTGCTGAAGGTTGCAGTGGCCGTGTAGTCCATTTGAAGCCACATAAATGATAAGGTTTGGACCCACAAGGCTCTGTCAGCTTACAATGTAATCAAAGGGAGTAGACTTCTTAAAGGCCAGGAAATCTGCACATTCCATTCCTATGCGCTCAAGAATCCACCAGTCCTTCATACAAGCTTGGGAGAAGCCTCATGTTGGATTCTTCAAGTACAATGTGAATGCAGCAATTTTGTAGATATTATAGCTATGAGAACAAGTTCTGTTGTCGGGGTGTTGGACAACCAGATGAGTGTTTACAGCTGCAATTAATGGCTGAGGCTTTGGCACTTAAGGGAGTACTCTTGCAAAAACTGATTTCATTAAATCTCAGTAATGTCATCATAGAGATTGATTTTAAAGCTACAGTGGACGATCTTGTTTCTGTTGTGCATACTGGACCGAAAGCAAACACAAATAAAACACAAACAAGCAGATTTTACGTGGTTCCCCAAAACCGGGTACGTCCACGGAAGCAACAGATTGTATATTAATGGAGGAATGATACAAACACTCAACTCAACCCAATACAACCCCACAAAACCCAGTGTTTCACTCTTACACTCTTTTCTCTCAAATCTGCTTTGTCTTCCTCTGCACACTTGCACTCTCTCTACACTCACCTATAAAGAGTCTCGTTCTTCCATTCACAGTTGGTTCGTCTTTTTCCTTGTTGCCCTTGATTGGACAATCTTTCTTCCAGTGCCTTTTTTTGTGACAAAAGGCACACTCATCTTTTGGAAGATATCGTCTGTTTGATGATTCTCCTCTAGATTTTGAGCGAGATCTCCCTCACCCTCGAAATCTTCTGGGGTTTGTTCTGCCTCTAACTGTCAATGCTTCTGACGTTGACTCCTTGTGAACAATCTGGTCCTTCTTCCGGTACTCATTGTTCACCAAAGCATTGGACACATCAATGAATTTAATCTTTTCTTTACCATACAGTAAAGTGGTGACAAGATGTTCATATGTGTCAGGTAGCGAATTTAATAACAGTAGAGCTTTATCTTCATCATCAATTTCCACATCTAAATTCTTCAAATCAGCTATCATTTTATTGAAATCATTCAAATGCTCATTCATAGAAGTACCTTTCTTATGCTGAAACCGGAAGATCCTTTTCTTCAAGTAGAGACGATTCTCTATACTCTTCTTCATAAACTTGTCCTCCAGTGCTTGCCGTAATTCCTTTGCAGAGTTTTGTTCTGAAAAGGCGTACTTCTGATCCTTTACAAGACAAAGTCGGATGGAACTGCAAGCCAACCGATTTATCCTTTCCCAGCTTTTATCATCCAGATCCTCTGGTTTATCTTCTAGAGTGAAATCTAAATTCATTTGGACAAGCATATTCATGACTTCACATTTCCACATGCCAAAATTACCTTTCCCATCAAACTTCTCCACCTCAAATCTGGTATTCGATACCGGGATGTATTGTGGAGGTATACTAGCATTCCCCACTGATTTTTCTTCTAGAATATCAGCCATTATGACGTCTTTGGATTACAAATGGAATCCCGAACTTGTTAAAACACACACTTTTATGCTCAAAAGTGCCAAAACAGTAACTTTGGTATGCTGTTTAACAAAACGGACACCACGGTTGCGTCCGGAATGGTTGAAAATGCTAGGAACCAAATTGACTCGGCCAAAAACGGGTCAAAAAATCACTGAGTTGGCCAAAAAACCAATCTGACTGAGTTGACTCAGGAAAGGAATATTTTGTCTCTGATAAAGAATATTCTGTTACAGGAATATTCTCTTACTGTTAACGGAATATTCTTATTCTGTCAAGAGAATATTCTGTCACTGTTGGATGACGTGGCTGATGACAGGGCGATGTGGACCTCTGTTGATGACGTGGATGCTGACTCAGTGCCTACGTGTCGGATGACGTGGCTGTCTTCTCATGCGAGAATTCCGGCACTGACTGGTTTTTCCGGCAGTTTTCCGGCGAAACTTCGGCAAGCTCTACAAGGCTCGTTTCAACTCCGATTTCGACGATCTTTATATCGCCGGACTCGTATCGACGAGAGGAATCTCCGCAGCTGGTCAAAATAAGATCTGAGAACTTTGAAAATTCTGCAACTTTGAACAGAGAGCTGAAAAACGTGTTTTTCTGTGTTTAAGCTTCCCTAATGCTCTGATACCAATTTGTTGTGCATACTGGACCGAAAGCAAACACAAATAAAACACAAACAAGCAGATTTTACGTGGTTCCCCAAAACCGGGTACGTCCACGGAGGCAACAGATTGTATATTAATGGAGGAATGATACAAACACTCAACTCAACCCAATACAACCCCACAAAACCCAGTGTTTCACTCTTACACTCTTTTCTCTCAAATCTGCTTTGTCTTCCTCTGCACACTTGCACTCTCTCTACACTTCACTACTCTGCACTCTCTCCCGTCTCTCTCTTTATAGGTGAATGGAGAAGCATTGACAGCAACCCATGTGCAGAACCAACTACTACAATGACAAAAGTCATGGTGGTTGGAGAAAGGTTGACAAAAATGTTGACAATTGCTACAGTTTCAGCTCATACTGATAATACTGAGTTCGGTCTACTCCTCTAAAACTGCCACCTGATGGTTGTTGGTGCTCTTAATTATAGAGTAAACCATATTACGAGAATTGCAAACATAGTAGCTAATTGTTTAGCCAGGAGTTCTGATCAATTTGTGAGCCCACTCACCATGAGACATGTTTCAGAGTTTCTTTGTTCTGTATTACAAAATCAAACTTAATAAACAAGCTCTTCATTTCAAAAAAAAAAAAAAAACTAGTTGTTATGATGCCCGCTATGTTTAATTTCTAATTGATAAAAAGGGTTCACTATTATAAATATGTTTTCTAATATTAATTATAAAAGACTATAAATATATAATGAATTCAATATATATATAAATTATAAATTATAAAAGTAGTTGTGGGTGTTGGTTAAATATCAGAACTAAAAATCCATCTCAATAATAATAGGCAAAAGATAAAGGTATATGTAAATATTTTATAAGTATAAACTGTAAATAGTCTTGTTAATTAATGGTGATACATGTACAATAAATTATGGAATAGAAGAAATAACATGAGATCATTTTCAAATTCAATTTTTATTTAATTCTATGACAATTAAAATAAATATTTTAAAGAGTTCAAAGGGATTAAAACTCTCAAGAAAAAATTTATTTAGTTAAAATCCTCACCTTTTCTTTATATGTTTTCTTTTTTCTATTTTGACAAAAGGATGTTTTTTGTTAACAAATTGATTTTTGAATCCTAAAAACCTAGAATTTAATTTCTTTTTAACAAAAAATTCTAAAAATATTATAAGATCTTTAATATCCCCATTTCTAACCTCAAAAAAAATTTAATCAATCTTAAAATTAAAAATCAAGTAAAAAAAAACTTTACAAGTTACGATCTATCTTTTCTAGCTTAACTGAAAGACAAAACAATCTTCATTGAACTTCCCTCTCCAGGAGAAATTAATTGGCATTAAAATCAACTTTTTTTGTGGGTAGAATGTAGGAGGTCAAAATCTTATTCCCTCATATCTCAACTTATAAGGATGAAAACATAATGAGAACTAATGAAGTTTTAGGAATAACATGTGATAACCCAATTTCGAACCCCAAAATTTGTTTTATAAAATGTATATATTTTTATTTTTTTAAAATCCAAAAAAAGTAAGAAATATAAAATCCAAATTTTTTTTTGGGATATGAGGAGATAAACGTTCGAGCTGTAAAAAATCAAAATACCAGAAGATAGTTAGATTATGATGTTTTGACAAGATGACATGAAAAAAGGAAGATAATTAAGGTTGAAATCCAAACTTGATCAAAATTTAAAAAAAAATTAATTAAGTCTAAACTTATAACAGTTTTAATTGACTTATATAAGGACTTAATTGAAGAAAAATTAAGTTTGAAGTTAATTGAGCAAAAATTGAAAGAATTAATTAAGTTTAAGGACTTAATTAAACTTCTAATGAGTTTTGTGCATTCAATCAGGGACTTAATTGAAGAAAAATCAAGTTTAGAAGCCTAATTTGGATCAATTCGTAAAGATTGAAAGATTAGGAATACGATTGAAACTTTGAAAGACTAAATTAATGCAATTAGGGGTTTAATTGAAAGAAATTTAAAATATGAAGTTCAGTTAAGGACCACGTTGAAGAAATCCGAAACCAGAAATCACTTTGTAAAAAACACTAATTTAAGGGTTCAATTGAATTAAAAAGGCCAAAAGTAAAATTATAAGGAATCCAAAAAATTAAGGTTGATCTGGAGCTCCATTGCAAAATGTCAAAAATTCAAGAATCAAATTGAAAAATACCATAATTTTACTATTCTTTTTTTTTTTTCCTAAAACAAAAGAAAAGGATACTCAACTACCCACATGTTAGCTTTAATTTCTTTCTTACACCTTCACCGTACCATATAAATTTTATGCCAACTTATACCCCGACATTGTCACTTCACTCTATCCAAGATTTCAGCTCTTATTGTATTAAAAACACCTATAAATTCTTTTTCAAAAGTACTATATTCTGTACTGCTCTGCTTATAAAAATAACCTTGTATTTTTCATTATCTGCAAGACAAGTTTTTATCCTTAACTTTAATGACTAGCTAAGATTTATTCCTCAGCAAGGATTGAACCTATAAGCCTTAAAACGTGCCCGTTTTTCCCTAAAGATCCTACAAAACCCTAACCTAAGCAGCAGAGAGGGGGGCGTGAGCACTGCCAAAAACACCCATCTCCCAACCATCACACTTCAGCCTTCACCCTTATCACGACAAGTAAACATCAGCCTCGTGTTGTTTTTCTCTTCTCAGTCAACAGCCCTCGCCAGCGCTTTCTATTTCTTCATCCCCACAGTATCAGTAACCGAGAGCCCTGTCATCACAAGCAACAGCCCAGTTCAGCCAAGAGCAATGGCACCATATGTGTTTGGTCAGGAGCAACAGAAATCCTTACGCCACTGCAGCAAGCTCCATCACCTCCAGCTCCGCAGTTTGAGGAAGAACCAGCAGCAGCGTGCACCAGTAATTTCCAACACAGCGGCGTCTCAGACCGTCTTCCAGCAGCAACGCTCATTCCTCCATTGAAGTAGCTGCACTGTGACATCCCCAGAAGCAACAAGAAGCACCAAAATAATTAACCCTTACTAAAAGAATCAGCCACCGTCTCTCCACCACCACAACAAGCAGCAGTCGGCCACCATTTCCAAACTCACCCTCACCAACGGTTTCACCACCAAGCATCGTCCATTTCTTCTTCTCCACGCTGACAGCCTCACATCAATCAAGAAGCATCCACATCTTGTTCTCCATCCACGACAGTCCAGTACCTGTTCACAGCATCAGCCTCACCTTCTCTATTCCAGTAGCAGAGCACAGCCCCAGCGTCGGCTAGGAATAGCAGCTGAAGTTTTCAGCTGTGAACGATAGCTTTATCTTTTCCGTGAACTACCTCTCTTGTTTCAGCCGTAAGCAGCAGCAGGCAATCTCTTCGCACAACAAATCTGTGCAGCAGCCTTCCAGCAGCAGCAGTCCAAGATTCAACAGCCTCGTTTCTCTAGTTTTCTCCATTGAAGAACAGCCACAGCACCAATGTCGGTTGTGAGCAGCAGCTACAGTTTCAGCCGTGAAAAACAGTTTTATCTTCACCCATCGGTGGCCGTTTAGTTCAAACCATGAGCAGCAGCACTTTGACCCAACCGTGAACAGTAGCAGAGATATTAAGTTCCAACATCCTTAACTCTCCTTTGGTCTCCATTGAAGGTCCGTTTCTTAAACTCATAAAGCACGACCCCTTTGAAATTAGTGGAATAAACCATGTTGTGTTATCTCCATGATTTACATGCTGAATTTAATTTGTAATCAAATGTTGTTTGACCTTGAATTAATTGAATGACAGGTCCTGTTGGAATGGTATAGGAAGGGGCGGGTATCATGCTCTGGAGTTTTTGATAATTCACTGATTTCAGTGCCTTGCAATGACTATCAATTATTAACAAACGAGCTCAGTTTTTTTTTTTTTTGATAATCATCGAGAGAACAAGCTCAGTACTGCTCAGTGTTTAACAGTATAATAAGAAACAAAAGTCAAAACATGAAATAATATAATATAATGATGTTTTTTGCTGTAGTTGAGATAATACATCTTTTTCTCATAGTTAATTTATCATTACGAGGCTAATCAGAGACCACTCATAAAATGAATAAATTACTTTTAAAACAAAAAATATTCCTAGCTCACATCTAGGAGTTTTTTAAAATTTCTGTATAAACACAGTAAATAATTAAATTATCATTTAAAGTTAAAAAATATAATTGTCACCCAGACACCTTTTCTCACTTCCATCTGATTTTTTTAGTTAGGATTATATATATTGAATGATTTAATATTTTAATAAATATAAAAAATATTAAAAACACTTGTTGGCGCATGAGGTATCATTTATGATGGTGTTCGAATTCTTGGGTGGCACTTGTAGTCGTCGAACTTCCAGATTCCCACCCCCCCATTTCTCACTTATTCTTGATTTTCACGCCTAAACTTTTAAATTTTCAAGACAATTCTTTAACTTGTTTTTTAAAATGATTTATAAAATTATTATTTTTTAATTTCAACCCCTTTATTTTTTTCATTTGTCATTTTTGCTCTATATTCTTTTCTTTTTTTTTTGCCATTTGTTTCATTTAAGATAAATTTTAAAATTTTTCTATAATTTCATCCTCTTGTTTTTTTTCCTATCAAATTTCAATCGTAAATATGACATGTTAACAAGCTGAGTTAATTCCATATGTTTTTTGGTTTTTTTTAATTGAATCTTTTTTTTTATCTTTTATCATTGACTTAATTAAAAACTAAATTCTTTAATTTATTTATTTATTGCTTTTTAGGAGTCGTGATGGTTTTATAAGCAAGGTTGTAAATTTAAAAAGTTTGATTTATCATATTGTCGTCTTAACATTAAAAATATATGTTATCTTGAATTTAATTGTTTAGTTAAATTACATTTTTACTGTTATTTAAATTGTGTTTGGACTTGTAAAGTTGATTAAGTAATATCGGATGAACCAATATATAATCTAAGTTTTTTCTTAGAAAAAATATTAGAAATGCTTGAAAATTTTTTATTTTATGTTAAAAAAAATCTAAACTTAGCGAGAATAATTTGATTTGACCTAAAAGGACATTTCAAGGAGAGCGAAAGTTTTGTGCACTGCGTGTGGGATGATAACCAAAATCAAAATCAACAATCATACCTATTTATTAGGTACAAAATTTAAATATTGTCGTGGGGTACTATTCAATGTGTGTGTGTGTATATTAACACACTATACGTTATATTTATTTATTTATTTATCATTAATACCAACAACTGATTAAAAGAATCCAACAAATTCACTAAAAATACATAAATGATAGAATTATGCTAATTATTTATATCAAACAGAAAAACATATCCATGCATACATCATATGATCATACATATATCCATTCAAAGGTGCTGACAATCAAGGGAATTCTTACCGTCAGCTCTCTCTTCGAACCTCACAGGAAAACCACCCTTCATCTTGCCCGTCAAATAAGCAACAAACTCGGGCTCAAAACCATCCTCTGCCACTGGTACAACCTTAAACCTCCGTAATATTCCAGCCACCACCCTCTTCATTTGCAAGAAAGCCATGTCCTTACCCAAACAAATCCTTGGGCCAGCCTGAAAAACAGGGTAGGTATACGGGTCCCTCCCCACAAAACTCCACTTCCCATTCTTAGTAGCTCCATCGGCAGCACTCTCCAGCCATCTCTCTGGCTTGAACTTTTCCCAATCTGAACCCCACAACACCTCGAGCCTCCCCATTGCATAGGGATGGTAAGACACTCTCATACCCTTCTTAACCACAGTCCCATCAGGCAAAACATCGTCGTGCTTTGCAACCTTGCTATCTATTGGGACAGGAGGGTACAGCCTCATGCTCTCACATAAAGAAGCATGTGTGTAAACCATGTCCTTAACTTCTTCATAAACTGGACTCTCCGATTTCTCTTTTATTTCCCTAAGTACTTCCTTCTCCACTTCTTGGTTCTGAGAGAGTAGCCAGAAATACCATGTTAAGGCAGCAGAAGTCGTGTCCCGGCCAGCTAGTATAAAACTGATGACAATATCAGTGACAAAGTCTTCATCAGAATGACCAGAGCTCAAGAACCTGGATAATAGATCGACGGATTCGAGTGATGATTTTTTGCTGAGTTCTTGCTTCTTTTCTTTGATGATATTTTTGGCGAACTCACGTAGTTGAGAGGATGCTTCTTTGAGGCGTTTCTCTGATCCAATATTCAAGACCCTTTTAATCTTCCAAAGATAGGGGAAAACTGAATTTAACCTCTGGCTGCTTATCTTGGCAGCGTCATCGAAAGTTTTTGCAAATTCTGCTTCAGGGAGATCAGGCAGCAAGTATGCAGGGTCGTATCCGAAAGCGATATTGCATATGTTGTCAAAAGCGAATCTTTGAAGTATGTCTTGCAAATCAAGAACTGTATTGTTAGCAGCAGCGGAGGAGAGAATCGGGATCAAGCGTTGAGACAGTTCAGTATCAACGAGGGTCTCGACGAATTTACGCAGTGATTTGGTGTTGAATTCATGGCTGGAAACTTGCCTTTGAAACTTCCAAGAATCGCCATCAATGTTAAAGATACCGTTTCCAAGAAAATCGAAGAGAATTCGCCGAAATTTGCTGCCTTTCCCATAGTTGTGAAACTGGGTTTTAAGTATATGTTGGACATTTGCTGGGTTTCCTGTATGGACACGGCTGTCATCCAAGAAACGGTGGAGAACAATAGTGGCAGTGGGGGAGCTTTGGATAACATCTGATGTCCATTGGATGACTCGGTTTCTATTGGCATAGATGGCTACAGAGGATCCAATTAAGGGGTATGGTTTTGGGAGATTTGGATTGGATTTTAATGATGCTTTGGAGTTGGAGTATTTGGTGAGATAGAAGAAGAGTGAGACAACGAGGGCAATTGATGCTAACAGCTCAACAATAGACATGGTCTGGTCTGGTCTGGTGATTGGAGGCAAGCCGTGTAAGCTGATAGATGGATTCGTCTATGTGAACCTTGAGGAGCTACTTATAATTAAGCTCCATTGACTTGCTAGGATAACTTCATTACCATTTGAATAAATAAATAAATTATTATTATTATTATTATTATTACTTTCGTCATCGAGGTTGTTGTTTACTTTTAATGATAAACATCAATTCTAATTAAAAAAAGTTGAATTAAATTATTTTAAATTCATCTTTTTATATATATATATATATATATATATATATATATATATATATAACTTTTTTACTTTGTTTTTTAACAAATATATATTTCATTAATTTATATAGGCAACGATCAACTTTTGTAAGTGACCAATATTAGTTTTGAATTTTGTTAATAATGTGTAGTTGGCTTTTACAACCACTCTTTTCTTTTTATTATTATTAAATTAAATTATTTATTGAAGCTTCTCGTTTTGGGAAATGTATTAACCATTCACGCAAGTCAAGTGGTTGATAGAGATCGTAACCCTGGATTTAAACATATATGATGTAGCCGACACAATTGGATCTAAGCTCTTGAAAAATCGTCTAATATTTATTAGATCCAGATTTGGTTCAGACGTAAATAATTTAGTAGATATTTTTATGAATTAATAAAAAAAAATTAGATTCAAGGAAATGATTAAGATCAGTTAGTTTTTTAAAACTGTTATAATAAAATATCCGAGTATTAAATCAAACTTAAAATTTTACAAGTAATTTTTTTGAGGATAGAATGGATTATTATATCTTTTAATGTCTTGTTTGTTTGCTAGAAAGTAGTTTTTTTTAAAAAAGTAAATTCCGAGAAAATGAATTATTTTTTGATGTTTGGTAGTGTAATGGAAAATAAATTGGAAAATATTTTCCAGTGTTTGGTTATGTCATGGAAAATGAGCTGAAAAATAACTTTTTATTTTTTTTCAAGTTTATTAAAATAATGAGGAACAAATCTTACAGATTAAAAAGTTGAATGAGAATAGAATTGAAAAAAAATATAATTTCATAAATTATCTCAAATAAAATAAATAATGATCAAAATAATAAAGATCAAATCTAAAAAATAAAAAAATTGAAAGATGAATAAATTAAAATAATAATAATTAACGTTTCATAAATTATTTCAAATAAAATAAGTAACAATCAAAAGAATGAGGATCAAATTTGATAGATAAAAAATTTCAATTAAAAAATATAAGGGAAAAGCAAATAACAATTATAAAAATGAGAACCAAAATTAATATAAAAATTAAATTCTAAGGGATGAAATTGAAAAAAAAATATTCAAAACAAAATATATATAGCAATCAAAAGTTTGAAAACCAAATTTAATATAATCAGCAAATAATATGACATTTCTAAATTTTTCACAACTTTTGGAAAGTGTTTTCCTCTCAAAATAAAAGAAAAACACTTTCCTAGAAATCAAGCCAAATTTTTCTTAGACTGAAAAGTGCTTTCCGTTGACTAACTTTTCTAATGGCAAACATAGAAAAGTTTGGAAAGTGATTTTCTAGAAACCACTTTCCAGAAAACAAACGCAGCCTAAATTCATGTTATGAGCACTGATGCTCCTAGTGTGGTAGTTTTTGTTATTTTTCTAAGTTCTTTTAGACTTTATATTTTAATTCAGATTTTTTGTTTGTTTTCTTTATATTTTTTATTCCCAGCTGTTTTATAGTATAAATAGAGTTTTTTGATTTATTTAAAAATCTTGTAAATCTTTTAAATAGTTATCCACCATAAATTTTATTTTTCAAAAAATAAAATTATAAATTCAAAGTTTATACCTATAACTTTTTTTTTCTTGCGATTTTCATGTTGTTACTGACCTACATAACTTCCGCTTGCATCAATATCACATAAGAGAGCCAACTTTTTACGTAATTCTAATAAGATCATAGCTCAGGCAGAGAGGTACATATTGCCCACTGGAATTTCCCACAAAAGATAAGAGCTCCAGTTTCCTTGGAAGGCATGCAGGAAATGCCTGGGATTTTGGTTTGTGGTTTGGCCACCACAAATTTTTGCGGATGCTGCTGAAAGTGCTTTTTCAACAAGAATTAAGAATTAATAGCTATTATTTATTTTTTACTTCCCATCAAAGCACTTGTAAGATCTCTACTGCAAAAGCATGCATCTGGTCAAATAGAAAGTTTAACGTGCAAATATTATAAAATATATACCAAATCCAACCTTTAAGATATTGGCAACTGTTGCACGGAAAACCAAATAAATAAATAAATGTTGCAAGTGTTTTTCGATCTTATCCTTTTCTGGTAGCTATCATAAATTTTATGTTGCATTGTTTTTTTCAAGGTGAACTTAAAAAGTAACTAATAGAATAATATTAGTTTAAGTGGAAGGAATATTTTTTTTTTTTTGAAGAATTATTGATATAATGAAATGGAACTCTGTTCATTTATGTTATAATTCAGAAGCAGAACACATTAACTCATCCATTATAAAACTTTGTGATGGCCGCTAGCTGAAGGTTGCCAAGAGGCACTGGATCTGTCAAATCTGAAGGTTGCCTCATAATCTGTCTGGTTGCCATATCTTTTGAAGATCGAGTGGCTGTTTTCTTTTAAACCAAGAGAATTAATTCATAAGCACCAAGCGAAAAGATCGGTGAAAAACAGTAATATAATGGGAGATAACCTATGGCAGCCCTCCCCATAAAGCATAAACCAACAAGGCCTGGATATGTAAACAAGAACGCAACAACAGCATCAATGCAGGGACAAACCTTGAGAAAAATGAAACAATATGGTGCGATCATGTGTAGATAAAGGCATATATGATGGATACATTATATATACAGTTGAAGTTAGTCTCCAACCTCTTTTCTTCCTTCCCATTGTGATTATCATGAGATCAGCGAGATTAAAGATGACAATACCAGGATGGCAGGAACTGATGCCCAATGATCAAAAGAGGGCTGAGCTTTTTCTGCACTGGGCTAGTCTAGAGATTGGCTTTGGGTTTCTTTGAGAGACTCCATCATGAAATGGCTTTGGGCCCTTCCTTGTGCTCAAGAAGAAAAAGACCAGCAGTCGGATGGGCGGATTAACCCCAACAACGTGCCTCGGAGGTGGCAAAAAATAAAAGCAAAAGTGACCCCCGGGTAACATGAGCACGCCATAACCTGTTATGACCCCATTTAAATAATAAAAATTAAAAAGCAAAAAAGGACCGCCCTAGATATATCATCAGATCAGATCAAATCTTGAATCAGAAACACCATGTGAAGATTTTCAGACAGGTGAAACTGAAGAATCTTTGAAAGCTGAAAAATTCCGACTATACAAACCCAAAGACATAGGTGAGGCTTCCTTCTCTTCTTTTAGACAAGTATTTGTAAACTGTCTGCGAGTCGACAACTTGTTGTTGTGCTGTAAAAATAGGATCAACATCTTGTCTTCTTCATAAGCTTTATTCAGTTTGCTACATGTGAAACTTGCGGTTCTGTTGAGTTTGTGTGATCTTAAAAATTCTGCCGGGAATCTAAGCCTTGTAATTTTTTTACTTAATTTTTGAGTGGGGGGTCATGAATCAAGGGTGGTTTGGATATTAGAATGAGAGAATTCAGGATTTATGTAGGATACAGTTTTTGAGATATTTGAGGTTTGTTTGAGATGGAGACGAACATGGGTGAGAAATTTTGGGTGAAAGAAGAAAATCGTATGGTGGAATCAGTGCTGGGTGTTGAGGCCTGTGAATTCTTGATCACGACGGCTTCTAAAAACATATTGAATGATTTGGTTTCGCCGCCTGTTAATTTGGGTGTGCAGCAGGGTCTTGGTAAGGTTGTAGAAGGTTCTCATTGGAATTATGTGATTTTCTGGTATGCTTCTGGCTTGAAATCTGGTGGGTCTATATTGGTCTGGGGTGATGGGATTTGCCAGGACCCGAAGGGTGGAGGGGTTGTACATGGAAGCTCCAGTGGGGATGGCAAATTGGAGGGAGTAGAGAAAAGAAAAGTGAAGAAGTGTGTGCTTCGAAAGCTTCATGCATGCTTTAATGGATCAGATGATGGTAGTTTTGCGGCCAGTTTGGATGAGGTTTCGGATGTGGAGATGTTTTATCTAACCTCAATGTATTTTACATTTCGGTGTGATTCAGCATATGGCCCTGGAGAGGCATTCAAGTCTGGTAGGTCCATTTGGGCGTCTAGCATGCCTAGCTGTTTGGATCATTACCAATTGAGATCAGTTTTAGCCAGATCAGCTGGGTTTCAAACAGTGGTGTTTTTACCTGTTAAGTCTGGAGTTCTAGAGCTCGGTTCTGTCAAATCAATTCCCGAAGAGCATGATTTTGTGGAGAAGGCAAAAGGTTTGTTTGGGGCTTCTAATAATGCACAGGCAAAGGCAGTTCCAAAAATTTTTGGCCGCGAACTGAGTCTGGGTGGCTCAAAATCACGATCAATTAGCATTAACTTTTCCCCAAAGGTTGAAGATGAACTGGTTTTCACTTCAGAATCTTATGCAATGAAAGCAACAAGCACGAATCAAGTTTATGGAAGTACTTCCAATGGGCGCCCTAGTGACAAGAGTGAAGCAAAACTGTTTCCGCATCTGAACCAAGCAATTGTGGGTTTCAATAGTGAAACAGTGGTTGGTGGTTTGGAGCAGCCAAATGATGACTTGTCCCCTCAGGGTGATGAGAGGAAACCAAGGAAGAGAGGAAGAAAGCCTGCCAATGGAAGAGAAGAGCCACTGAATCATGTGGAAGCAGAGAGACAGAGGAGGGAGAAACTCAATCAGAGATTTTATGCTTTAAGAGCTGTTGTCCCCAATATCTCTAAAATGGACAAGGCCTCTCTGCTTGGAGATGCCATTACCTATATCACTGATCTCCAGAAGAAGATTGGGGCTTTAGAAACTGAAAGGGGGGTGGTAAACAATAATCAAAAGCAGTTGCCAGTGCCAGAGATTGATTTTCAGCCTGGACAGGATGATGCAGTTGTGAGGACAAGCTGCCCTCTGGATTCTCACCCAGTTTCTAGCATCATAGAAACATTCAGAGAACATCAAATTACAGCTCAAGAGTGCAATGTGTCCATGGAGGGTGATAAGATTGTTCACACATTCTCTATCCGGACTCCAAGTGGTGCTGCTGAGCAATTGAAGGAGAAACTGGAGGCTGCACTTTCTAAATGATCTCATCTCACTGTATATTTCTATTTACATCATCAGACTATCTCATGCATGTCCCGGTCCTTGTCAAAAATGGGATTTTGTATCGAAAGATGATTAGCTTCTGTAGTCAAGTTTTAAAAGAGAGCAATCGGTGTTACGATCTTTGCTGTATGGTCGTGAAAAAAGCTACCAAATAGACAGAACAGAATGTATGTAACAAGACTATGAGAAAACTCTGAAATCACTCCTCAGGAAAGCTCCAACTGGGAAGTGGACACCATTATTGCAAAACAGTCTGAATCATCCACCCACGTTGTTCTGTCTATTTTCTTGCTTCAATGTGTTTCTCATGTGTATCTCGAGGATGTCAACGTAGTGTATTAGACCCTACTTTCAGAACATTGCGTGAAATGCTGGAAACAATTAACGTTGTTCGAAGATTCGCACTAGGCATCGAACATGAATGCCACTGCCATTTTCTGAGATGAAAATGTGTTCGGATCATGGCAACATCAAACGACACCATTTTCAAAATGAAGAATTTATATAACCGCATCAACATTAGAACACACTTCCTTTAATCTGTTCAGATGAGAAATTGGTTGTAGTTGTAGTATCTAATTTCCTCAGTTCCTTCGGGGAACAAGATAACGAGAAATTAAAACCTTTGCTTTTCTAGCTAAAATTATTAAGAGGTAGTATCGTGTGGGCTGTGGGCTGCTATCCTCGTTCTAGAATTGTTAAATCAATAAAATGTAGTTTTAATTTTTTTTTAAATAAAATAAAATAATATTTGTTTTGTATTTAAAAAAAGAAAAAACTAAACCGAGTTTTGACATCATCGACCAGATTATAAATTGACCTGTCAATCGTTTATATCTACTCAGGTCAAATCTTATCTATGTTCTTTCAAACCCAACCTGGGATAGGTTTCGCTACTCTCTTCCTAGATTTGTGTTATTTTATTCATATTAATTACCAAGAACTAATTGAGGAGTGAAACTCACGTGTTATTAGAACAGTAACATGTTTATCTTTTTCTTTTTCTTTTTTATATTTTAACTTTGGATTTATTAGGAATTAAACTTTGTTATTTATTTTAGTTTTTTTTATACGAGGTTATTATAGTCTTGAAAAAACATCTCAGCATTTGATTGATGCTCAGCTTTATGATCAACTACTTTTTTCTATAACATTATTAAATAAAAATGGTCTATCATATTGTTAAATAAAAAATATAATTTCTAAAAACACATAATTATTATGATTTAAGAATTATAATTTATTTTAATTTATTTTCTATGAGGTTATCATGGTCATAGAAAAACATACCAGCATTGGGTTGGTGCTCTTTGAGCATCTATTTTTTTTTTATCATATTATTAAATAAAAAATTATTAAAAAAACATAATTACTGAGAATTAGAGTCCATGATTTATTTTGATATATTTTTTATGGGGCTATCTTGATCTCAAAAAAACATCACGGTATTGAGTTGGTACTTGATTTTGCAAGCGTTTATTTTTTTATTATATAATTAAATAAAGATAGTTTCAAAATAAAAAGTTATTAAACTCAATGAAATTTATAATTCAGGATGCAGGTTTAGCAGGTTGATCCGGGTTGATCAAATGTGTTTTTTTTTCAATATTTTTTAAGAAAAGATGTTCTTTTGAAAATAGTTTTAAATTTAAACCATGTTTTTACAAGTTGTTTGAGTTTTTTTTTTAACCTGTCAAGTTGATTTGATTATGCCAAAATAACTTTTATATATTTTAATTTGAAATTCAAGTTAAAAAAAAATATATAGCTAAAAAAATTTAATTTTAACCCATTGAGTTAAGGTTAATAACATTGTTAGGGAATTTATGGGTATTATTCCTAATTACATGTAAAAATATTTTGACCCCATCACGGCGCGAGGAATTGTATAGTTATTCCTAAATATGCAATATTCGTTAATTTAATTAAGAGTATGGTTAGATTTCCTTGGATAATTTTGTTAATTAAGAAAAAATCATAACATTCAAAACACTACATGCAGTCGTGTAGATTGTGGTTCTCCGATTTGAATTCAATCCTGTAACTTTTGGGTGTCCAATTTGGAATTCAATGGTAAGGAAAAACATCGGAACCAGTTTAGTCTTGCCCCTTCTTCCCACGCTAAAGCTAGTTTCGTAAACAATGGCTTGCATATATATATATATATATATATATATATATATATATATATATATATATATATATATATATTATTTTGGCAGTGTTAATCATAATTAACTATTTCCTTGTGATGATGAACAGTTTTTTGGGGATCAACATGTATAACATAAACCTTTCTGCGGTTTGTACGACTGCTTTTATTCGGGGTCCATGCTATGCAACGGACGTTGATCAATTCTACCACAAGTTTCAACCTTCAAACCCATGGCTCGGTCAAACTCAGAAACATTAGAAAGCTCACAGGGGCATCGGTCAAAACAATATTAAACTCTTAGCAAGGGAAAAAAGAATGCTGGGACATCTCCATCGATCATATATATATATATGAGTTCATATCCTCATTGTTGCACCACATCAAAAGCTTAATATCTCCCTCCATCTCAGAAAATTAGTAGTAAACAAATTTCCCTGAACGGTCTTCTGCTTGGATAGCATTAGGTGATCAATCGAGGGGGAAAAAAACCAAGAACAACATTCTGTTCTTTTTCTAAGAGATGGGTTTATGTCACAGGAAAAATGCGTTCGCCACCTTATTCATGCTGTCGATTCTTTCAGCTTCTCTGCAGCTCGGTGCAATGAGGCCATTAGGAATCCAATGGCTAAAGCAAGAGGGGCTATTGTTTCATTTCCTCCCAAAAGGGCCAGTGACTCCGTCCAGTCCCAATCCATGCACTTATATACCGAAAGGAGGCTCCGGGACTTGCAAATTGAATGGGATGAACATAGCTGGGAGTGTTGTTGCACGTTCACCTCCTGCATTTTCCAAACATACAGTACTGGATGTTCCCGTGGCTTCTTCTTCCATTGCTGAAAACACTCGTGATCAGGATCGAAGTTCTTGATATTGCTTCTTTCGATCTGGCGTTCTAATTATTGGTTCAGTGCAAATATATACAAGTTTAATCCCAAAAATGGAGATGATCATGAGGCATATACAATCCTTGCAGCTTTACTAATTCCCTTCTTTCTAAATTATATTTCAAGTTTGGTTGTGATGTAAAATAAGGAAAAACTGATGTTACACCAGAAAAATAATGGATTTATTGACTCGTTTTTAAACTTCAAATTAAGATGTTTTAATTTTCGTCCAATATTAATTAGTGCCTTTTATTTTTATAATTTGCCTCCTGAGATATGATCCTTTCGCCACCAAAAGTATTTCATGAACTATTATTTATCTGTTGATTATACAGCTAAATGTGGATTAAATTGACATATATCAAAACCAAAATTAGAATTTCGGTAAATAAGGTGGAAAAAATAAAAAGTCAAAATCAGCCACAATCCCAGTCAGCTATAAGACGTGCATGTGTGCCATGAATAGACTAGTATTCCAAAATTAATTACGACGAGAGCAGCGAAGAAAAAAGATCAGTCAATTTAAAAATTGAATTCAAACCAAGATCTTGGACATTGTCTAATACCGACCTGTGGATTCACTCCATGTTCAAATGATCCCTATTTTCTTTCTCTCTTTTGAGAATCTATAGAAAAACTCCTGTGGATCCTGAGCCTCCACAGCTGATAATGTACTGGACTGCTCTGTTATGGTACGGGAATGAAGTTCAAAAAATAGTTTTTGGATTGGATAATTGATTAATTAATTAATTTTAATAATTTTATTGTTTTTATTTTATTAAGGTAATTGATAACTTGTATTTGATACTTTATAAATAAAGGTAATTTATGACTAGTATTTGTAAAAAAAAAATTTGTGTGGAGGTGAAAACTCTCTAATACTTAAATAAGTATTTTTTTTAAAGAGATAAAATACAATAATATTCTAGAAATAGATGCTCTAAAATATATATAATGTAGAGAATGAAGATTGTGAACATTTATTTAAAAGACTTATGGTATATTTATAGCTTGTTAGTTTTTTTTTTTGTGAAGAGGAGGGGTTGAAGTATAACTTTATTTTGTTATATTTTAAGTTGTATTCCATTTATCTTATTCAAATAAAAGATGAAAACATAGTGGGTTATGATAAACTTTAAATATACCTAATAGACTTGTTTAATTTAACGTATTAGTTGAGAAATAATTCTTTTATGATTTTATGTAAAAATCTATAAATTAATGATATTAAACCTAATTATTTTTTAAATTTAGCCAGCCTTGATCTATAAAAATTTTATATCATAGTTATTTAACCTAGTTTGTGATTCAAAAAACTCGGGTTTTAAAAATCTATCTAAGCTAAGTTTTAAGTTAAATCAAATTAAATATTAATTTGATCAAACTTGTTCAACTAATTTCATAGTAATTTGTTGAATCAGATCAAATATTGATGTGGCTAACTTCATTCAATTAATTTTGTAGTGATTTGATTAAACCTGTGAAATCCAATCTAAATATGTGGTTAAATCTATCAAATTCAATCTAAAAAGTATTTAAAAGTATAATAGTGATTGCGGTTCAAAGTATTTTTCATTTTAAAATATATTAAAATAATATATATTTTTTAATTATTTTTAATATCAATATATTAAAATAATTTAAAAATTAAAAATTATTTTTAAAAAATACACTTTCAGCAGCATTTTTAAACACTGAAATATCTAAAAGAGATCAACACGGGGGAAAAAAAAACGATGCGATATCTTATTAAAAAAAGTATTTTATCCACTTTTTTCGAAGTAGGACCCATTCTGGATAAGGCCACCATGCTTACCTCTGTTTTACAAAGGATGGAGGACGGACGGATGAGGGGACAAGGACAAGAAGTGGGGAATGGAGTGTTATTTTTTATTTTATTTTTTTGCAAAACAAAGAGGATTTAAAGAGAGTATAAAATACTAACGTACTTGCATCACTTGGATGATTTTAGTTGGTAATTCATAACAGGGGTTTTTGAGTCCTGGCCCTTGACAAAGTTATGCCAGAGAATAGAAAATTCAGCTGTTCTAAAGGAAAGAATGGCCTGGGCTTGCATGCGACTCAATCCTATCTGAGTTTTTCCACTCGCGAACTCACATGAGCCACGACAAAGAAAACCATTAGTTCACAGTTCCTTCCAGATGAACATCGAGTCCACTCAACTAGAGTGTCAAAACTTCATCTGCATAAAGCTCCTTGGGATGTTAGAGCCACAGAGAATACCCCTAGAACGAGAAGAAATTCAAATGGGCATATGTTATTTCCAGCACCTAAATACTTATTAGGACATCTTTTCCTTTACAAAAGCTCGATAACACTATGTTGCTTTTATGCACACTACATATTTATGTAAGAAAACGTTGTAGTTACATTCATTTAAAATTAAACCGGTGCCGTACTGTGCTTCATCATTCTGTATGTACATTGGCCTCCACCATGTGCTATGTGCCAAGGGCAAGGTTCAGGCAACACAATTATTACATTAATCGGGTGGCTGTAACTATGATATTCACAAGATGTAATTGTCTAAAGCCGAATGGTGCACATAATTGCAGTCTTGAAATCCAACGAGTGATAGAATGGTGGTCTTGTAACGAGTGATCTCCATGTCTTCTTCTTAGGATGATAGATTTGGACGAAAAGTGTTCCTCCCCTCTTCTGCTGCCGTGACCTTTGAGTTTTGACTAAATCATCTCCTCGCAGAAAAGTCATTACATGTAGCTCCCCATCCAACACAGCAAAACCACATGAGGAGTTGCGAGGAGCTTTTCGAGGTACAATGGACTCTCTCTGCCAAGAGTTTGAAGCCATGTCATATCTGCAATGAGAACACATGAATTAGCACCACCAAGGAAACATCCAAAAAATCAAAAAAAGAGAAAGAGATGGTTACTAGGCTCGACCATGTTTTGAAACTTAACAGAGGGCTGTAATGGAAACACAAATCAGATCATTGAATGGTGAGCAGAGAGTGCAAAGATCAATATTTATAGCCAAACACAACACATATTAATCTGCATCATCTCCTATATGAAAGACAGTGGCAAACACTTCAACTGACCTCCCACTCATAATAGTTTTACATTCAAAGAATTCAATGCAAATGAGTTTCAAATGCAAATCCTGACACCAGAACAAATGTTTCTCTCTCATTGCCCAAGGAACAGGGGAAAATTTTCTTTTTCTGGGAAAAGAAAACAAGGAATATGTCATTTGATGCTTCATTTGAATAATGAGAGTGGAGAGAGTCTAAAATATCTAAGGGTAAGTTGAAATTGGAAGGAATGGTTTTCAAATTAGCTTCGCGAAGCTTCTTCAATGGGATGATATTTCAGTATGGGTGATGTTCTTAATTTCTTAACTACTGTTTTTGAATTTTAAGAAAATCCTACCAAATGTTAACCCTGACTATTTAAAAAAACTCAAGATATAAGAAGCTAAAAGGACTAGAATACTCACGATAGACAGCCATTTACAGAACCATATGCAATAGGCTCCACATTGCCTAGCTAAGCATCCCGGCAGTAATCAGTGACCAAGACTTATTATAATCCAATAATATTAATACCAACTGCAATTACTAATAAAAACAACTCGAAAAGCGAAAGCATATCAAAGAAAAAAAGGAAACAATATAACCTACTCTTGTTTATGTGCGACGTGTCATTAATTCATGAAGATTCTTGACTGATCCTATTTAGTATTCATCTTGTTTAATGCAATCTGTTATGGAATACAAGGGGAAATGAGTTTGTTGCATTTTTTTTTATCAAATCTCTTGACAGTTGAGGTAAAGAAACACATAAGATACAATACAGTGAAGACAACGGATGATATAAACACAAGAAAAAACACGTGTTTATAGTATGTTATCGATTAATGCTAGCGTATTTGGCAATCTAATAACCATGTATAAAATTTGTGCAGTTTTGTCCACCCCAAACCTGTGCCAGCTGGCCTCAGAGACCCGATTCTGGAAAACTAGAATGCACGAGCGGCGATTAACCATAGGACCAATAAAACACGAATAAGTTTTCCTGGCTGGTTGGAAGGACAAAGCTGCTCAATCCCCCTGTATTCCATGGCCCTTGAGTTGCTGCAATAGTTTACATGCCTACTTGTACAATCTACTCTACTTAATTTAAAATGCTCTCTAGTTCATTAAATGAAACTGAATTGTTGTTACTTCTACGTAACACAACAGAATCCGACAGAGAACAATCAAATAACATCTAAAAGAAACATTACACAGCAGAATCCCTAACTATAAATACCAATGAGGTAGTTAATACTTCGATCAGATAGCTGTCGACTCTTACTTCAAAGACAGATCAAACACTAACAATACAAAAAAACTTCACAGCAATAACAGGACAAACAATCTAATGACTCACCTGAAAATCTCATTCTCATCAAGCATAAAAACAGCAGGCCGGCCCTCATCCTCCTCGACAACAACAATCTTCCCGAGCCTCCCTCTACCCGCATCACTCCACATATCGCCAACCTCCCTCCACTTCCCACATCCACTCTTCTTCAGGTCCATCACAACAGCATCCTTATAATACTCATCCACAGGAAAAATCCCCGAAATCGTCCTCGACTCTCCATAACCTCCCATCACCCAAAACTCCCTTTCCTCCCCATCCCCACTCAAAAAACCCACACACCCTGCCCTGTATCTCGGCAGCCCTTCTATTGCCACCCACTCACCCTTCCCAACATCATACCTCTCCACCGAACTTATCCTACTCCCCGCCGCACCAAACCACGCATGCCTCGACCCTCCTCCAGCCACAATTATCTGCCCCGAATCAGGTACCGCCGCACAGGCAAAAGAACCACGCGGTGACAACATTGGACACAGTTCCTCCCACAAGAAATCAACAAAATTAAACCGAAAAACAGACGATGTTGGAGAAGGACGGTCCATGGGGAAAGACCGGGTGTCGAAGAGAGACCCACCTAGAACATATAGATTAGGGCCCATCGAAATGGAAGTGAAATTGCAGAGTCCATAGACGTTAGGGTTACATGGCATGCGTGGGAGTCGACGCCAAGCCAGGTTTTGCGGGTCGAATAGGTAAGGAGCAGAGATGGATGGATCCTGCGGGAAGATTATTAAGAGGTGGTTAGAGCGGCGGGGATGACGGCGGAGTGAAAATAGGGCTTTGGTTGAGGAGAGAAAGGTGTGCCACGATTTGCAAGTAGGTTTGACGCGGGCATGGTGTGAGTATGGGATCAATGACAGAATTAGTGATGCGATGTCGTTTGGCAGACCTGGAATTAGGGTTTGGGTTTCATTAATTTGAAGCTGTGATAATGATGACGAGGCATATGTCTCCATTTCCTTCTTCTTCTTCTTCTTTCTTCTCTTTTCAAGCGATCCTTGGCAGCAGCAGGAGCTGCTTCGTTTTAGCTTGTTGGGCAAAAAGATTTTTGAAAAGGCTAAAAGGGCCTTCCGTGGATTTGACATTTCTTTGTTATTTGACACGTGGAAGCAGGTGAGCATCATCCGTATCTGACTTTTGGATTAGTGAAAGGTTAATTGGTGATTAGAATGGTTGTTAGTCCTAATCTTTGTCCTAATTGCTCCTTCTAAAGTCAGTACAAGAAACTAGGAAGCTTTAACGCAAACTAACTGTACTTGAATTCTAAGTTATTTTTTAAAAGTATTTATATTTAGAAATATATTAAAATATTTATTTTATTTTTAATATTAATATATTAAAATTATTAAAAAAACTAATATATAAATTAGTAGATATTACTTATTATCAAATAAAAAAATTATGAAGTCTCAACGTGACTTTCTGAGGTGACAATTCAAGTAACCCAGTTAGGAAAAGAAGTAGTAGATAAATCCACTATTAGATTTAAAAGCATAGTTTTTAATTCACTCGGTTTAAGGCTCGAGTTTTGAATTTTGACCAGATTAACCGGGTCAATTTTTATTTTAAAAAAAATTCAAAACGACGTCGTTTTAGTAAAAAATAAAATCAACAAGTTGCAACCGGGTTTTGCCAGGTTAACCCGCCAGGTTATATTAGGTCGTGACTTTTTTTATTTTTCATCAATTCAGTTTGATTTCAACCTTGGATCAGCAGGGTCTCTAATTGACCTGTCAAGCCGAACCGAGTTTTAAAACTATAGTTAAAAAGAGTGTTAAATTGTCTTTTTAAAAAAATTAGTATTTTACTTTGCTAAAAATTATGTATATACAAAAGAAAAATATTGTATTAGTTTCATTTTAGTTTTTTATTTGAAAATAGTGAAACACTTAGAAAACCTGTAAAATATATTTATTTAAATTCCATAAAAATTTAGAGAGTGGAAAAATATTATATTTTATTAAAAAAATTTAATTTTGTATTTTTCATCTAGAGATGTTTCAAGAGTTTTAAAAATTTTGATTTATTTATTTTAAATTATTATTTTTTATGATTTTAAATTATTGTTGACAGGGTATTGCTGAATCTGTGTTTCATGTTCTTCGTGATTATCCTGCTCCAAGCTCCTCCTTGATGACGAAAAGTAAATGTTTTTCTCATATTATCGGGGAGATTGGTGTATAAGCAACCTTAAAGGTTACTTAAAAAGATCGTATTGCTGTTTGGAGCCTGTGGAGATGGCGAAATAAGTGAGACTTCAAGGATATCTACAACTTTGCTATCATGAATTTCATGGACATCACCAAGACACCAAGGCCCACCTATTGGGAAAACAAGCGGTGGGACCTAGCAGCTACACATGAACGCCTCCTCCCAAGAAGTTGATAAGACTCAATATCGACGAAGCTAGTAGGGGCAATCCGGGAGACGCTGGTGCTGGAGGCATTATTATCAGGGGCTGGTGTGGTAGGTAGGTTTCTAGGGGGATTTGCATGCAAATTAACCTGGCACTTGCACACCAATTAAAGCCGAGCTTTGGGCTGTCATTCATGGATTAGAACTTGCATGGGACAAAGATTAAAGGAAAATCACCGTGGAAAGTGATATTCAACATGTCATTACTATGCTGCGTAATAGGGATTGGTCGCAGGATGCTCACTCCCCCTTTCTCTGAAAAATCTCTCAACCAAGAGGAAGGCCATAGGAGTTCATTTTCAAGCATGCGCGCATACGAAAAGAGGGCAACATCTGTGCTGACTGGTGCGCCAGGTTTGGAGATGATATGGATCTAGCGATGAAAAGACTTGATGTAGTCCCAGAGGAGCTCTGGACTCTCTTGTTGGCCAACTCAATGGGTCTTTTTGATTTCGGGCTTTGGCCCCTTGTAGCTCCAAAAAATCTTTGTGGTTCTTTTTTTTTTTCCCTTCTCTTAAGAGAGAATAATAATGATTTTAATTCAATTTAATTTAAATATAGTAAGGGACGGGTGGCATTTTTACCCGCTTCTCCGTCAAAAGCGGCTCAAGAGACAGGCTACAAAAATGGAGAAATTGATGGTTTCTGCGACAGCTCCACACCAAGATAATTTCTTTCACGATAATTTGGGTAAATTCAGTGCCGCGTTGGGGACAAAACTGGAACTGGAACATGGCGTCTCTCTCTTTCATAGATTTCAATGGTTTTTTAATGCAGAATTAATCTGTCGATACCTGGAAGATTATAATGGTATGTGAGTTTTGATCAATTTCTTTCCTTACAAGATTTATTGGAATTGAAAATGGATGATATTAATTTTATATATATATATATATATATATATATATATATATATATATTATTTTACAAGATTTATTGGAATTGAAAATTGTTGATATTAATTATCTCAATTTATTCCATTATTACATTTGCATCATTAAGTATTCATTTATTTTTAGTAAATTCAACTGTTGCAGGGAATGCCGGCGAATGTGGAAATTGGTTCTCATGTTTGGGTTGAAGATCCTGAAGTAGCTTGGATAGATGGAATTGTAATTAATATTGAACAAGATGAAGTTGAGGTTCAAACTAGTGATGGAAAGACAGTAAGGGATTTTCTTCGTCGTGAAATTGAATTTATTATGATAGTTGTTTTAAATTATTTATTATTATGCAGTCTAATTTGTGCATTTTATTCTCATGTTGAGCAGGTTGCTGTAAGTTCATCGAGGATTTATCCGAACGATGTGGAGGCTCTTTCCGGTGGAGTTGATGACATGACTAGGCTGCAGTATTTACATGAGCCTGCAGTCCTTCACAATTTGGCAACTAGATATGAAATCAATGAAATTTATGTAAGATCACCTTGTCTTTTAAGTTGTGTTGATTGATGTTCGTTATAGTAAGAAATTAATTGCTTCATCAAGTGTGACTGTATTATAATGTTTTGATGTCACTGCAGACTTATAGTGGAAACATTCTTATTGCTGTCAATCCGTTTCAACCACTCTCACATTTATACGATGTTTACGTGATGGAGCGATATAAAGGAGCCAGGATTGAAGGACTAAGCCCTCATGTTTTTACAATTGCTGATGTTGCATATAGGTGAGTATGTATTGTTTGTGTTTCATTTTGTATTTCTTGCTTGACAGGTTATGGGAATTATCTACTAACATATGAAACAGGGAAATGATCAAAGAGGGTAGAAGCAACTCAATTCTGGTCAGCGGTGAAAGTGGGGCTGGTAAGACCGAAACAACTAAAATGCTCATGCGCTACCTTGCATATTTGGGAGGCCATTCTGGTGCTGAAGGACGGACTGTTGAACAGCAAGTTCTAGAAGTAAGTCGGATGATAAATCTCTGGTTCATGTTAGTTAATGTTTTGAAAGGGCCTGTGCTTTATACAAATAAAAGTGATAAGTAAATTCTTCAGAGAAGTGTATAAGGCATGAAGTCTCTTAGACATATAGATGGTATGTAACTGAAAAAATACACTGCACTCACAGCAGGTTGTGACTCGGTGGCAAATTAAATATACACCATTCCAAGTGTGAACATATGCATGCATGTTAGTGTAGCATAATACACCAAAAGGAAACATGCAAGTCATAATTTTTTGCTGTGATCCTTTGTGAAGTATTAGTGTAACTGAAATAAATGTTCTAATCCTCAATGGTTTCTCATAGACTGGAGCGCAAATTTGGCATGCAGAACTGCTTACCAAAATATGGTACTGAACAAATAATAATAACAGTGAAATAACACAAATTCAGTTTTCTATAGCAACTCATGAAAAATTTTAAAGAAGTGGACAGCATACAAATCAAGCAGATACCATTGCATATTTTCTTTAATGCTTCAAGAAAAAGATATTTTCCCAGAATATGACCAGAGGCACCACATATGATGCAAAACTAGCTAATATCATCCTTCAAGCCATCATCCCAGATATGGACCTGCATATCAGAAAACAGGAAAAATTAGGCATGTTTGTTATTCAGTTCTAGTGGTTTATTAAGGTGGAGGTCATGAACTGTTCTTGGTCTGATCCTTTTACTTCATATAGCTTGGATATACATTATTCAGTAATGAATTATCTTGGTCATGATTGAATCACCTAGGTATGTGCAGCATAGTTTAAAATTTTAGTCAGTTTTGTCTCGGTGGACACATGCTGCTTTATGCAAGCCATCCTGGTATTATGTAGAAGCAGGAAACTGAGTAGATTATCAAGGACAATATCTTGGACTAGTTGGTAACTTTAGCATGTTTGATTAGGTGATGCTCTATGGGTGGTTTTTTGTTGATCACAGTGTTTTTATTGTTTTGATCCCTTATACCATTGAGCATGACATAAGTTGGATCCCTTATAGGCTTATACCATTGAGCTTTACCTAAGTTGGATCCCTTATACCATTGAGCTTTACATAAGCACATTTGAAGAATTCTAGAGCTAAATGTATGACAAACATGTATTCCTATATTAGAGCTCAATGTAGGATTTTCCATGCTTATTTGCATTTCTTTTTCCTATTGTAATGAGACCCAAAGTTAATTACTTTTCATCATTTGTAAAAACCGAAGCTGAAAAATGAATGCTAGATGGTTGCCTCTTTTTTTCATTTTAGCTATGTTCATTGAATTTTTTACTTAGAAAAATTTTAAGTCATTGTACTAACTAGTGCTATGCAGTCAAATCCAGTTCTTGAAGCATTTGGCAACGCAAAGACTGCTAAAAATAACAATTCTAGGTGAGAAATATCATGCCTGCTTTTTCTTCCGTTTAGTTTGTGTCGTGCTTGTTGCTTAATCAGAAAATACCTTGTTCGACACTATTTTCTAATTTGATTTTCATGTATATAGAAGCAGATCCCTTTCAGAGTTATCTTATTTGTATCCTGAAAGGATGGAAACATTTAAAGAATGTCTTTGCATCTACAAGCACCACAAGCTTTTACATACTGTGACCTCACATACTTGCAGGCTTGTTAATTAACTTTGGAAATAGTTACAAGAGAACATCAACCTATTAGTATCTAGATTATACCTCCTCTCTTTTCTCACATGTAATTTTTCCAGCTGTTAAGAGAGAGTGGATGATTGTGAATGTGTTTCACTCATCTGCATAGATGGCAGTCTCTACCTTCTGATGTCATCTTGACTATTTTGATTCAGCCGTTTTGGAAAATTTGTTGAGATCCAGTTTGATAAGAAGGGAAGAATATCTGGAGCAGCTATCAGAACTTATCTTCTCGAGAGGTCTCGTGTTTGCCAAATTTCTGACCCAGAGCGCAACTATCACTGTTTTTACCTTTTATGTGCTGCACCACATGAGGTAGGTATCTTAGCTAGATATTCTTTTTTCCTACCTTTGTAGTCAATCAAGTATCTAGCCATCATTATAGCTAATAGACTTTGAGTCTTGTCAGGAGATTGAGAAATATAAGCTGGGAAATCCCAAGTCTTTTCACTACCTTAATCAATCCAATTGCTATGAGCTGGTTGGTGTTAGTGATGCCCAAGAGTATATCGCCACTAGGAGAGCCATGGATGTTGTCGGGATAAATGAGAAAGAGCAGGTCTGGCCTCTGCTATTGATCCTAATATGCTTGTTCTTTTCATTTCTTGTCCTGTATTATTTAAACTCGTTATCTTGAGGATGATGATATGCCTTTAGTGATAGAATTATCTGTAAGCATTTCATGTATCATTATTTGTTCTTTTGTGCTTTGCCAATAAAATTTATCATCTAGGAAAGTGTTAAACTTGTTCGTAAATGATAACTGCAATCTCTCTCCCAGGATGCTATTTTCAGAGTTGTGGCTGCGATTCTTCATCTTGGTAATATCAATTTTGAAAAGGATGAAGACATTGATTCAGCTGTAGTAAAAGATGAGCAATCCCTATTTCATCTTCAAATGACAGCAGAGCTTCTCATGTGAGACTAGAGATCCATAGCTTTATGGTTAGATTTCATTTCACTTTCATATTTCAATGTCATATGAGTTGATATTGTTTCAGGTGCGATCCTCTTTCATTGGAAGATGCACTGTGTAAGCGTGTAATGATAACCCCAGAAGAAATCATCAAGAGAAGTCTTGATCCTCATGCTGCAGCAGTGAGCAGGGATGGTTTGGCCAAGACAATATATTCTCGCTTGTTTGAGTGGTAAGCGGGTAGTTAATGGATCATTGTTATAGGCTTGGTAACTTATAGAACATTAAAGTGGTTTCTTAGTCTATGTTCCTCTAAGGATGCATCTACGATTATTCTGTCCAGGTTGGTGGATAAAATTAATGTCTCCATTGGGCAAGATCCTAACTCAAAATGTCTGATTGGGATCCTTGATATTTATGGTTTCGAAAGCTTTAAGGCTAACAGGTAATGCTTGATTTTATGAACGAATAATGCTCATACATTCACACAAAAGTAGGTACATGCATATACATGTGCACGCATAATTGGATAGATAGACAGTTGGATGTGAAAATGCATTCCTATGAAGGAAGGGACCATGGCATGGCACTTTCTTGATCAATGGTGCAGTTACAATTTTCTGAATTGTCAATAATTAGTGGCTTGGGTTACATTATACTGCCATTCAGGACTGGGGGTCCTGAATCACAACTCATTAAGATAGTGGAGAATCTCATTTCTTATTTTGTCATTGAACAAACAGCCATAGGGAACCTTGAGCTCCTACCTTGCTACAACGAAGAAACTTGGGAGTCCTTCCACCTTTGAGCAGTCATTTTACAGTTTATGTCAACATCTGATGTCATATTACATCCTTTTGGAATAAATTTTTATTCTGACCTGAATTAATTCACCATCATTGGCAGTTTCGAACAGTTTTGCATTAATTTTACAAATGAAAAGCTGCAACAACACTTCAACCAGGTATGAGGTTAGTCATATTTGATTGTCTTTTAGTTGCTCATGTTTCTCATCCTATAATCTGAAAGCCATGTTCCCTTCAGCATGTATTCAAGATGGAGCAAGAGGAGTATGCAAAAGAGGAAATCAATTGGAACTATGTGGAATTTGTTGATAATCAAGATGTTCTGGATCTTATTGAAAAGGTTTATACTTTCTGAATTCTTCAATCTTGTATATTCCTACATGGTTCTCTTTATATTTCCCTGTAGTTATAAATCACAGTGTAGCGGTAAGGGAGGTTGGGCTTACATGATTGCTATATGCCTGATATCCCTTTTAACAGAAGTAGAAGTCATTAAGTGGAACTTGATTTTGTTAATAGGGGTTTGCCCTACAGAGAAGTGCATTTGAACAATATTTAGGTCCTAGGATGTGGCAACATTTTGGTTGGGCAATGTACCATGTTGTTTCCATTTGGAAACTCTAAGACTGTTGTCTGTGAATGTATCCTAGGACTCTCTACTGTTTGCACCCTCTGTATATTTTAGCTTCAGAGGTCAGGTTATAAATCATAAAGAAGATAAGGGAATGGTATTCATTAAAGAAAACATATATCTGGTGCATTTTCTTTATCATCCTTGTTAAGTTGGTGGATGAATTTCTCTGTCAGCAATTCAACTTTTAGTAGATGATCTGGTGGTGACTGAAATTTGATGCATAAGAGCTCTAATTAGTTCTTTTGCAGAAACCGGGTGGGATAATTGCTCTGCTTGACGAAGCATGGTATGTTTATATATTTTTTGTCCTAATCCTGCAGAATTAATCATAGGAATTTGTTTTTTCTGTGCAATTTTCGTTGTCATGTTATCCCACTAAAGGTTCTTTCTTTGCAGGGTCCTCTAATTTTTGTTAGTGAATTGCTTAAGTGGTGAGCATTTTTTTCTTGCAGCATGTTTCCAAAATCAACTCACGAGACATTTGCACAAAAGCTCTACCAAACATTCAAAGATCATAAGCGGTTCATCAAGCCAAAATTGACTCGCTCGGATTTTACCATTGTTCATTATGCTGGAGAGGTGAGCTGTTATTCCTGCATTATACTCTTCAATTACTTGGCTAGCAATTTGAATAAGCCATTATCATTTCATGCACTTATTTTTCAGGTTCAATATCAGTCTGGTCAATTTTTAGACAAAAACAAATACTACGTGGTTGCTGAACATCAAGATTTGTTGAGTGCTTCAAAATGCTCTTTTATAGCGGGTCTCTTTCCTCCACTTTCAGAGGAGTCAGCCAAACCATCCAAGTTCTCATCTGTTTGTTCCCGTTTTAAGGTCTTCTTTGCTATCTTCTCTTTTGGAACCATGGTGGAAACTTTACCACACTAAAGCTTCATTTATTTACAGGATAATTTCATTTATCATGAGTGATCATAGCACCTAGAATCATGACACTGATGTTCTGACCTAATTTGATGCAGATCCAACTACAGCAATTGATGGATATACTGAATTCCACAGAGCCCCACTACATTCGATGTGTGAAACCAAATAATTTATTAAAACCTGCGACATTTGATAAAATCAATGTCATTCAACAGTTACGTTCTGGTGTAAGTAAAATTTGGAATTTTGTTTGAAGTCTTGTCTAATACTAGTTACTTGTATGTGTTTCAAGGAAATAGTAATTCATGTAGGGAGTTCTAGAGGTAATCAGAATCAAATGTGCTGGTTACCCTGCTCATAGGACCTTCTCTGAATTCCTAATTCGATTTGGTATTCTTGCACCAGAGATTTTTAAAGGGAAGTAAGTATTTCTTTATGTTCCAAATTTAATAAAAATAATTCTTGTGTTTTCTTCTGGGTGAACTTAAATGTTTTGCAGAATTTTCCAGGTTCATGTCCTGAGATCATTTGTTTTGTAACAGTTATGAAGAAAAGGTGGCATGCAAATGGATTCTGGAAAAGATGGAGCTCAAAGGATATCTGGTAATGCTATAACTACTTTCACATGTTATGCAACTTCTTGTTATCTTCAGCCCAGTACGTTACAATTATAACCTTTGATGCTAGTGCTTCAGATATGCATATCAGTACTCACCCACATCTATCGTGCTATAAATGAGAACTGTGACATCGTTTAAAAAAAACGAGAGCTTTATTTGCTGCTGATGCATGGTTAAGCTAAAAAATATGCATTGCTGCGACTGCTCTTGTCATTTTGATTCTTTCAATGCTAGAAATCACTAATTAGTTTAGGGAGGATAAATGCTTTGCAGATGGGGAAAACAAAGTTGTTTCTAAGAGCTGAACAGATGGCTGAGCTAGATGCCAAAAAAGCAAGATTACTTCGCAACTCAGCTACAGTTATCCAAAGGCACTTTAGAACTTACACCACTCGTAAAGATTACATTGTATTGCGGAAGTCCTCTATTCATATACAATCTCATTGGAGAGGTGAGTCAATTAGCAACCATGTAGTCTGTTTTTTGGATGTTGACATGTATCCGAATTTCTTAGCTGATGTTCTTTATAGAATTTAGGTGGAAGTTTTTCGTGGTTACTGGGTCACGGCTTGAGTCGCTTGACTCTCTTATTTCCTGAACAGTGCATTTTTTTCTATCTGGAGATTTGATCAGCTAGTATCAATAGTTCTTATTTCTTATTTCTAATTTCACGCTAATCTTGACGTATAGGAAGACTTGCTCGTGAATTATACAAGTACAAGCGAAAGGAGGTGGCAGCAGTCAAAATTCAAAAGAATTTGCGTAGACAATTGGCCAGAAGGGCATATACCGATATTAGAATATCTGCACTTGTGGTGCAAACAGGTTTTCGGGCAATGGCTGCACGGAAGAATTTCAGATATAGAGAGCAAACCAAGGCAGCAACTATTATTCAGGTTATTTACCTAGCTGATTCGATGTTCCTTGACAAGTGCAATTGCAGATCTAGTTGTTAGCCATGTTCTACCAGAAAGATCATTACTTAAATTAAGTATTTGCAGACTTGTTGGCGCTGTCATAGAGCTGTGTCATACTATAAGAAGCTGAAGAAAGCATCAGTTATTTCACAAAGAAGATGGAGGGGAAGAACGGTCAAGAATTCAGAGGCCGCAATTATCATCCAGGTTATTACCTATCTGTTTATTTGCTCCTTGACAGATTGTATACCTGGCTGTTTGTGATGTTCTGCCAGAATGATAGTTATTTTAAGATATTTTCAGGCTTACTGGCGTCGCTATAGAGCTGTCTCTTACTATAAGAAACTAAAAAAAGCATCAGCTATCTCTCAGTGCACATGGAGAAGAACTGCTGGGAAGGAGCATTCAAATGTAAAGATGGTAGGTATCAACATAAGATAAATCTTTAGTAACTAGTTCGTGCTTCCATTGTCATGTTTTCTTGACTGTTGATGTACCAGTTAGAAACTATCACTTGTAATCACTCACTTAAATATTTATTTCCTTTAAGTACTTATAGAGGTTCTATAAGTACTAAATCTTTGATTATGGTATAGGAGCACCTAGTACCCCTAGATTGGCTCAAATCAGAAGCTATTCCTAGTCTGGATCACGGGCTTCCAAGTAACTTCCGCTTCCATTCCTGAAGCTTCCATGTTAAAAGCCCTCAAACTTCTCTAAAACTGCAGGGAACTTACAAAACCAGCTGTTGGAACCTTTCGCTGCATGCTTCAATGTCCAGCACACTCCTCTCTTTTATTTGTAAGTCATGCATATTCGACAGTAGATGATCTGTTGGATGAGACGGTGAATAGTGAGTGAGGTTCTTGGTGGGTTCCCAGTTGAGATGATCTTGGGTTGCCTGTTGGGTTCCCTTCTCATGTCATATTTTGGTCTCATTAAGGATTTCCCGTGGAACATCAGCAATAATAGACTTGAATTTGAGAATTGAGAAGTGGTTGACAGGTTGGATAAATTTATATCTACAGGTAGGAAGTTAACGTCTCATTTTGGAAGTATTTATTGAACACACATATAAAGTAAGAATAAACATAACCCCTTGGGAATTGAGAGGCGTGCAAAATACATTATGTTTAACAGATAATTAAAGTAAAGTAATTGTATCAAAGATTGATACCTTTCTATGAATACAGCTTCTCAGTTTTCTTTCCTGAGTTGTGTGCGCTATTGTGCATTTTCTGTTTTCCTCAGGCAATAAGAGAAACAGGTTCAGATGAAGAAGAAAATTATAAACTTGAAAAACAAGTGGAGGAACTCAGATGCTGTTTTCCGTCAGAAAAACATCCAAAGGTAAGATAAGATAAGATACGAATGCCATATAAAGCAACATGTTTTCTTTGTTTGGAAAAGATTTGTATATTTTGGTTTTGTGCTTTTCCATGGGGGCTGTATTGACTGAAATATTGGTCATTGCTTCATACAATTATTGGCCTTAGTTGCAATCATGTTGTTGATGATCTTTTCTTGCCAACATATGTTGAGAATGGTTGTAGCCCTCGTGAGTTTTAGGAATGTGCCTTCTGTATTTTTGCGATTTTATATGAGTGACAATCTTTCTGATGTTCAAATTTATATATTCAGATGGACTTGGAAGAAACAAAAACACAAGAAATAGATGAGTCGTGGTTTTCTCTACAAACTTCCCAAAACAAAGTTGACGAAACAAATGCATTGCCTCCGGAGGAACATTATGCTGCACTGAGAACAATTGCAGTTCATCCTGCTGTAATAGAAACCTCAACTCCAATCTCAGATTCTAAGAAGGTTGAGAACCTCAATGCTGAAGTGAAAAAATTGAAGGTGATGATATCCACTTCAGAGCTCTGTCATTTGCCAATTTTCAATTTCACTCAGTTCAAGGGTATGATCAGTTTTAACAATTAAATAGTAGGGACAAATAGAAGGTGATTAACACAACACAAAGGCGTCTATTCCAGAAGTTCCCCCCTAATCAGGAACAAGGTTAATCACACAACTAGCAAGATGCTTTCACTGTAATAACTCGTGGGGAAGAAAATGACTTTAGAAAAGATTCAATATTCAGGAGGAAAGAACTGAGAAATTCGGTTTTTTAAGTTGAAAATGTAATCAATGTTAAAAGATTATGGGACATTTCTCTATTTGAAATTATTTTTTGTCTAATTGTAGAGTTGCTTAAATTTTTATTTGCTTTATTCAATTTGTGGCAACCGTGAAATTCATGAAAATAAGGTTAACAGAATGCCAGTATTTCATAGGGAACTTTTATTCTTGAATTCCCCCCTATCCTTATCCTTTCAGGGTGTTGCTGGTTAAAAGGCAGCATTTTTGTTTTTGCTAGTTACTGTCTTTTTACCTGGTATAGAAAAGAATTCAAAGTGAGAAAACAGTTTATGCCATTGCCAATTGAGAAAACGAATATAAATATTAACAGTTTAATGTATGAGTAGGTTTGTCAGAATACTTAAAATGGTGAAAGCATCTTACTAGGACCAGATTTTGCTAATAGTCAAAATCTCTTTGTCCTTGCTTGCATACTTTTCAAGCTAGAATTTGTAATTTATATTGTTTATGAGAAATGTGGTTTTTGGTTTCTAAATCCTATAGTTGGATTCTAATAAATGTAGGCCCTTCTTTTATGTTGGACAGGCCTTGTTGTTGTCAGAAAAACAAAGAGCTGATAATTTTGAAAGGACATATGCAGAAGTCTGCAAATTAAGTGAAAAAAGACGCAAAAAACTAGAAGAAACTGAAGGAAGAGTCTATCGACTTCAGGCCTCACTGAACAAGTAAGGATAGTGTGATAAACTGAAAAGAATAACTTTGCCTTAAGATTTATATTTTTAGATTTATGTTGCATGTCAATTATAGAGTCCAACACACTGCATCCTTGACAAGTAATGTATGAAATAAGGTGCGATATGTCTATATGACAGTTTGAACCACTCTTCACACTTTGTTGGATCTCTGCACTGTCACATCTGCCTTGTTCATGACAATTTATAAACTAATACTTAGTGTGACTAATACATGACCTGTTTTAGCGTGTCTCAGGATGTTATATTCCATGTCCGATCAATTTGCAGAGCTGAAAATGATCTTATATGCTTCATCGAACTCAAATTCAACTTCCCTACCCGTTAAAATTGATGTTCAGGCTGATGTTGCTCCCAATAACTCTGATGCCTCATCCAATGACTCTGATTTCACTTTTCCAGTTCCTGACCTTACCTCAGTTGACTTCTCTTCCCCTGATCCTAATGCTTTCCAGCTGATAGTTCAGGATCTTTCAACAACAGAAATTTCAGGTCAGCTTGCTTTCCTGATTGAAATTGTATCTGCAGATTTTCATTAAAATGAAAGCTCGTTTCATTAAATTCTTTCTTCCACTAAACAACACATGATTCAGAAATTCGTTACAATATTATTTTCCCCTTGCTTCAGTAATGAAGACTGACGTTTCTTTCTATTGATGATTCACCGTGCAGGATCTGATAACGGTGATAAAGAGGGTGCATTTGATGACTTCTTCTGATGGAACTTATTTTTGCTTTCCTTCCTTTTTAGCTATCCAGTCTGTACTTGTTGGCATGGCAGAGTAGCTCCTACAAATCCCTGTTGGCTTAGATATTAACCACATTTGCCATATAGAGTAGGCTCCTCCGCTTGGACTTCTACACACAACATCATATACATAGCTAGAGTTTCTCTCAATATTTCTACAGTAATTACCAAGGTTAAACGGTCAAAAGGTTACTTCTATGGAATTGTAAATTCATTGTTGGTACTACTAACATCCCGGATGAGTTTACCTTTTCTTCTAACAAGGGCTGAAAGTGAAAAACACAGGTCTCTCAACTTGCTGTATGAGTTTGTTTTGCCTTTCACTTTGTATTGCTTCTTACTTACTGTTCAACTATGTAAAAGTGCAAGGGAACCTGCACTGCTTCATCAAACTCGACAAGTTCATTTTAAGAGAAGCAGCATGGGAACAAGGATTTTCTCATTAATTTGCACATGCCGCGGAGCACCAAAGTAGCAGCTCGGATGCCGATTCCCTTTAGGAAAACCACCTTTGGTATTGAGATTGTCTTAAGGATTTCCAATTTTTCCAAGTATTATGCTCACTTTAAATTATATTTGATATCCCCTTTCCTTTATATCATCAACTGGCACTTCTGTTTAGTCTCGGAATGTCTTGGGCTCTTTGCTACTTAATGCGTGATCTCTGTTGTTGAAGTTGCAACATACATTCAACATTTTCTGGCTGTATTAATACTCGTAAGATGGTTCTGTATAATTTTTTCAACTTGGAGGTTTTGGAGCATCTTCGAGGGGAGAATTAGCTCATCTTTTCTTTATAATTTATGTCTAGTTTCCAACATGTTCCTACGAGTTTAATTACTTCCATTTTTTCTCTCTCTTAAATATAAGGTTATTCTACTGTCTAAACATTTTTTATTATTATTATTATTAATTATTTGATGCTTCCTCTTTTTGATTTTGAGAAGTCAAAAACAGATTAAAAATTTGATTTTTTAGTTAATTTTTTTAATTATTTTTGCTATCACAAACTAAACATCTAATTACATAGCGATCATTTAGGTTTTGTAAGTAAAAATTATCTTATAATATCTAATGAAAGACAAGATGATAAACGTATTTATGAAACACATTTAATGGTTGTAAAAATGTAATTTTTCATGGATATGATTTTTGAGTTTTCATCTTCATGTTTTTATATTTCTTACATGTATAAGATTTATTTCTCTCATAAGATTTTTCTTTGGATTTATAAAAGAATAAGAATCAGTTAAAAAATAAAAATAGTCAACATTTTGTTCAATTTTTATTTTATATTTTGGACTAAAATAAAGTAAAAATTGCTAGCGTAAATATAAAATTAATGAAAAAAATACTTCCATTTAGTAAATGAATAAAAATTTTGCAAAATCTTTTTCAGTTTTTGTCTAAAATTTGAACCAATAAAATCTTGAACAGTCCCTTTAAAAGTCAAATTTAGCAAAAAAAATAATGATTTACTATAGATGGATGGACTAACACTTCTTCACATACCAAATCCTTCAGATTCAATTGTTCAAATCATCACCTGAACCAATATATATATATTGTCATTAAACCTAACACATAAATATATATAGTCACACATCTAGTTCCCTTTGTCTTGAAAAGTTAGGGGTACTTCACAAACCACCATTTATTAATGTTGTAAGAGAACCATCCACTAGATCTCCCCTGGATTTAGCAAAAAAAGAACAACGCTGGCGCCCTAAGTTTTCAATGTACATAATTTGCTGGGGTAATATACAGATATAGCAGCAGACATTTGCAGGTGAGTACACTTGCATTGATGGGATTTTCAGTTTCTGGCTCATAACTAGCCCGAGAGTTCATGAAGCAACAGCATTTCTCACTTCATTGAGCTTTCTCTCCCCTTTTCAGCCTCCATTTAAACTAACTGGTTTGTTGTTAATTTGATCTTCTTACGTTGGATTGAACCGGAAGTGTATGTGTATAGCCATGGACAGGAACTATCTGCAGAAAAGTACCACTGTTAAAGACAAATGGGAGTGGAACAACGTGATCTTTGAAGGAGAACATTCAACTGGTATTTCATGGCCGAAAAGAAATTACACATGCAGCTTTTGCAGGAGAGAATTCAGCTCAGCTCAAGCACTTGGGGGACATATGAATGTTCACAGGAGAGATAGAGCCAGGCTAAAACAGCTGCCTTCTTGGTTTTTTGAATGTCCAAAACCTACTTCCATGTCTAACCCTAAACCTTTACCTTATCCCTCATCCAAGTTCTCACCATACCCTGATCACACTCATGATCATTCCTTGCTCTCTCCATTCCTCGCTTCTTTCTCTTCACCTTCTTACCCAGAAAAGAAATCCATAGTTGAATGTCCTCAGAGTATAAATTCAACAAGGAAGATAAGCGATATGAGAGCTGTGGTTGGTGTTGGAGAATCGAAGAAGAATTTCGTACAAGATGGTGATCAGCTTAAAGTTTCGAGGACAAGTGGGATTATTAGCTTGGACTTGGAAATGAGATGTGAAGATCCGAAGGAGGTTTTGGATTTGGAGCTTCGACTTGGCTGTTTTTAGGAAAAAAACATTGAGTACTGTCCATTAATATCCACTCTGAGTTCACACCAGTAGCTAGATCTTTGGTTCTATCGATCTCTAAGCAGCCTGATCAGCTTGCAATACCTGCCATGCATGATCCTTGCCGTCTTCGTAATCTACCATACATTACTAATGCGCAATGCTGTTTATGTATGGCTTTAATATTCAGCTAAGTATGTTTTTAATTCTAAACTCTCATGATTAGTTTGGGGAGGCGGTGTCCTTGTTAATTAGGTTAGCTGTAACATAGTCGAAGATGAAGTTGTTGAGATACATCTTTCATTGTTTACATATAATTCGTAATTAAGGAAGATGAAGAGGAATATTTTAGTTGAGTATTTCTCTTGCTAATTAACGCAAACTATTTTCCCCCGTAAGAGCTCATTTTTTCTCTCATCTTAACTCATTTTCCTGCTACGTGCCTTGCAGTTGAATTGTTGTTTTATTATTATTATTTTAAATAATTTTTTTATATATATTTTATATGTTGATATCAAAAATTAAATTTAATATATATATATATTAATACATTTATAAATTAAAAACACTTCAAAATATAACCTATACTACACTTTTAATTAACCTCTAAACAAGTAATAATTAATGCTTTGAATTTTCCACGCAACAACCTTTTACAAAAATAATTTTAATTTACATCTTAACTCATTTTCCTGCTACGTGCCTTGCAGTTGAATTGTTGTCTCATTATTATTTTTTTAATTAATTTTTTATATTTTTTATATGTTAATATATATCAAAAATTAAATTTTAAAAAAATATATATATTTTTAATACATTTAGAAATTAAAAACACTTCAATATATATATATATAACCTATACTACACTTTTAACCTCTTTAAACAAGTAATAATTAATGCTTTGAATTTTCCACGCAACAACCTTTTACAAAAATAATTTTAATTTGTTAGCAATATCTATTGCATAGTACTTGTGAAACTAGATGTGGCCTGACGAATCGACATGAAAACTCGTAGACCTGGATGGCTTGTTTTTTAAACTATGATATACAGTAACATCTTCACGCTATAACTCCAAGTCTTGGATCAATTTATATGTCGGGCCACGTCTCTTCACTCTATATATATATATATATATATATATATATATATATATATAATAGTGATTATTTTTTATTTAAAAATATATTAAAATAATATTTTTTTATTAAAAAAAACGTTATTTTAAAAAAATCAAAACGGGTTATAATTAAGAATTCCTATGCTGCAGCACTGGGACCATTGCCTTGGTACAATGATTCAAGATTTTATATCGAGGTAGTGTCTCTTCAGAAATATTGTGTTTCCCAATATCTGACCCTTCGCACGTTCCCACCATTGTCTTTGCTGGGAACATGATGGCATTTCCTTAACAAGACACACAGAGCTCGCTGTGCATAGCTACAGAAAATGACTTAGTTCCATCAATCTCCTTGTAAATAATAAAGTGGTGAGAGGGAAGGAGCGATCATTAAATTCGAAGGACGAAAAGGTATGAGCTTTGAAGCGTCAGGTAGATTACAGGGAAGGAAAATAAGAAAAGGGCAAGAAAAAATGGACATGGTGGCGTCGAACAGAACCTGCCAAAGTGCATATTTTAGTGAAAGAGAGAAGAGAATTAATGGGATGGAGAGGAAGCTGTGATTCATCCTCACGCATCCCTGCTTTCTCCCCCTTTTCACCCACCACAAGTCTTTTTATTCAACCTGCTCTTCATCTATCATTACATGGCACACTAATTAATGCTTAATGCTAATTGAGTTAATTAACAAAAAAAATTAAAAAGACAAAAGGCAAGAGACTTTTCGGGGCCACGGCCGAGGCCCCTTTCAAGGGTTTCTAGGATTGGTTTCGTGTATCAAATTAAATATTTTTTAAATCAAGTTTTAAGCATATTATTTTTATATATTTAAACAAAAAAAAAGAGTTTATTTTATATAGTAGCCTTTTTTTTTAATCGATAGATTTCGGATATAGTTAATCGAGCCATGCATATGCACGACAAAGCATGATAAACAAGTCTGTTAAATGGTTGGATTTATTATATAAACGTAGATGTTTTTACCTAGAATTGCATAATCAATGCGGCTGTGAGGGCGACAAAAAATGTTGAATCTTATGATATGAAATGCTTTTTAAAAGTAATTTTTGTTTGAAAATATATTAAAATAATATTTTTTTAGATTTTTTTATTTTTAATATCAACACATAAAAACATCAATTTTATATTTTTTTCAAATTAAATATATTTTTAAAATACATCCAAATACGCAAAAACAAAATTTATGCCATGCAATTTATGTCTTGGCATATCTTGTCCCCGTGCTATGGGCCTGCTCCGCCCTAGCTCCACTCCACGAGTTCACAGCGGGTCTCGGGGCTCCTCTCCCCAGCTCCGTTTTATATATTTCTTCAGAATTTTCTTGACGCAGCTTCCCTCACAATGATAAGCCACGCAGATCAACCAGAGTCATTAGGCCAAATTCCAAGTATATATGATGAAGGAAAGTAATTGCATAAGCCATGCAGCAAAGGGAACGTGAACAATATTTACATGGATATGCAATTATACAGAAAGAAGAGGAGCAATTTCAATACAAGACCCGGTATTGCGATTTATCAGTTATTGCTTTTATTGTTATAGTTGTTGCGATTAATATTCAGTACGTTTAATTCCAGTTTGTACGTGGGTAAACTCACATAGAGCGTTACCCACTTTTCCTTAATTCTAGACGTTATCTGTAACGGCTTTGCTTACTTAAAGCAGCCGGCTTTGCTTATTTAAGGCAGCCAAGAATTATGAAGAGGCAGATGATTTGATATTAACACAATTTGTGGTTCTTTCTCACCCGAAGAGAAACAAACAGTTTCAGCAATTACTTGCTAAATAATTGTTGAACTTATCATTGGTATCAGAGCTTACAAAGGATCTTATGGGCACTAATAAGGAACGTATTGAGCAATTGGAAGAGGGGCTGCACCGAATGGAGCTGGGCATAGCTGATAGGCTGCAAAATCTAGAGGAAACGCTTAACCGACTTTCTGATGTATTGCTTGCAAATCAGGAGCCTCCAAACCAAGTCAACCAGGAGCCTCCAAACCAAGCCAACCAGCAACGTGAAGGACAAGAAGGGGGACGCTTAATTGTCTCATCCAAGATAGCAAGACTTGAGTTTCCTAGATTCTCAGGAGATGATCCCATTGAGTGGTTTAATCGTGTGAATCAATTTTTTGCATTTCAAAACACTCCAGAACTGCAGAAGGTTTCCCTGGCTTCTTATCATTTGGAAGGGGAAGCCAACCAGTGGTGGCAATGGGTTTGACGGTTGACTGAAGAAGAAAGAAGAGTTTTATCATGGGCAAACTTTGAAAATGAACTCTGGGCATGTTTTGGTCCTTCAGAATGTGAGGATTTTGATGAGAGTCTTTCAAGAATCAGGCAAGGAGGTTCACTGCGAGATTATCAACGCGAATTCGAGCGCCTGGGCAACCGAGTACGCGGATGGACTCAAAAGGCTCTTGTAGGTACATTTATGGGTGGTTTAAAAACTGAGATTTCAGATGAAATACGCATGTTTAAACCACATACATTGAAAGAGGCCATCAGTCTGGCCCGAATGAAGGATGATCAGCTTAACCGACAGAGGAGGTTCAACAGACCAGCACCATCACCACCACTGAGATCTATCATTTCTCCTCTCAGTTTCAATCGAGTTGTACCAACGGTTCCTACTACTCCTATTCAGTGCCTCACTTGGGAAGAAATGCAAAGACGACGAGCTCAGAATTTATGTTTCAATTGCAATGAAAGATTTACTGCAGGACATAAGTGTCGTGAGCCTCGCATCTTAATGTTAGAAGGGTACGATGACAGTAACATTATGTTATGTGATAAGGAAGGTGACGACTAAGCATTTCAGGAGAATGCTGAAACAATAACCGAACCAGAAATTACACTACATGCATTGACAGGTTGGGTTGCACCTAAAACCATGCGCATCACTGCAAGAATTGGATCGAGCGATGTCATCGCACTAATCGACAGTGGATCAACTCATAACTTTATTAGCGAATGATTGGCCAATGCATTACGTATACCAGTGGTGCCTACAACATCCTTCATTGTGCGGGTTGCAAATAGTGAAAAATTGAAATGCCAGGGATGTTTTGAAGCAGTCAGAGTGGACCTGCAGGGCACCTATTTTTCCTTAACTCTTTATTCTCTTCCACTTACAGGGCTGGATTTGGTGATAGGCATCCAATGGTTAGAAATGCTAGGTTCTGTGGTTTGTAACTGGAAACAGTTAACCATGGAATTTCAGTGGAAGAACCAACTCAGGCTGTTACGTGGAATGGGTGATGAAGGCATACAACTTGCGTCTATCACTGAACTAACCAAAGCAATTCACCAGCACCATGCCATTTTTACAATTTGTTTACATATTAGTACTGCGGAGTCAAAAATACAGCCAACGCATCCGGATATGGAGGCTGTTTTGCATGAGTTTGCAGACATTCTTAAGGAACCAACAGGTCTACCACCTGTCATGAGGTTTGATCACTGCATTTCTCTCAAAGACGACACAGAACCTATTAATGTTTGGCCATATCGTTATGCATATTATCAAAAGGAAGAGATTGAGAAGCAAGTTCATGAAATGCTAAATTCCGGCCTTATCAGACCCAGCACCAGCCCTTTTTCATCACCGGTACTGTTGGTGAAGAAAAAAGATGGAACATGGCGTTTTTGCACAGATTATAGGGCTCTCAATGCTGCAACCATGAAGGACCGCTTCCCTATCCCTACAGTTGACGATATGTTAGACGAGCTCTATGGTGTTTCATATTTCACCAAGCTTGATCTTCGAGCTGGATATCATCAGGTACGGGTTAATCCTATGGATATATAAAAAACTGCTTTCCGCACTCACAACGGACACTATGAATATTTGGTTATGCCTTTTGGGTTGTGTAATGCTCCCTCGACATTTCAAGCTATCATGAATTCAATATTTCAACCTCATCTTTGAAAATTTATATTGGTTTTCTTCGATGATATATTAGTCTATAGTCCTACGTGGGACATGCATTTGATACATGTACGGCAGACTTTTGACATATTACAGCAACATTAATTTTTTGTCAAGGCTAATAAGTGTGCTTTTGGTCAATAAGAGCTGGAGTACTTAGGGCACATAATCACCAATCATGGCGTGAAGGTAGATGAAAATAAAATTACAGCAATGGTAGCATGGCCACGACCTACTAATATTTCAGAACTTCGTGGGTTTTTAGGGTTGACAGGGTATTACAGGAAGTTTGTTAAAAATTATAGCATTGTGGTGTGGGCTCTCAACAATCTCCTTAAAAAAGGCCAATTTGGGTGGCATGAGGAAGCTGAAACTGCCTTCCTCGCGCTCAAACAAGCTATGACAACGACACCAACGTTAGCAATGCCTAATTTCAAGGATGTCTTCACTGTAGAGACCGATACCTCAGGTGATGGTATTGGCGCCATCTTATCCCAGCAAGGCAAACCAATTGTATTTATGAGTAAGGCACTCGGAGTAGCAAAGAAATCTTGGTCTACTTATGCTAAAGAGATGCTGGCTATTCTTGAAGCTATAAGATTGTGGTGACCATACCTATGAGGCTGAAAGTTCTATATTCAGACGGATCAACGCAGTCTAAATTTTTTTCTTGAGCAACGGATCATCACACTAGAGCAATAAAAATGGGTCCTCAAACTCTTAGGCTATGACTATGAGATCAAATACCGGCCTGATCGAGAAAATGATGCAACTGATGCTCTCTCTCGTAAACAGGGAAGTCATATTCTTCATCATCTTATGGTTTCTCAGGTTACTTTGTGGGAGGACATGAAACAGGCGGCAAAGATAGATTTATATATTCAGTCCATGAGTCAGATCGTCGCGGATCAGTTGCACAGCAACTTTGCTTGACGGAATGGTTTGCTTCGTTACAAGGAACGAGTCATCATTCCTACAGACCCTACTCTACGTGCAAAGCTGCTGCACGAAATGTATGATACAAAAGTTGTTGGCCACTCTGGTGTTTTGCGCACTTACAAGAAATTGGGGCAACAATTCTATTGGCCAGGAATGCGTAAATCAATCCAAGACTATATCAAGAATTGTGTGGTATGCTAGAAAACCAAATCAGATACATTGGCTCCTGCAGGTCTGCTCCAACCACTGCCCATCCCGTGCCAGGTATGGGAGGACATTACACTTGATTTCATCGAGCGTTTACCCGCTTCTCAAGGCAAGGATACCATCATGGTTGTCGTCGATAGACTCATCAAATCAGCTCATTTCCTGCCATTAAAACATCCTTTTACAGCTACGAGTGTTGCAGAGAAATTTATGGAAGGCATTATTAAGCTTCATGGCATGCCAAGGTCTATAGTCAGCGATCGGGATCCAGTTTTTGTTAGTCATTTCTGGCAGGAATTCTTTAAGATGTCAGGAACAAAGTTGCAGCTCAACTCCGCATATCATCCATAAACGGATGGCCAAACCGAGGTTGTCAATCGATGTGTTGAACAATATTTGCGATGTTTTGTTCATCAGTGGCCAAAGAAATGGAGTCTTTACTTACCATGGGCAGAATGTTGGTATAATACAACATTCCACATCTCAATCGGAATGACACCTTTTCAGGCACTATATGGCCGGCATCCACCAACTATTCCATCATACCATGACAGTCTATCATCGGTGCATCAAGTGGATCAGCAGTTGCAGGAGCGAGATGAGTTACTTCAACAGCTCAAAATCAACTTGGCACGCTCGATTAATAGGATGAAACAACTCGCAGAAAAAAAGAGAAGAGATGTCTCATTTGATGTGGGTGATTTAGTCCTTCTGAAACTCCATCCATATCGACAGCATACGGTTTTTAAGCGAGAATACCAGAAACTTGCTAGTTGCTTCTATGGACCCTATGAAATTCTGGAGAAAATTGGACCCGTCGCTTACAAACTCAAGTTACCAGCAGAGTCACGTATTCATCCAATATTTCATATCTCTTTGCTTAAATAGTATCACACCAACACAGAGGTTCACAACCACAGCACAGAGATACCATCCTTCAATGATGATGGGGAAATTCTGCTGATACCACAAGATGTTCTTAATCACCGCTGGGTAAAACAGGGTGCCCAAATTATCGAAGAAAGTTTAGTTCACTGGAAGTATCTAACTGTAGAAGAGGCCACATGGGTATCTACCAAACAGCTACTGGAATTGTTTCCAGATATCAACCTTGGGGACAAGGTTGCACGTGATGGGAGAGGAATTGATAAGCCACGCAGATCAACCAGGGCCATTAGGCCAAATTCCAAGTATATATGATGAAGGAAAGTAATTGCATAAGCCATGTAGCAATAGGGAACGTGAACAATATTTACATGGATATGCAATTATACAGAAAAAAAGGAGCAGTTTCAATACAAGACCGGGTATTGCGATTTATCAGTTATTGCTTTTATTGTTATAGTTGTTGCGATTAATATTCAGTACGTTTAATTCCAGTTTGTACGTGGGTAAACTCACATAGAGCGTTACCAACTTTTCTTTAATTCTAGACGTTATCTGTAATGGCTTTGCTTATTTAAAACAGCCGGCTTTGCTTATTTAAGGCAGCCAAGAATTATGAAGAGGCAGACAATTTGATATTAACACAATTTATGGTTCTTTCTCACCCAAAGAGAAACAAACAGTTTCAGCAATTACTTGCTAAATAATTGTTGAACTTATCACACAAGCTCTCGCATCAACTTATGGTATTTCTCATTTTCTTTTTACGAGCCAAGAAAAGAAAATTAATGTCGTTTTGATTACTTCCATCAACAAGTCTATTGGTACAATGAATTTGAGATTTTTTTTCAATAATGAAGTGCTTTGTTCTTTAATTACCGCTGTAAAACATCAAATTAGACCACGAAAAATAAGATATTATCATTTTAACAAATAATTTAATCTTATAAAATCTAATAAAACTGACCCAAATATAAAATTTAACAGTAAGAAATAAATGGAAAATAAAAACAATATGTTGTCTACTATTTATATATTTGGTCTAGGGGCTAGGACGGCTTCTTTTAATATTCAAGGAAAAGGAAAAGGAAAACAATCGATTGAACTTTATTTTATAATCCAAATTCCAGATAACTTATCTATTTTTGAATAATAAAACTTCATTTTCCGATTCAAGAAGTTGACCAGAAAATGTGACCAATGACCAAGCCCGTTCAAATTGATTCTTCAATCAAATTGACCGTTTGAATGCTATGGGATTTGCATCTACGTGCTTGACCTAATGGTCAGTACATAGATTGACCGACCAAGCCTGTGTTTCCAGCAATTTCAATTCATTAATGCTCTTGATTTCCTTTTTTATAATTATAATTCTTTTTGTGTAAGTACGTCCAAAGGTTGAATAATTAATAGGGAAAAAAAAAGTCATTGTGATTTTAATTTAGATAATTCATGTGGTTTGATACGTTAGAAAGACCCCTTCATCCATTTTATTTTATTTATTTTTTTGACTTTAAGGGCTGGTTCTAATTTTTTAAGAAATAATTAAAAAAAATTAAACTACTATATATCTTTTTTATATATGCATTTGATTATTAATTTCTTACAAGATTTTTCATTTACATTGAGTTTTTTTGTTAACTTTTTTATTTATTCATGTTGGATTTGTTAATATTTGTTTTATGATTTTTTATATGTATTCATCAGATTTTTCCTGAAAGATTAATTTGAAAATCATGCATTCAAAATATATATATATATATATATATATATATATATATATATATATATATCTACTCTATCAAATTAATATGTTTCATATTTTTTCTTTCATTGGATATTATGAGACCATTTTTTTATTTATAAAACCCACATAATTAATCACTATAATATTTTCTAATTAGTTTGTGATAGAAAGGAATTAATCAGTTTTTATTAGTTTTTGACATTTTAAAATAAAATAGAAATTTAATTTTTCTAGTGTTAATAAACAAACTATATATTTTTAAAAAATTTAATTATTCTTTCTGGTAATTATATAGAACCAATGTATAATAATTTAACACGTTTTTCTCCATATTTAAGAGATAAAATTAAAAAAAAAATTGATTGACTATAGATGGAAGGATTTGTGATACCTAACAGACCAAACTATGAAGACTCATCAATCGTCTATATTAAAGTCACAGAGATGTCTTTATCAAAAACCAATATCACAGAGGCCCCTGGTGTCACTAAACAAGAGGGAATGTGGAAGAAAATAGTGTTGAAAATTTAAAATCTATCCATATCAAATTGGCATTAGTTTATGATATAAAGATAGAACATTTATGAAGTTCCGAAGTTTTTATTCTCATGTTTACATCTAGCAATAAATAGAAGTTAAAGAAAGCTGATTTGGTAGAGAAATGAAGGTCGTGGCAGCACTCACACGTAGTTGTCGTCCATGATACAGTCCACGTCCTTACTGCCCAAACTCTTCCTCTTGCATTTTTCTTGGCAGAGACCATTGACCCAGTCAAGTTCAGTGCCCTAAATTACACTCCCATTTCTCGTACCAATCTCATAGCCTGTAAAGAATTTCGATATCCGGTGATGCTCGAATGATTCGAGTGCTGTGTCTGTTTCTGGTCTTTCGAACCACTACTCGCCTTTTTGTCGCCCACATCAGGAAAAAAGGAAAATTAAATCTTCTATTAGATTTAAATAAATCTTCCTAATACATAGGCGCATGCCATGGTCTTCACTAGGAACCAAAAGGGTACGTTAATTGTTAAGAGAATCATCTCAATTAATTAAATAAAAATAATTTATTATTATTCTCTAACATTAATTAAATCATATATATTAACGTTTTTTCCTTGTGTGTGTATATTTACGAAACATTACTGCATAAATTAAGTTGATGTAGAAAAAAAATTAAGTATAAGATATAATTCCCTGGCTGCCACTTGTGAATAAATATTTTTATACATCGAGACTGATGTAAGATGCAGTTTTATTTAATGATCTGACGTCCCACCAATCTCAGTGCTGCCATTTTCCAAGCACACTATATTTACCTAGACTCCAAAAAACAAATCGGCCTGCGCATATATGAATGTGCATATATTACCAGCTTCAAATAAAATTGAATTTTGAGGGATTATTAGGAGAGCTTGGTTTAAAGTATAGATCAAATTAATTAATAGTTTTTTTCAATGTTAATATATAATTTTTTCCATATTATTTTTGTAATTGATATGTTATTAATTATTTCATTTTATAATTATTATATCATGTCATTAAATATAAAAGAATTCATATTCTAAATATAATTTATTAACCTTGAGGAGTGTATCTCAACTGGTCAGACTTTAGATTTGCTCTCTAAAGATCACCAGTTCGAGTCTCATAAATCTCAGGATCACCGGAAACTTACATGGTCGTTAATTTCAGGGCCCGTAGGATTAATCGAGGTGTACGCAAGCTGATCCGGACACCCATATTAATAAAAAAGAATTTATTAAATTGATGGTTTGGATAAACTTAATAATTTATAATAAACTCATGGTTGGTCCATAAACAATCTTATATGATGAACTAGAAATAAGTTCTTTCAAATATTCATTGATGGATATTGTGCTACTTAATTTAGGAAAGCCAAGATTGTTTTTTAATTACCAAATTAGCTTCTCAAAAATGCTAAACGCTCTCTAACCTGCCAAATTAAGCAGGTTAAGACCAAACCTTCAATTCTATGAAAAATATATAATTTTGAATCACCTGTGATGATATTTATGCGATGTTGACTGTGTGGTGACATAAAGGTGATGTGTTTTCCATTAGTTATGGCCTATACTTGAAGACAAAGTGTAAACCACAAGAACACACTGTTCCTAGGTCATCATATATTCATTAGGAAGTTTCCGACATCTTTCCCTTGTGATATGTGAAATGCAACCTCAATTATAACATAGACTGGACGATTATATGCAAAAGACTATACATTCTGTGCCATTCTTTGTTTTTGGCTAAACTTTTTGTGCCATACTTGCGCTCCCCCAAGAATTTTGATCAGACCAGGCAATATATACAGGTAACGGTTGACCACCATGGAATAAACACTAAAAACAATAAGATTGTTGAAATTAATTAGCAAATATAAGTAACGGTTTGCCCTTTTAGTCAAACCATTTGATATATATATATATATATATATATATATATATATGGAAACAAGTGAGCATCAGAAAGCTCCTTCAATTTCGCTCGATAGAGCTAATTAATTAGCAATTCATAGTTTTGTCGACTTGACCTAATTAATTAATAAATTTGGCAGGCCCGTTAATTGTGAATTGCAGCTAGCTGATTTTTTGGCAAGAAGTGTATGATTCAATAGATACTTGAGGTGACTATGCAAGAGAACTTAATAAATGGCAATGTAACCTTGATCATGGAGGACTTTTAACCTTTTGCATGGACTTTATAGATGTTCTCAAAAGATACAGTTGTCGACCATAAAAAATCAAAAGAGAAATGTTTTCTTTAAATTTTTTTATTCAATATATAAAATGTTGATTTCATTCATAAAAAAAGTAAAAACTACCAAAATAATCAAGCTTAATGGAAAATAGATGTGAAAATATATGTATAATATGCTATGGGATGCTATATTTCCATGTATAAAAATGAATTAGAGAGAAAGAAATGAGAAAATTAAGACCGCGTTAAGAAAGCCAACATATATAGACAAAAGCTACAGGAGGTGTCATAAGGAGACAAATGAGGAAGAATTATCCTTAAAAAAATGACTGTCTGTAAAAGATGGATCCACTAATTAACTACAGCCGGCTAACAGAAACCCTCTCCTAGCAAAAATCTAAGACTTTTCTCTCTCAAAATACCTTCTCCCTACAACTCGTCACTTAGGTAATGTCTATGTCCTTTGTCTGTCTCTTGTCTCTCACCCTCTAAACCTTTACATCTCTATAATATACCAACATCTCCACCCAGCCTTCCTTGCTCACTAAGCATTATCCCACTATTTCAAGTGAGAATCTTGCAAGTTTTATCATGGAATCAAACCAACATGATGAAGACTCGAAGAGCTCAAGTGACGAAGAGGAAATTACCGACCGATCCGATCAAGATACGGGCACCGGCCGGTCCTATGAGTGTGTTTTTTGCAAGAGAGGATTCACTACAGCACAGGCTTTGGGAGGACATATGAATATTCATAGGAAAGATAGGGCCAAGTCAAGGCCTAGCTCAGTTCCTTCACTTTCAAGCAAAGTTGATGAGGATTATGCAAGTTTTCAAGGCTATCCTCCAATTCAAAGCTACCCACCTCACTACCCTACGCCTCATGAGGTACATATAAATTACCAAACGTTTTTTCCGGCATCGACAACATGGGGTATAGGATCCTCATATGCACAGCAACACAATGGTGATTTCTATGTGCAAAGTCCACATCATTTGTATCCATTCGGAGACGATTGGAGAAGGAGTCTAAGCCTGCAAATCGGTCCATCCCATGTGGATGATAATACCAAAGAAAAAATAGAAGACGGCATTGGAGCAGATGATGAATTGGATTTGGAGCTTAGACTTGGTCACGATCCATAATATTCTAATTAGGTATTTGAAACTTAATTACTTAATTATATAGCTGTATTTAATTTATTGTGCAGCTGTGGATTCTCCGATATTTTCATCGAGTGAGTACAAGAATTTTATGGTGTTTAATTAGTTTGCTTAAGTAATTAAGTACTATATTTTGGAATACATGTTTGTGGCAATTGATGTGCCGAGAAGACATGCATGGTAGAGCTAGGGAGAAGGAATAATTAAAGATTTTCTTCTCTTGGCCCCTCAAAAGGAAGGAAGGGGGGGATTACTATTTCACTCTATGATCATCAATTGCAGGCTACTGATGTTGAAGGTAGTTTTGTTGTAGCCTTCATCCAGTGTCTAATAACCCTAGATTCATTTAGGGTTCTGTAAGTTTTCTTTTCTTTACATGTGCTGTCAAATTATGATGTAATTCTACTTATTTAAACAGTACTTAATAAAGTTTTGCATTATTTCATATTTCAGGAAGCTTAATTCCTTATCATCCTACAATGAATTTCCATTAACTAGCTAGATGTCAGTGTTCATGCTAATTATTAAGAGTGAACATATATATACCAAGTTAAATTTGCTAGAAACCCTAATTGCTTCGTTAAAGTGGAAGGAATGCCAATATATATATATATATAACCCACCAAATTAAGTGTCCTTTTAACATTCTTTATTCTTTCTCCCATAAATGATCATATATACAGTTTATCCTATCTACTTTATTGATTGCAAATGAGTTAGCAGTTACTAAAAAATGTTGTAGATATATTGTGAAGTTGATTTTAATCTTAGAAAACATAGAATGAAAGCTTAATGGATCATTACTGAAAATTAACTCGTTCTAGATTGGAAGTATCCGATTCCAAATATCTCGAGGAAATTATATATATGGGGCTAGCTTAATTTAATAATGAGGTTTTAAATTAGTGAGCTTAAATATGCTTCTTCCCTTTCAAGGACTAGATACTGCCTGTATAATTGAATAATAAGCTATGTATTGTTCATATATGTTTAGATTCATGTGTGTGTGGAGTTATTTCACTTAGAGAGATGGGGCAAAGTTGGAAGCATACTTATGCATGAACTAGCTAGTTTCTTGAGTTGTTCTTTTCTTATCTAAAATGATTGCTAGGACAAGTAATTGCCCTAAGATCCCAGTACTGTTCCACCGTCTATCTATAGTTCACAGTGCTTATGCATCAACCTTATGAAATCTCACAATGATTATGAGCCAGTTCTCTTGAAGCTCCGATCTGGTCATCATATGATTTAATTCCAAGTCTTTTGCTCTCTGGATTGGTAAATATTGTCTTGCTATGTTTCAACTACTTTTTTTTCTTTGTTAAGGTGACTTTGTTGTGTTTCCATCCCCTTGTTGGTTTGTGTAAACTTTTTTTAAATTATTATTAAAAAATTCTGATCTTATTTAGCAAGAAAGGGGAGTATACTTACTACTTTGAACATCTTTGTCATGGTTATTCTCAGATTAAACAATGTGTATACACTTTAATGGTTATGATCTACTTGAAGCTGGTTCATTTCTATCTAGTACATTGATGACATGCGTGATAATTCTAAATTTCCATTTGCAAAAATTGTGTTTATTCAAGGAAATCTAGATATAAATTTCAATATAGTTTGCTTCGTTATGATGCATTTATATATTGGATGCATGTGTAAGTGATAAACATATATCTAGCGATGAAAAAAATTCAAAAATTAAGGTTTTTTAAAATATAATAAGGATTTAAAATTTATTAATTTAAATTTTTGAATTGAAATGATATTCATCAATGTAAATCCTTACATGAACAAGTCGAATAAAAATATAGAAGTTCATGCTTCTCCTCAAATACATAGAACTTCATAGTTAAGCTAAATTCCGAGATCTATATATTACACTTGAATTGCTAAATAATTTTGCTAAAAGAAGAGATTTATTAGGTAATATAAAAGTGATAAATATCTTCGATTACAAAAACAAAAAATTAAGGTGTTTATACATAAAATAAACATATACACAAGCCATTAATTTATGCCTTTTTTAAGTTAGAAGTAATATGTGTCATGATTGTATGAAAGTTATCACACATGCAAGTTGAATACAAACATAAAAACTCTCAAATATATAAAAAAAAGCTTCCTAACACACACACATACACACCTAATTTTTCAATTTCTTAGCAAGGAAAAAAAGCTAAGATAATTGGTGTGAGCCCCCCACCACACACACACACACACACACATTATACTATAATTTAAAAAACATGGAAAAAATATTATACATTTAGTGTGGACATAGACTCATTGCATTGTGGGCCATAATATAAACATAGAGTATTTGCACTGTGGATCACATTGTAGCATCATGAAAGTGTTGTTTTTACTGTTTTTTAGTCAAAAAATATTGTTAAGTCTAGTTGGACAACCAAACCCAACTCTATTGGGTCTGGCTTGGCAGTCAAACCCAGATCGCTTCCAACAAGTGTTGGGTCTGGCTTAGCAGTCAAACCCGATACTATTGGGTCTGGCTTTTAGCGAGACCCAATTATCTCCAATTTTGTCTCTTTAGATTTTTTTTTCTTTTATCTTATTTAATTTTTTTCATATGGTAAAGAGAAAATAAATTGATGAGACTTTTTTATATTGTACAAAAGTTGGGTGATGATAAATTTTTTTCATTTGAGATTGGGTTGGTTGAATTTCTTTTTTCTTAGCGTTGGGCCCTATTGCCAAGCAGAACCCAATAGCATTGGATTGCCATCAGATCCAATGCACTTAATATATTATCTATACTCTTCATATTTTTTTTACATTTGAAAAAAAAATTGTTATTGACCCGCTGCGGAGCGCAGGCCAATATGCAAGTGTGTGTGTGTGTTAGCAAGGTCGGAAAGGGTAGTGTAATTGTTATAGAATAATATAAATCATATCTTGAGACCTCACCCAACAACTTAAACTATTTAGTTGAGATGATTCTTTGACATAGTATCAAAGTCTTGATGACCAAGCGGTCACGAGTTCCAATCTCATCATCCCTATTTATTTAATAAAAAATAAGTATAAGGTAATGTGGGTCTATGCAAGTTTCAAGTTCAAAAAGTTTTTATTTAAAGGAGTGTGTTAGAGAATAATATAAATCATATATTAGGACCTCATCTAATAGTTTAAACTATTAGGTTGAGATGGTTCTTTGAGAGGAATGTTGCTCTTACTATAATTTTTGCTTTCTTAGAATGTACTCCAAACTATATATTAATTATTACATAATGTCCTCTCTAACTTTGCAGCAACTAAAATTTTGTTTGCAATTGGTTTTTGTTTCACACATGCATGGTTGTGTGAGTTTCATTCTTCCCGATGAAGATGAAGTTCCTTAATGAGCAATTAAATCACAAATTCTCAATCTAGATACATAGCACAGAAGTCACCAAATTACACCCAGATGAGGTCTAGAAGCCATATATATATATATATATATATATATATATATATATACACACACACCCAGATGAGGTCTAGAAGCCATATATATATATATATATATATATATATATATATATATATATATATATATATATATATATATATATGTCTTTTTTGTTTGGACCTAGCTATACCAAATTAATTTTGGAATTATGTTCTCCTGTGATATTTAAATCATGAAATAAACAAAGAAACAAAAAAAAAAAAAACCACTGGCATACGTGATATAAGATCAAGATAGGAACTGATCATTTCTGTCTTTTGCTAGAGTAAGTAATCAGTCTCAAATTAACATACCCATCTTATCCACAGCTGGAATAGACAAAAAAGACATATATATATATATATATATATATATATATATATATATATATATATATATATATATATATATATAGTGATTAATCAAATATGTAAGAAAGCTATAATGGTAACGACCTCATCTCATTTATAGTAAGTGCAGATATTTTTGAAATTAAGTGGATAAATACATGTTGTCAATTCAGTTGTTCTTTTATATATATTATGTTTTTTTCTATATTTTTTATCTTACTTGTAATATAACCTTTTTTTTTTTAATTCGTCTACTTCCTTCCTTATTTAGTTTTTTAAAAGGAAGGTTAGATACCTGTAAACTCTTATAATAGCCAACTCAAGAGTTAATTTGGCTCAATAACTGAGTTATGGTTTAACTTAATTTATGTTATTTTTTTTATAAAAAAAAAAAAACTCTAAAACAATGTTATTTTGATTAAAAAAAATCTAATTTATACTAGTTTTAGAACAACAAGTTATCGAGATAAACCTGTGCTGGCATGTGTTTTTAATTTCTTGAGCAAAAATTACTGTCACCAAGAAATGTAGGTAAAATCGTTGCATTTTTTCCTAAGTGGTCAGTCCAAAATGATTGAATTTCGAACCTATACATTTAAAGGTCTCAATTAAGGTATTATCAAAAAAAGATGTATGAGATATATATATATATATACATATAGAAAAAATGGAAAAAACCTCAACAAAACGCACCAGTGGTCTAGTGGTAGAATAGTACCCTGCCACGGTACTGACCCGGGTTCGATTCCCGGCTGGTGCATTCTGATTTTGAACTTTTCCCATTGATTTTTTATGACTCCATCCCCCGTAGCCATGCCCTAAGCTGATTTTTTATGACATTGAATTAAATAAATGATGGGTCGTTTTTCATTTTCCAACCACTGAAGACGTAAGATGATGGTGATGTATGATGATGAAGACTGGAGTACCAATTGAGTATATCTCTATAAACTAGGCGGTAATCGTTGCGGAGTAGTTGGGAGTAATTGCTTGAAATACGTCCACCTGGTTTTATAACACAAAGGAAAGACAAAATCTTCTCGTTTCTTTTACCTCCAGCACTCATATCTTGTTGATTATGACATTGTCATGAATTTCCACAAAAACGCCGTGGGACAACGACCAGGCTCCAAATTGCACACCTCACAATTCCAACTAACATTTTAATTGCTCTTTGGAGGGATGCAGCTGCTTTTCATGCTGCTAGTGAGTCATGATTTTGCCGGCTTCAACGAAAGCGTCTGGCTGGCCTAAACAATGCCCGGGCTAAAAGGGCGACAGCAGGGTATGGGAGTCCAGAAAGTAGTAATCAGGTGGAAAAGCTGCTTTTAGCAAAGCCAAGACAAGTCCGATGGAGCCTTGGATGAACTTTGCGGCCTCATATTACCTCAAAAGATTAAGCTACTAGATGCAACGGAAAACAAAAACAAGGGGTGCGGTGCGAGGACTTTACATCCATTCCATGCTTTCAACACACTTTTAAGAGATGGAACAATCTTTACACAAAGCATGCCTGGGAGAGTATATCACAGACAGGGACATTGATTACAGTGAGCATGTAAAATGGGGTGTTCCCAGTTCTAACACAAGGCCAGCAGCTGTATCAAATCCATCGTAGCTATATCACCTAGTGAGATAGTATATAATTAGGAATATGACCACAAATGACGCCACGAGTGTAAGCATTCTACGGCTTGATTTGGTTTCAAATACCTAAGTAAAACAAACCAACCATCAGTCACGCGGCCATTAAATGAAAGGTGTTTGGCAAGAAAACATTGTATAAGAAAGAAACACAAAAGAGTTGAATCTGCAATTACTTGAGAAGCAAAAGAAGGAAATCAAGTAATCTACATACCATCTTAAAGCGATCCATGGTTCCCGACAGCACTCCCCTGGAAGAATCCATATCATTGCCCTAAATGCGAACAATATCAGATTATTTTACCAGCAAAAACAAAACAAGAAAAGTAAGCTCATGGCTGCAGCATACATACCATTCTGTCTAGCATAAGATTATGGTTGTCCACCTCTTCGTTTATATCTCCTGACAGCTGCATGATTAACTTATATTAACATAGGGATATTTTACTAAAGCAAGAAGTGTAATTCATGTGCATATGAATTTATATGAATTCTACCAGCAGGACACTATTTCCAGCTTTAATTTTAATTCCAGATACTGGGTAAGCTTTCAACAGCTAGCAATTTGAAATTTGAACTGAATAAAAAGCTCATCATATAGGTATGGCATGCTAACATGAAATTTAGAGATCATAAACTGCTCTTCCTTAGACACAGGATGATTTCCAAGAAAGGCTAGTTACTGAATTCAGATTGTTGAGAAACCCGAGAAAACAAGAGTTTAGGAATATTATGAAAAGCTTTGCAGCTACAACAGCTGGTAAGGCAAACCTTTCACTTATTTTCCCTCTCATGTTTTTAGGTCTAAACAATGAAATGGCAGCATAAAGTAGCCTACTAACAACACTACAATACTCTCATCATTTGCATTCAGATTGCTGAAATCCAGAAAAACAAGAATTTAGGAACATTCAAAGAAGCCTTGCAACCACAAATACTAATGTTTCCGGGTCTCAACATCCAGAAAGCAGAGCATAAACTAGCCAGATAACGATACTACCATGCCCTTATCAATTGATTGACAGCCTACTTTGCTAGCTGGGAAACTCACTCTCTTCAGCAGACTGACTCTATCCTCCAACCCTTCCAAAGCTCTTTCATTATCTTGCTCATCAATCTCGTGGGAGGAGTATGAGGATGAAGCTCCGATGCCACCCTCCTCAATGCCATCAAAAAGAGCAGCCCTATTGTTACGAACATCCCTGGGCAAGAAAGGATTCTAGTAAGATGCCAAAAATCAAGTTGATGCCGCAAAGGCACAAACAGTACACATTAACTAAATAATATGGGCAGCCTCCACTAATATTAGGAGTAACTCAAGTAAACTAGGAGGGTAGTTGATAGATCAAGTTAAATTTCAGTCTCCATATTCATTTTTCCAAGAAATTGTATCATGCTTAACTACTAACAAGTGTCTTCACTTATACCAGAACCACCAGAAATGCATAGCTTTTTCATGATTGACGAGGATATTAGAACAATGACTTGTGTCACAATGCAAAATCAAAAGGAGAACTTATGGTAAGCAAAAGGGTGGAACAAAAACTTAATAAATACAATAGCAGTGTCTATCTTATCATGTTTTCATGAGTGTGTTGGATAGGGCACACAATGTAACGCATGTTACAGAATGATTTTATATCAGCACACTCACTTTATAGAAATTCATGTTGTGGAAAACCATCTCACACCAAGACATATTCTCCATGGCATAAGTTTCATCAGAGTTCAATCCAGGAAGGCTTTCATCACTACCACAAACAAAGTCGATGCATTATCTAGAACCAAACCTTTTAATGTATTAGACAACACTGGAGAGCTTTTTGTAACAGCACACCTAGTGGCATTAGGTAAGTGCAGGAATAAGTTAGTTTTGTAAAGCAAACCTGAAAGAACAAAAGTGGACAGTGTCTTGCTACCAATGATGAGGGTAAACTTAGAGAGACAGAGAGTGATAAAATTTATGATCCCAAGTGACCAGAGTTAGTGATAACATACCATATTTAAAGGACTTTCTATCCTAGGCCAAAACTCTTAAACAAGTGAAGAATCTATGTTACATCCTAGCTGTCAGACAATAAGAAACCAGGAAAAAAACCTAAAAAACCAGTTACATCTTCAAGAATTTATCAGACAGATTTTTACAGCTGATGCCAGCATCACACAAAAAAAATGACTCCTGGAAAATTGCCACTGGCCTCGTGCTAGATCAGATACTATGGTGCATATTCAAAGTGATGTTTGAGGTGTAATTTGTCCTTATTCTAACAATCAGAAGAGTGTTTTATGGCAGCTAAGCTCTTCCAGTGATTTTACTGGGAAAATCTTTATGGGATCACATAGGGACATGCAAGTAAGAGTAGAGTTGTACAAGCTAGTATGGGGCAGTTTGCACATACCGATGCATAAATGCATCGCATGTTTAACCATTCTGAACAGACTCACCACCAAAACTAAACAGATTAGAGCAGGAAGGACTGATATAAATAAATGTCTGTGATATGTGTCATCGAAGTCCTGGAGACAGAGATCACTTGTTTTCCTGCTGGTACAAGAATTTAATATGACTCGGCACAATGTATGAGCCACTTTGACAAGCTCAAGAAGGAAAAGGTTCGTTTAATTTGAAAAAAACATGCGCCGCTGCTCCGCAAACAAAATCCTAGAGCCTCCCTCGATCACTCATCCATACCGTTCAATTGCATCAATTTGAGAGGAAAAAGGGGGGAGATATAGTAGGAATAGCTAACTAACTAACCTCCGCGAATTCATGGCTAGAAGATCACAGAACGTATACCTTCTCCTGTAGCAACAATCTTACTCAGCTTTTGAAAATGCTGCAGCCAAAGAAAAATTATTGATCTAACTGTGATGGTTACAGATTATAAGTTAGAGTTGCTGTTGAGATTCATAGAGTTGGAAGAGATTGATGATCAATGGAAGCGAGAGAGAATCAAGATCTTATAGTGAAGGAATAGCACAGAAAGTAAGAGATGGTGAAGAGGGAGAGAACTACACGAAACGTTACCTTTTGGAGGGAAACAGGAATTTACGCTGCGGCAGGTAGTGGATGGGGAAGGAAGAAGTGCAGTTTCTTGGGATTTAGATATTTATAGGACAAAGAAAGGATTGGATGGTCAAAACGGTGAAAAATTGAAAGGGCAAAAAACACTTTTCCCTGTTATTACTAATACTATCCTCCAAAAGGGAAAAAATTGCAAGAGAGGGCCTAGATTCAGTAAAACTACGGGCTTTTCCCTGATTACAAAAGTCCAGGAAACACAAGGACATGGTATGAATCAGGCTCAGGTCGAATTAAAAAAAAATTGGAGTGTGAAAAAAATCCCCAGGTATTTCCAGTGTGTTTTTCATATGGGATTTTTCATTTATTATGAATTCAAAATCTAATATATATTGGATGATATTTTTTTAATATATTAACATGGTGATAATATTTATTTTAATAAAAAATAGTGAAAAAGTGGCATGTTAGATTAACACTTGTCAAATCTAGAAAGTAAATTGCGAATGATGTCATGAAAACTATATAAATTCATATAAAAAAATTAAAAAAAATATAGATTGCAATTTCCAATCAGCTTGATATCAAAAGATAAAATTAAAAAAATATCAATTAACAAAAAAAATATAAGAAAAACAAAGTCAACCCGGGTTAACTTGCTAAATTAATATGAAATGCAGTTATTAATCAACCTATCATTTAATGATGAAAATTAAATAAACAACAACTTGAGTCAACTCATGATAACCTGTTAAATTTCTGACCCATATCATGACACCAAGATAACTATGTAGAAAGTAAGATTAAAAAAAATCACGAAACTCAATTATAAATCAACACAATACAATGTTGAAAGATAAAAAAAAATTTAAAAATCATCTATAAAACGATGACTAAGAGTTCGTTTGTCTAAGCGTTTACACCTGTGTTTGTTATGTAACAGTGAAAATATAGTGTTTGGTTATGAAATCAACTGTGATTTTAGTACGTGGGCCCTACCATTAACTGCGTCGAAAACATTGTTTTGTTGAAGCAGAAATTATCTGCTTCTCTCGTCGCATTCCTACCTTTTTGCTGCATGCGCACATCCTGCTAATGAACAGTGCAGCATGCTGCACTGTTTGCGTGCTGCACTATTTCTGCCGAACCGGTTCCGGTCCAAAATTTAAAATGTATTTAAACAGGTTTGATCTAGTAAAATAAAAAATAAAAATTATTTTTTTATTTTTTTAATTGTATTTTATTCAAAAAACTAGTGTTTAATATTATTCAATGAAACTACATAAATTAAATAAAGATCGCTTGATGACATAGCATTTGCAGAATTTGATCGCAATTTCAATTTTGTTCCTGATTATATTTTACCTGATGTCGTTGCGTGCTTAAGAAACTAAAAAAACTGTAGTCCTTGTCGGATGTATTTCATACTTGATGGAATTGTAGATATTATAATGGAACAATAAAAAATATTTTATATAAAGTATTATTTATTTTATGAAGTAATAGCAATAGTTAAATCTATAACATTTAAATTAAAAATCATCAATGTTAATATATAATTTTTTAAATTATTTTATAACCTCAATTCCAAAAGCATTCTTAACCAAACACATTAAACTACTTTTTGTTCAACCTCAATTCCAACCACAGTTTTAACCAAACACTTATTTTTTCAAATAACCTCAACTAAAAGTACTTTTTATAAAACAACTTTTTTCAAACCACAATCACAACAGCTATTACAATACCAGACACACAATAAATATGACATCCAAAAACAAATGACAGCTCACTTTGCTCCATGGAGAGAGCCAAATGTGAAAGCCTGGGAGAGGAAAGATGGCGGAGGGAAGAAAAAAAGAATGGGATGGTGGAGCCAAACCACAACACCTCCATCACCACACACCACCTCGGAAATAAGATATCATTGAGACAATTCAAGCGACACAAACAAATGATGTTTGCGTAGTTTGGTGATCGCCACATGCGCGCGTCCAAGTACAATGACCTTTCTGCCTATTGACATGCTTGTTATATAAGCCACTTCTTCCTTTTTTTCGTTCATTTCAGTTCTTGAATATATATTTCATTTTCAAATTCGACTTATGAAGCTTCAATTATTTTAAATCAATAAAAAAAGTTTTTCTCAACACTAAAAGAACCCCATACAAAACCAATTGAAGCAAACCCAACAATCCAATCCCTAAACCTTCAAATGTTCTAGATCAACGAAGTCTAGTATTGTTTTATAAATTGAGTGTCAATTCAACACCAAAAATTTTCCTTAATAACCTTGCACAAAGCCAGTTAAAACAAATCATCAGATTTGATTCTAAATTAACCCAACTTAAAAAGATAAAATAAAAAATAAAAAAATTTGAGTGAAATCAAAAACTTGTGGCACTTTTACAATATTTTTTTGTCTGGTCTACTGTGAAACCAAAGTTTTTTAAGGTCTATTTGTTTCATGTAAAATATTTTATATGAAATATTTTTCAAATTTTTGCATTTTTGTTTCCTAAAAAATGTTTTTTTATGTTTGTTTCCTATAAAATATTTTATAGGAAAATAAGTTAATGTAAAATATTTTATAATTGATCTTCAAACTTAGTTTATTTGCTGGAAAATATTTTTAGCTCATAAAATTTCGTAAAATATTTTATAAATAGCAATTCACTCATAATATTATCCAACTAATTTAATTGTCACTATCATCACCTCCTTCATTATCATTGTCATATCATTACTATCCCTTACCTCTTCCGTCACTATCATTATTACCACCTCTTCCATCACTATCGTCACCCCGATCACCTCCACCTTTTTTTTATTATCGTCATGTTATCATCATAATCATCTTTATTATCTCACCACAACCACTTCTTTCATCATTATTATCGTTATCTCAACACAACACTAGTAAAAAAAAGTTATATATAAAATATTTTGCAAACCAAATATTAAAAATATATTATATATATAAAATATTTTACATGTTTTTCACTAAAAACACTTAAATTCTTTAAATTTATTAATAATTTAATACAAAGGCAAGGGAAAAAAATCAGTGCATCGTACTCTTTACAAGTAGCTTGCAAAAGCGGCAGCAGCAGATTCTTACAATTCTGTGGGTCTCGTGGTGGTGCCACTGCAACAAAAACAACTCCAGAGCAGCCTTGCCTTTTTAGCACCATCACAACCACTGCAATCTCATGGGTTCCTTGGACACAACCACCCCAACAGGATCCCGGTCCAACATGGAGCAATTTCTTTGTGAACGGTTGGTCGACCAGACCCAGCCTATCTACGAGCGCTTTAGAGCTCTCTTCTCTCTCCGTAACCTCAAAGGCCCTGAAGCCCGCAACGCCATCATTCACGGTTCCTCTCTCTTTCTCTTGCTTGTCATTAACTTTACTTTTGTTTCGGTTTCTTAGCCAGAGAAAGGTGTCGTATGAATCGCTTGATGGATTGGGCTTTCTGAATCAAAATTTATTTCTTTTTATTTTTTTTTGCTGACTTATCTTAGAAAAGAAATTATAATCACGGAATTTGAGTTTTTGGAGCATGTATTGTTCAGCAATCGATCGTCGAAAGAAAGTAACTGTCTTTGGTTTTTTTTTTTAAGTTGAATTTCTTCTCTATGGATAAGTTGGTTAGATACATTATGGGCAAGAAGAGTTTGATAGCTTTTACTTGCAAATATGCTGAAAAATCTTTGGAGAATATAAGTTTTGATTTTTAAGTTAAATTTGTAAATTAAGCAGTTGTTTTTCTATCTAAATGAAGTTTATTTTGTTTTGGAGAATAAAAGTTCTGATTTTTAAGTTAAAATTGTAAATTAAGTAATTGTTTTCTTTCATTTTTTTTTCCTCCTTACCTCTTCAGCAACAAGGGATTCTTCAAATTTGCTGGCCCACGAGGCTGCCTTTGCGTTGGGTCAAATGCAAGATGCTGAAGCTATCCCTGCTCTGGAAGCAGCTCTAAATGATCTTTCTTTGCATCCTATTGTCCGCCATGAGGTGCGTTCACATCAAGTTATAGTATTTTTTTTCTTGGTAATATTGTTGACGGTACTAATTGTTTCCATATTGTTTATGCTGTTATATTTCAGGCTGCTGAAGCTCTTGGTGCAATTGGCTTAGAGAGTAATGTTCCTTTTTTGAAGAATAGTTTGACTAATGATCCGGCTCAGGAGGTTAGAGAAACTTGTGAACTGGCTCTCAAGCGAATTGAGGAAATGAATTCTACAGGCAATGTTGATGGATCATCAGTAGCAGAAAAATCACCCTTTATGTCTGTTGACCCAGCTGCACCAGCTTCGTTTTGCTCTTCTGTTGATGAGCTGAGGTATTTTGTCTAAGGACTTGATATTTTTTCCCCTTACATACTAGATTTTGTTAGGTTGTTGACTGAACTCAATTAACTTTTAAGGGGAGTTCTTCTGGATGAAAAAAGAAGCATGTATGAGCGCTACGGTGCTCTTTTTGCACTTCGGAATCATGGTGGGGATGAAGCTGTTTCTGCTATAGTTGATTCTTTGGCTGCAAGTAGTGCATTGCTCAAGCATGAGGTTTGTTGAGCTTCCTTAAACCTAGTTATGTTTATGCTAATTTTGGTTTGTCCTACATTGTCTTTTCAAGTGGATAGTGTACATAATCATGTAGATATTCTAGTGGAAATTTCAGCTTGTCTGATATTTGGTGGGTGTTCTGCATTGGTAAATAGAGATAGCGTCTAGTGAAAAGCACCTCAGTTCTTCCTTTCTGAGTTTATTTGGAACTACAATGTCTCTTTAGCTTCAATTTGATTTTTTTATTGCAAAACGCTGTTTCATGTTTTCTGAATACCTTTTCTGTAATTTTTCAGGTTGCTTATGTTTTGGGCCAATTGCAAAACAAAGTTGCTTCCGCTGCACTTTGTAGAATACTTAGAGATGCAAATGAACATCCAATGGTCAGACATGAGGCTGCCGAAGCTCTTGGTTCCATTGCAGGTACATCATCTGATCTTCCCTTTGTTGTGTTCCTGTGATTTTTCTTATTATGATCACGATCCTAATCCACCAAAAAAGGATGAAAAATTCTTCTAGTTGAAAATCTCTGAAATGGTTGTAGATGGTATAAAAAAAGGCATGGAATAACGTTTTTGTTGGATAAGTTAATGATGCTCTGATATAACATCCTTGTAGTGATCAACATCTAAGTATTGCTTGAGGTTTGAAGAGAGATGGGAGAATCTTGTGATGCTTCTCACAAAAGCAACTCCTCGCAATTACATGCGGGTGATGATTGCTGCTCATTTTACATAAACATGAAATTGCACACAACATGGATTTTTTACTATAAAAGAGAAGGAAAAAAAAGGCACCTGTGTTCTTATTTGTGAAATATGTGAAGATTCTGTGCTTCTCTTGCTAATTCCCTTTCTTAACTGTCCTGGTCTGGGCAGTGTTTCCTGTAGCAGTTAAATCCGGTCCTTTTTCTGTCTCAATGTACTGTGCAATCATCATCGCACCTCTTTTTCCTGCATGTTTGCGTGCCAAATGACCTTTGAACCTTGACTGGTAGACTATATTCAGTCTGGCTACTCTAATAGGTATTGTTTTTAACTCTCATAGATGAGCAAAGTGTTGCACTTCTTGAGGAATTTTCAAAGGATCATGAGCCTCTGGTTGCGCAAAGCTGTGAAGTTGCTCTGAGCATGCTAGAATTTGAAAGATCAGGAAAATCATTTGAGGTATGCATTTGAACATTAAACATTAGAAATACATTATATTTACTGTTAACATATTTTCAGGAGAAGTGACTGGTACTCTCATCTTTGCAGTACCTCTTCATGCAAGACCCTCTCGTACAAGCTTAAATTAACTGCACCTCTTCATGCAAACTTCACCACTTATACACGTTACAAGTTTTGTTTTTTATCTAGTCAATGGATTCCTTCTGCGAGGCAGTCTTTTTGGGATCGTAAGTTGGGAAGGGTGTCATGGATCATACAGAGACCCGTCCTCTTCAGGGTCATGGCCTTGCTGATTTATTTATATAGGGATTATATAATATATTGATGCGTGGGAATATGATTTGTTCAAGTTTGTCACAAAATAAAGATTGCTTATTTTAGTCCTTTTATGTACAAGCGGGAGACATCTCCATCTTGCAACCTCTTGTGCATTCTTTTATGTATGATAATGTAAGAGAAAACACTATCTTGAGAAGGGCTGTCGTGCTATAGCCATTGGATTTTAACCAGTTAATGCTATTCACTTCATGCAAAATTACCAAGAAATCTTCTCATATAGGCAAGTTCAGATCCCCCCACCCCACCCCACCCCCCCCCCCCCCCCCCCCCCCCCCCCCGGCGAAGAAGGCATGCTGTATTTATGAGTGATGCTCGCCGAATGCTGAAAGCCTATAAATGTCAAAACCCACTATGATATTTGCTGCAAATTATCACATTATGAAGTCATGGTTGGTAACTTGATGTTTTTCAAGTTACCCGAGGAAAGAATAAGAAAATCGGAGCCAAGAAAGGAACGTAGATGGTAAAGTTGGCTGTAAAATGTGCACAACTAAACGTGAAAGAAGACGAGCAAGAGCAACTCATTCTTGCTTTAGCTTGATCAGGAGCAAGAAAATAAGATCTCCAAGCTGCCGTTACCTGATGAAGCTAAAACAGGGTTGACTCCCTCTCTCCGCCCTCTTTTTTTTTTCTCTCTCTTTTTTGTTGTGATGTCTGTGCATACATTCGTGGATTCAAAGATGCAGATCTACGTTTGTTCGAGTTTTCACATGCATTTACATTACATCTACCTAGCTACTCTTCTGCAAGGCTGATGATTGATCACTGTGTTAGTACAGTTCGGAAAAGGGATTCGCTTTGCTGACCTTGTCAATAACAATAAGGGTGCTCAGGATTGTTATTCTGTTGAGGAAAACCCTGTGGGGACAATGCTTCCTAGTGAAGTTGCCTTGGGGGAGGTCCATGAGCTGAAGAAGACAATGGTAAGTACACGTACCATGACGGACATGTGTTTATGTAAAGCACTCGGTGCATGCTTTTCCTCCTAGACCATGTGCAAGGTTTGAATTGGCAACTTTGTGTGCACCAGTGGACATGTCAAAGAAAGCCCATTATCTAGCTATGGATATTTTAAGAATGTGTTTGTTTTTATAATTAAAGTTGAGGTTGATGTTTAAATATGGCTCTAGCTTCTTCGTATAATTTGGTATTGTGTTTTAAATGAGAGGTGGATAAAATTTGAATTTTTTTATTTAAAATTAATTTATATATATATATATTTGATCATTTTAATATGTTGATAGTTGATATCAAATTTGATTTTAAAAAAAATTATTATTTAGATGTATTTTCAAGTAACAAATACTTTGAAAAGCAACTTGCTACCATACTCTCAAATACTCTTATAAGTGAAGTTGCCTCAAGTAAAGATACCCTCACTGGCTCCCATTGTTGGCCCTGTCCAATCTGTTGCATGATTTTTGAAATTAGCAGGCACTAGATGTTTTTGCTCGTGCTACGTTGTTGGTGGATCAATTTTTTTCTAACAAAAAAAGATATTCAAATGATGATAACTTTAGTGAACTTAGATTAACTTGATTAATCCATGATCCAAGATAACCCTAAAGGAAGAAAAGGGAAAAAAAATAGAAAACTCAAGGCTCAGTAGCCTAAAGTTAAATGATAAAACTAAAAATTAAAAAAATGACCAAAATTAAATCGAGATGGTCTTCAAAATCAACAACTTTGGTAATTGAGACTGAGATGACTATATAGAAAACCAAAAACAATTCTTGAACAAAATTCTTAACCATCAAAAAATTAAAAAGAAAACAAATAACAGTTAAAATAACAAGGATCAAATCTGGTATAAAAACTAATGAAAGAAAATAATGAGGGACTTAATTAAAAAATAAAATAAAAAGAGGATAAAAAAGAGCAATTAAAGGAATGAGAACTAAATATATATATAAAAAAATGAAATAAAAAAAAATAAAAACAAAAATAAAGAGAATGAATACCATATTTAATATAAAAACAAAACAAAATAAAATGAAAAATGATAAAACTGAAAAAAATGTAAAAAAAAATGAAAACAAAGAAAGATCCTAGTTAGAAGAAAGAGGATCATAATTAAATTTTTTCCATTATTTTTTTATCAAAATAATATTGTTTTTACTTTTTAACTAAATAAAAAATCAAGTGATTAGCCAAGGGAAAATCATGTCAACACTCATTGATTTTTTATTATTAAGATAATGTTATCTTTACTTCATGCATAGTAAAAAATCCAATTGACCCTAGTAACCCAGGTTATTCGACCTGACCCATGACCTGGGACATAATAAGGGTCAACTCTTGGACCGGGTTTTAAAATCATGATAAAAAAACACTAAATATAATATAAAAATTCAATAAAATTAAACAATGAGAGATGAAATTACCATAAAATAATTAATCAAGAAGAGAATTTAAAATAAAGAGAATTAAAATCATAAGAATGGAGATCAAGTTCAATAAAAAAAAAAAGCAAATGATTAGGGATTAGATTGAAAAATAAAATCCAATTAAAAAAATAAAAGCAAGATAAATAAGAATTAAAAGAATAATAATCAAATAGAAAATTAAAATTCTGGTTTGAGAATGAAAATGATATGGAATAACAGAGGAAATTGTGAGGTTTTATTTACCGTTGCAGAACCAGGAATTAAGATCATGCAATTTTACTTTTTACAAGAAAGAAACACAAACCAAAGAGCAACAAAAAACCAAGTTTGTATGAGGAAGAGGTATAGGCTGTGTCTACAACTTGCATATCTTTATTGGTCTACAGCAGCATCAAACAGCATTATCAAACGCTAGACTTCTGGTTTTTTTAGGGGCAACTAGCATTCATTCCAAACAAAGAGTAATAAGTGTGCTTACCCCACAACTTGCATACCTTTACCATGCTAGTATTTATTTATTTATTTATTTGCTTTAATAAGGACACACATGAGAAAAACCAATTTCTTCGAGTCCTTAACTGCGAAGAAATCAATAATTAGAAAGCCAACAAGATTGATCTTCTGTAAGTTTCATGCTTGTTGTAAGCATGCAACTATTCACTCATGAATTAATTAGGTGTTGTATTGTAACTAGTCAAGTGTTTTATAAATGTTATATTGAAATTTTTTTTTAGTTAACTTGGATCAATCTATCTATCTGATCCGTGACTTGATCATTATATTAGATCAATCATCAAGTCGAGTTTAAAAACTATGCTAGAAACTTGACCTCACAAGTCACCCTCTTGACCTTTTTTCTTCTTCTTCTTTAATATCTTGTTCATTATTATTATTATTATTATTATTATTATTATGATAGTGATTTTTTATTTAAAATATCTATTTTAATATTTATACATCAAAATAATTTAAACAAATATATAAAAAAATATTTAAAAAAGTAATTTAATTTTTTATAAAAATATTTTTCCAAACGGATCCAAGTCTAACTTTTAAGCTATGGTCACATTACTGAAAAACCCTCCCGATGGAAAGCATTCAAAGCACTTTACAAAAGGAATTGGAAAGTAATAGTCTGTGCATTGGAAAGTAATAGTCTGCTTGGGAATGCGGAACCGTGTTTCTTTAAATTTTATTTTATTTTTTTATTTTATTTTATTTTTAAATTATTTTAATATGTTAATCTTAAAAAAAAATTAAAAATTAAAAAATATATTTTAAAATAAAAAATATTTTAAATTACAACCGTTATAATAATTTTTTAAAATGCCCAGGAATCAGATTTTTTTGGGAGCAATGATGCCATTGTTCCTGGCGGCAAACCTTTTGGGTTCAGATATTATTGAAAGCATGTCATGCTTGTTATTTTGTTATTTTTTTAAAGTTTATATATATATATATAATAACTTATTATTAAAATTAATAAATTTACACATATTAATTATACTTTAAATTTAATTTTTAAATAAAAATATTCTCCTTTTAATAATTCAAAAATACAAGACAAATACATAATTTATTATTTTATGTATTTTACTCAATCCATGACAGATAAATATATTAAAAATAAATCTTAAATTATAATGATACATGTTTATCGGATGATATCACAGCAGATATCAGCAGTTTAAGTCTATTTATTTCTAACTTGTGAGTTTAATCGGTATAAAACTATATGATATTATCAAAATTTTCTGATTTGATAATTTAATTTATAATTTATTATTCATAAACACGCAGTTTAATGACTTTTTGAATGAAATAAATCCAGAAAAAGGGCAATCTTATGCCAAATCCATGTTTATCTCATGGTATTATTATATGTAGTTTTTTTTTTTATAAAATATTTAACTAAAATTGTGATATGTAATTTACGTTGTGGATTTTAATATAATTACATATAAAAACTTATTAAACATGAATTTTAAAATATAAAAACCTATCGTTACTTAAACAATACTTAATTTATTTTAAGTAAAAAGTATTTTTAACATCAAAATATATTAAAAATAATTTTGTATTATTACTTTAGGTTGAAAAATAAATAAAAAGATAACATAATCAGAAATATGAGAATATATTAAAAATTCATTATCAGAATAAACAAAATTATTTTCTTAAGAAGATAAAAGAAAAAAGGATTGGTAAAGTAGAGCAGCGTAAAACCCCAAAAACGCGCAAGAGAAATGCCATCGTCACCATCCATCAGATTTTTCTTTCCTCTTCTTTCTTCTCTACCAAACACCCAGGTATATAAATACAGAGACTGACACACACACACTCACTCACTCACTCTGGTTGATTACAGATAGGAGAACAATGGCGAACCCTCAGAAGGCATGGAAGGCGGAGTACGCCAAGTCGGCTCGTTCTTCCTGCAAGACCTGCAAAAGTATCATCGACAAAGAGATTCTCAGGCTCGGCAAAATGGTCCAGGCCAAACAATTCGACGGTTTCATGCCTGTATTCTTCCCCTCCTTTCATCGCTCTTTCATTATCCCACTGTCTTTTATTTTTCTTTTTCTTTTTTGCGACGCTTTCTTTATTTTGACAAAAAAAAGGTGTAAAAAATTGTCAATTAACGGGTCTCGCTTGCTTCCCTAGGACTTCACTTCATTGTTCAGTTTTCTGCCGAGGCTCAGGTCTATACGTTGAGGCTTAGTTACCGTCGATACGCAATTCCATACCTTGGTTTACTGTATCCACCTTTTTTTTTAATGCCTTAAAATGCATGCGATTCTTTGAACCAGGCTTCGTAATTGACCCCGGTGTCTTGTTCACATTCTTGAAACTGTAGCTGCTCAGGAATTATATCCTGATTTTTATTATCTGTTCGATATACAATGTACTGCAGGAAAGAATGATTGAACTTCGAGTTGTAACTTCTGTTTCTTGGTTTTCTTACTCAATCGAAGAAAGATAGACACATATTTTAGGACTCATATAGTTGTTGATGTTTGCGATTTCTTAGATGTAACTAAGTTTTCTCTCTCCCTGTTTTTTTTTTCCTTTCTGAGTTGACCCTTTTGAATTATATCCTTTATCTTGCCTGTTTTTTTCCAAAATATAAACCTAAAAGAATGAAGTGTGATGTGCATCTGTTTTCTGAATAGATGTGGAACCATGCCAGTTGCATATTGAAGAAGGCAAATCAGATAAAATTGTAAGCGTTTTTGTCGCTGGTAATAATTATTTCCGAGATAATATGGATGGATGCAATGATTAAACTTATGTATATCTTCTTTCTATTAGCATTGATGATGTTGAAGGTATAGAATCACTTCGATGGGAAGATCAGCAGAGGATTAGAAAATATGTTGAGGAAGGAGGTGGTGGTGGTAATGACGGTGGTAGTTGTAGTGGTCCTCCAAGTGCAAAGGCTGCAAAGGCTATGGAATATGGTATTGAACTTTCACAAACTTCACGTGCAACTTGCAAGAGTTGCAGCGAAAAGATCATGAAAGGAGAGGTAACTTTACACGTTTCCTGGTTTGGTAAATTATTTTCTTTTTCTGATTTTGCTTCTTTTCACAAGAAGATTGATAAACTAATCCACATATCTATGAAAACTCCTTATACAAATAATTCAGATATCAGTTGATATCTGGTACAGCAAGGTATGATTGGAATGAATGATTGTTTATTCTATGAACTTCAATTCTGAGGGGCTGCAGATTATTATAATGGATGTGTAGGTATTTGATTTAGGATGGTTTCAGAGCTTTCACTTACATTTTATTTTGCAATTCCTGCATCAGTACTTGTGCTTTTTTGGCTGGCTGATCTGAATGCATTTGCCTCCTTTAGTTCTTAATAGCATGTACTGCAATACCTTTTACTTGTTTTACTAGTGGTGTTTGATTCTCTCTTATGAGGCCTCACGTTGCTTTTATTGGCTAAAAAAACAAAAAGAGGAAAAAAGAAAGAGTCTTGCTGTATTTCTCTCTATAGGAGCTGGAATTAACAAATGTGTGTGTTATAAGAGCATATAAGTCGCCACCATATTAGGAAGTTGTTACTATTAATGTGACAAATTCTTGATGTTAGAATAATATCTTATAAAACCATGAGATCTGCAAAGGTCTTGCTGTGTATTCCTTCACTTTTATTGTGTTGATTCTATCTCACATAATAACAACTTCAATTTGGTAGACTATTTGATCTGTTGAATCTTTTCTTTAATAACTAGATCATGCTAACATGACTATTAATTAAGCTGCTTACATTTCATCTTTAAAAATATGAAATCAATCTAGGTTCGTATTTCCTCCAAGCCTGATGGACAAGGACCTAGAGGATTGGCATGGCATCATGCCAATTGTTTCATGGATTTGTACCCATCTGTCCAAGTGGATAAGTTGCCAGGATGGGAAAGCCTTGCAGCTCCAGATCAGGCGGTGGTTCATACTCTGGTTAAGAAGGTTCCTTCTACTGCTAAGACTGGTATAATATAGAACTAACTGTGCTATGCTGTCGTGACTGCTGTGTTTTTATATAGATACACATTTCACTGGATGCAGTCTCTTTCTCATTGCTGTTGTCTTCTTAGGCATTAAAAATGAGGGAAAAGAGGATGAAGAACTTCAACAATCATCTTCCAAAGCTGGAGCAAAACGTAGAAAAGATATAAGTGGTGATCAGAAGTCAAAAGTTGCCAAATCCGAAGCACATGTATCAACTAGCAGGGCTGCATCTGCAAACAATGATAGTGAATTGGATAGCAAACTCGAGTCCCAATCCAAGGAATTGTGGGCCCTAAAGGATGACCTTAAAAAGCATGTGACAACAGTAGAGTTGCGTGCAATGCTGGAAGCGAATAGCCAAATTTCTAATGGATCAGAACTTGATTTGCGAGACCGTTGGTAATATCTTTTAAAACAATTCGAGGCATGCATGTTATGGAATGTGTGATTTCTGCATTAGCAACCATATACAAGTTTTGCGTTTTATCATGAATGCTAATGCACATGTTTTTCCATGTTACTAAGACTTAAAAGGGATAAACTTGTAATGTTTTGAGATGATTAATACTATCCCTGGATAGATTTTTATTGGTGTTGCTGGGGTTTGAACCTGGGGACACGTACTGCTGAAATGATTGTTAGTTCCACAGATGGTGAAAGGTCATGGACTTTTCTGTGCAAGTCCAGTTGTAGCTTGTTGCAATACTCCAATTTCTTAATGTTTCTCCCACTAGTAATGATCATGGAATTATCATTGCCCTGATAAATAAGCTTGGATTTAAATACACATGGAAGTGCTTGTTCTTAACATGATAACTGTGACTGTTAAACCACTTGATGGATATATTCAATAAATTTATGAGTTATTATGAGTTTGTAATTGTCATTATGACATCACTATAGACCACGGATTCCCCTTGCATGGAATTTTGATGCAATCTTTACTGCCATAATTCCTTTATAGTGCTGATGGGATGGTTTTTGGAGCACTTGGCGGCTGCCCGATGTGTTCTGGCTCTCTTCATTATTCTGGAGGTATGTATAGGTGCGGTGGGTACCTGTCAGAATGGAGCAAATGTTCATATTCAACTCGTGAACCAGCACGTCTTAAAGGAAAGTGGAAAATTCCTGAAGAAACTGATAATCAATACCTTATCAAGGTATACTATTGTGAGTTGTTTCATGCAGTTATTATGCTAATGGTGAATTGACTCACTGCTTGCTTTGCAGTGGTTTAAATCACAAAAGCGTAACAAACCAGTTAGGATACTTCCTCCACCATCATCTAACAACCTTTCTGGAAGTCAAGCTACCAGCAGCCAGTCTCAGTCTTCAAAGAGTGAAAGTCTGGGAGATTTAAAAGTTGCTGTTTCTGGGTTACCCAAGGAATCCCTGGTATGGCATGTATTCTATAGTTTGGTGAAATTATTTGTCAAATATTGTTGTGGCTGACTCACTAATTTTGATCATTTTATACTTGGACTAATTCTTCAGAAAGAATGGAAGGGAAAAATCGAGGCAGCAGGTGGGCAGCTTCATGCCAAGATCAAGAAAGGTATTTGCTCCATGGTTTTGTTTTTGAATTAAATAATTATTGCTGCTATGAAGAGACTGACTCTTGCTGTTGATTTAAGACATTTCTTGTTAGTCATTCTGCTTAATGAGTTACATTGCAGATACAAACTGCTTTGTTGTGAGTGGTGTAATGTCTTCTGAAGATGCTGATATGAGGAAAGCAAGGTAAAGGTGCTTTCTATTTGCTGATCTTACTAAATGTCTTCTTTATTCATCATAAGTTGACTTGGTGTCTTTTGGCTTGACAGGAGGATGAAATTGCCAATCGTCAGGGAGGATTACCTGGTTGACTGTTTTAAAAGACAGAAGAAGCTTCCATTTGATTCTTATAAAGTTGAAGCCTCGGGTGGGGTTTCTAGTATGGTCACTGTCAAAGTGAAAGGGTGTAGTGCTGTGCATGAAGCTTCTGGTATGCAAGACACTGGACACATCCTTGAGGATGGGAAAAGCATCTATAACACAACTTTGAACATGTCTGACTTATCAACTGGTGTTAACAGGTTATCTATAATGTCTTGTGTCTTTTTGTGGTATAACCTTATTTTCAGCTGATATCTTTAGTTTTCCTTGGTTTTGAGTGATATTGCTCCATTGATTTTTTTAAAGTTTGCCTACATTTATTGCTTAATTCCTGAAGATGAACTGGCTTTGAAGGGTCAATAAGCTTTGTGTTGAAAAAGGATAGTGACAATATGGCCTGCGCTCATTTAATTGTGTCTAGTGCTAATTAGACTTTTGAAGTTTGAGATGACCAGCTAATGCAAGAATTGATTTAGATTCACTACTTTGTTTATGAGATATTTTCCTCCCTTCTAACTTTGATCTGTTTCCTGTGTAAAGCTTCTACATCCTTCAGATAATACAAGATGACAAAGGGTTAGAGTGTTATGTGTTCCGTAAATGGGGCCGAGTTGGAAATGAGAAAATTGGAGGAAATAAACTGGAAGAGATGTCAAAATCAGATGCCATCCATGAATTTAAGCGTTTATTCCTTGAGAAGACTGGTAATCCATGGGAAGCATGGGAACAGAGAAAGGATTTTCAGAAGAAACCTGGCAGATTCTTCCCATTGGATATTGTACTTGTTTATTTTGTTTTCCAATCTCTTGTTCTTCTTAGTGCTCCCTGCTGAGTTCTTAGTTCTTATTGATGTCTAAATTTGTAGGATTATGGAGTAAACAGACAGGTGACAAAGAAAACTAGGAGTGATGCAGACAGCAAATTAGCTCCTCCTCTGGTGGAATTGATGAAGATGCTCTTTGATGTTGAAACATACAGGTATACACTACTTTCCTTTTCACTTTTGACCTTGTTTGGGTAATTGTATGTGTGAAAGACCAGATCTTGTGGTTTGCAGAGCTGCTATGGTGGAGTTCGAGATTAACATGTCAGAAATGCCTCTCGGAAAACTGAGCAAAAATAATATCCAAAAGGGTAGTTACCTATTAAAAATCCTTTTCATTTGCTTTCTGATACTGAAGCAGATCTATTTCTGATGCAGTAAAAAACGTTGACGTTCTGAAATTTGATTTGTATTTCTTTGTGCCAAGAGCCCTGTATTTATCATTTTTTACTTTCCCAGGTTTTGAGGCTTTGACAGAGATCCAGAATTTATTAAGTAGCAATGCACATGATCCTTCTATCAAAGAAAGCTTGATAATCGATGCCAGCAATAAATTTTTCACTGTGATCCCGTCTATCCATCCTCATGTTATCAGAGATGAGGATGATTTTAAATCAAAGGTACAGGAGGCCGAGTGTGATAACATCATTGATGTTTTTTACTCAGCTGCCCTTTTGTGCCTCTCTTATGGTGGATATGTGATTGGTTGGTTTCCCTATGGTCATAGTAATTACTAACTCATTTATTTGTGACTTGCAAATTGATGCTGTGTTGAATCTTAGTGGGGACTTCTTATATGCTGTATTAAAAAGTGTCCTGCCCGATCACAATCACTTACCCATGCACCTCTCATCTTAACCTTCTCTTTTAAGCCTCTCTGAAAGTCGAGTTATTTTCGCCCAAACTTAGAGAAAGAAGTGAAATTTTGCTGCCTCTTCTTAATGCATTGTATATAGAAGGTTGAAAATAAAATTTGAAGTCACTGGAAAATTATACCTTAGCGGCTCTCCAATGACTATTGATTAACTGAAGTTTAATGGTGACTGTATCTATCTCGTGTACCATGCCAGTATGAGGAATAATGTAGTTCACTATTTTGTTTCTACTGTAGGTGAAAATGTTAGAAGCTCTTCAGGATATTGAGATAGCTTCAAGATTAGTTGGCTTTGATGTGGATAGCGATGATTCCCTTGATGATAAGTATAAGAAGCTCCATTGTGATATATGTCCACTTCCTCATGACAGTGAGGACTATCAGTTGATTGAGAAGTATCTCCTTGCAACTCATGCACCAACTCATACGGTGGGTTAACCTTCTTTATAGTTCAAGCCCTCAGCACTGGCTCTGCTGGTGATGAGTTATTGTTCCTTATTTTTTTCTTTCTTCCCCGCCATCCTAACAAAGTAATCACTGGTGTTTGATCTTATTATCAGGATTGGAGTCTTGAACTGGAAGAAGTATTTTTGCTGGAGAGAAGAGGAGAATTTGATAGATTTGCCCATTATAGAGAAACGCTTAAGAACAGAATGCTGCTATGGCACGGTGAGTATCTCTTAATCAATTATATCTACATACAAACTGCTTTTGAACAAGGTTCATGGAAACCTGGAGCTTCAGCAGTAATGCAGCATGAATCAGATATGTAAGTGAAACCAAAAAGCTGCTCCTCTACAGGTTCTCGGTTGACAAACTTTGTGGGAATACTTAGCCAAGGACTTAGAATAGCTCCACCTGAAGCACCAACAACTGGCTATATGGTTCTCTTTCTCTCTCTCTCTTTTTCATTGTGTGCATATATGTGAACACTTATACATATTTGGGTTCATAGGCCTTGGATTATCATTTGTGATTTTCACACACATGCCTATCGTATCTTCCTCCCTTCTACAAGGCTGATGATTGAACACTTTGCATTACAGTTTGGTAAAGGGGTTTACTTTGCTGACCTGGTCAGTAAGAGTGCTCAGTATTGCTTTACCGATAAGAAAAATCCAGTGGGACTAATGCTTCTCAGTGAAGTTGCCCTAGGGGAGGTCTATGAGCTGAAGAAGGCAACGGTGAGTTCACATCCCATGATGTATATGGTTTGTTAGTGTGTGTATCTGCGCATGTCCACATGCCTGGCTTGAGTTGGTAACTAACATTGTGCATGTACCCATTCAACATGCTAAAAAACAAGGCCATTATCCTGTTGTGGGCATGAATGTGGGGTTCTAGAGATACTTGGCCTTTACCTTTGTTGCATGAAGTTCTTACTCAAAACATACTAACTTGTGCCTGCAAGTTTGGCACAATTTCCCTCATTCCACTTGCTGTAAGATTTCTGATTTAGTTTGCATAGTGACAGCTCTTCCTCACTGGATTTTCTGTAGTAGTGAAACTTGCTTTAGTCACCCAATATTCTCAAATGTTGGTAGGGTGGAAATCTGACACATCCTGTCTTTTGGTTGAATTTGTTTTTCCTTCTTTTCTGAATAAGAACCACAAGTTTATTTATCACAGTATATGGAAAAACCACCGGAGGGAAAGCACTCTACAAAAGGGCTTGGCAAGAAGGTACCTGAGGAGTCAGGATATGCGAAGTGGAGGAATGATGTCATTGTACCTTGTGGCAAACCAGTGTCTTCGAAAGTCAAGGCCTCTGAGCTGATGTACAACGAGTACATTGTTTATAATACAGCTCAAGTAAGTTCTATCTGCCTGGCAAAGTAGAAATTTTTAAAAACCTGCTGATGCATTTCTGTTACCATTTCAAATTTAAATTCAATTTTCAATACCTAATTAATTAAATGATATATCTCATTAGTAGAGTTTTTTGGTGGAAGTTTGGCATGGATTAAAATTCTAAGATTTGATCCACTTTCGGAACTATATTTTGACTACTGTACAACTTGATCAAAATGATCGAATCAAAGTCTTTTGCTGCTGTATCAGAGTGGTTATCTGGGTTCTGCCAAGTAACTGAAATAAGTAATGCTCAAGGCAGGATTCTTATGATGAATTATCTCTTACGATTACTTGATGATTTTCATATGATTATACTTATCGATGCCCCATATATGGAGCAGTCCTTAAAATAGTGGTTTTCTTGGACAGGTTAAAATGCAGTTCTTGTTGAAGGTGAGGTTTCATCACAAGAGAAGATGAGGACGTTGTCTTGCCTTAAAAGGATATAATCACTACATTCCCTATGAATTTCATTTTGGATACCGTAAAAGGGTTCTGTGATGAGATCTCATTTTGGGGTTTTCTGGAGATCTATCAACCTTGGCATTTTGCATGTGTAAATGGTGTTCCCTAGCATGGATTATGAAAACATGTCTGAATGTTTAATTATAATAACTTTTGTACAGATTATGGGAATTGGTATATTATGTATCCAATGCTTTATGGGCTTGCCCTCTTTTGCTATTCATGAGTTTTCCCCTCATTGTAAGAAGGGTTTTGGGGGTGCCGTGCTGGGATGCAAGCCTCCGAGCACCTGGGCCAAAACTACAGGTAGTCATGTTCAAAATTTAGTACTGCGATTGCACTCTTAGATAGCAAAAACTTTAGAAGTAGGACCGGGGCCATCTCAACCATGCATGTCGGAGTCTTAGCACCTAAGGTGCATGTGATTTGTGGTCCGTTGCTGCGATTGTGATAAGTTTTGGCTTCTCTATAAGGCATCTACCAAGTGATTGGATTAAGGAAAAAGCTTTAATACAAACGTAGAGTCGACTGGCCACATGAGCATGGAGGAGAAGCAGAACTATAAATTTGGAAGCTTACACTTTAATGTGGTGTCGGCCACATTTATGTAGCGGAGGAGGTAGTTGATAGATATCCCAATCTGTTCTGTAAACATAGAAGAAAAAGTGGGGCTGTATGTTTACATTTCAAAAGGGTATTCTATATTGGCTAATAATCTCAAAAATCATATTTCAGAGCTTTGTAAATATGAACATGCATGCACGATTGAGGGAGGAAGTTTTTGCTGTTAGAATGGAGGGCGGTGTGTTGGTTAAGCCTTCAAAGCTTGCATGTGTGCTATGTGCAAGGATAATGTTACAAAGGGATTCCAAAATCAATGATGATTATGTCATGGTTGAGAGACCAGAAGCTGGAAAGATTTGTCATGCCAATTCCCGAACTGCCTGAAACGGGTTGGCGAGGAAAGATGTGATGCAGTGCTAAAGCTGAGGTAAGAAGCATGATATGTGCTCACACTTTTCTATTCAAAGTGCCATTTTCCTTTTACAGGGTGACGAATCCTTCGTGCTGTTTAATCTGTCCCTTTGCCACACTATTTTATTTATGTTGTTTTAGAGGAGGGACGTGGCTGGCTGGTCCTAGCACCATTTCCATGACCTTACCTATCTCCCCACAGCTGGTTCGTTGTTGTGAGGATGTGTTACCTTTACGCTGGGCAAATATGTTAAATGATCGACTTTATGCGTTGAAGTTCCTTCACATGTGCTGATGCAAGGGGCAGTAATGCTTCGCATATTCTCTCCACAACAAACTAACGTCTTGTTCAATACCTTGAGCTGTGAATCATTGTAAAAAACATGCTTCACTTCAATTATATATGAGAATGATCGCCAAGTTAACATGACCAGAGCCATGGAAATGGTAAGACAAGTCTCAAAATATCACCAAGAAAATGCATTAAATAAACTTAAAATCATGAACAAATACTTTTAAGGAGCTCGATTAAAGCCCCCCCCTCTCTGTATCTTCTTTCCTTTTCCTTCTTGAGAGCGAGACAATCCATTTCTTGGATATTTGGACTTGCGAGCAATTGACACATAACATCATGGACCACCATGGTACTGAGGCCAAGCCAACCATAAGAGGTTGGTATGCTCTCTCTCTCTCTCTCTTAATTTTATAATTTTACGAGTTTGAATCTTAAAAGTAACATTTAAAGAAATTAAATTTTTTAAACATATTAGCTCGATATAAGAAAAATGTATTAAAATTGTTCAGAAATAAAATTTAAGTAAGAAAACTATTCTGAGAATATTATTTTTGTTTATAAAAAAATATCTGCCAAGCCAGCCATTGTATTCAAATCCCCTATCTAAACTATATTTTCTTTCTTTTTTAAAAAAATAATCATAATTCAAGCCACAAGATCCTTGAACCAAGACATTTAGAGTTGCCTCGTGTTTTGTCTCTTGTAATAAAATCGAAGCCTATGCACGAGGGCAAGGCGCCCCACTTCGGTTAGCTTTTCTAGAACTGAACACACTTTAGGCAGGCGGGCACTCACCCCATGACATGATCGACATGAGAGCTCAGGTTTCCAAAGGCTCAAAAAGTCAGCTTCGCTTCTCTACGCCACCAAGGGGTTATACATATATAAATCCTTAATCTGTAAGTAAATTAAACTTAAATATCCAAATATTGCTTGTATTTAACTCTTAAAATAACTATTTTTAAGACATTGAGCTGGTAGTTAAAAAATAATAATGTCTCCACCGTTTGATTCCCCAAGTAAAATTCCTGATTTAATTGTAGTTAATTTATATTTTTTAAATACACCAGACTGATTTGAGGATACATATTTAAGATTGTTTAGAATAAAAAAATTTAGTTTCATTGGTGTACAAACTGGTATGAGATAACTCTTATCATTGAATTAAAATAATTTTAAGACTTAGAAACTTATACAAGTAATCATGAATTTGTCCCTTTAACACACATTAGTCCTTAACTAATCACTCACGATGTCTTAAATTATTAGATTAGTTGTCGGTGAACAATCACCGGAAGGTGGAGGTTTAACACCACAGCCATAAAGCGACAAACACATCAGTTCCCAGGTGCGGCGTTCGGCGGAAAAATAAAAACTTAGCAATCAAACGTCCCAAAAATCAAACTTAAAAAAGTAGCAGTAAGAAATTTCAAAAGCAAACTATATATTAAATATATTAATTAATCAAATCATAAGACAGTATTAGTGTATAAATCATGTTAATTGAGTTGGTCTTTGTTAATAAAATAGAAGCCTCATATTGCATAAGTCCATTGATAAATGTTCCCTCAAAACCCTACATGGTGGCCTTCGATGTCTCCCATTCACTCTTATAAGAGATCCTTTATGTCCCTTACTCCTAAAGCCCCCACCTCACTTGATCCCCTGGCCAACCATACCACACACACACACTAGCCTCATTCGTTTTTTTCGCACCATTTCCTAGTGTGCTCGTGTGCCTTTAAAATTTTTTTCAAGATTCTCTTCTTCTCTGTTTCTTTCTTTTGTTTCTCCCATCATGGCATCATCTGTGACTGGCACTGGCACTGGCACTGGTTCTCCTTGTGGAGCATGCAAGTTTCTCCGGAGGAAATGTGCCTCCGATTGTATCTTTGCACCTTATTTTTGCTCTGAACAAGGGACTGCTCGGTTTGCAGCCATTCATAAGGTTTTTGGTGCTAGTAATGTTTCCAAGTTGTTGCTGCATGTCCCGGTTGCCGATCGTTATGAGGCGGTTGTCACTATTGCCTATGAAGCTCAAGCAAGGATCAGAGACCCCGTTTATGGATGTGTTGCACATATTTTTTCCTTGCAGCAACAGGTTTGTGGAATTCTTTGTATCTTGCTTACTCACAATTTATATAGATATATATGTTTTTTTTTAGCATATTTTTCAAGCATATATACCATAGATCATAAAGGTATATAGTGCAAAATTTTCCTTCTTGACAGTTTTTTTTTTTTTTGGAAAAGGGATTTTTAGAAGTCTGGTTATTCATCTCCAAAAGGATTTATGATTTCCTCTGAAATCTAATGCATTATATTGTGTTTTTAAGGATTATTTATTTATTTATGTTCAACTCTTTCCGTAGGCTAGCAAGGGAGGATTAATTTTATTTCCAAAACCGATCAAGTTTTTTTTCCCTCTCTGTTGATGATAGAGGGTCTTGCTTGTGAGCCCTTGGTCCTCAAATCATGTAGCTGCAGGTTTCATCTTTACAGATATATATAGTGTTAGTGTACAAGTTAAGGAAGTTCTGATTTTTGGTAACTGTTTATGCTTTTGTAGGTGGCATGCTTACAAGCACAGTTGATGCAAGTGAAGGCTCAACTAGCACAAAATCTAATCGATTCAACACGCATTAATATAGAGAATACGCATCATCAGTGGCAAGGAAATAACATTTCTGGGGTGTCATCATTTCCATCTTATCAAACTTACATCAATCCAATCTCTCCACAAAGCTCACTTGATTCGGTTGACCTTAACAACAGCAATATTGATCATGGGATGATGGATATGCAAGATATAAAAAGCGGAGAAGAATTTGCATTCCAATCCTGTGCCAAGGTCAAAAGACCATACAATAGTGACTTGGGTGAGCTTCAAGCACTGGCACTTAGAATGATGAGGAACTAATTAACAGTAATTCATCATGAACATTATCATGTTTCTTTAATTTCTGCGCTAGCTCATCAAATGGAAAATCATGTATATATACTGAGATCAATCCCATCTAAAGAGACTCCAGTTTTGATCATCATAAAGCCTGATAGAGGCATTAATTTCGCTTCTGTTCAATCAGCACAAAATTACGTTGTAACAGCTTGAAAATGAAACTCCATCCCTCTCATAAGCTACTACCAATATTTAATTGCTAGCTAGAGTGGTTAACTTACTTTCTGAAGATAATTTAGTTTTCACCGAACAACAATAATGGGATTCTCAACTTTCAATTGTTTTACTTTCTTCTTCTTCTTCATCTTCTTTTTTACTTTAACTTGCAATGAATATTATAATTGGAGAAAATATTCTATATTCTTCACCTATCAAGTTGGGGGATAAATTAAGGTGTATATAGATACAAATTTGAACCCTCTTTTGTCTTTTGCCAAAAAAACATACCATACCACCACTATTATAGGTGTTAACTAGAGACGACTATCTTAGATTAAATTGTAGTTGGAATCCCAAGGTTAATCTATCTTTCTTCTCTGTCAAGATTAATATTGGCCCCGGCTGCCCTTTCATCAATTCCAATTATCACTTAGGAAAATTTCATCTCAAGAAATGGGGATCTGGTAATATTTAGAGAGGAGATGAATGCTATGATTGTAGTTAAGGGCATAGGCAAGCACCCTTGTGGTTAGTACCCTTTAATGGACCCACTTGTCTCGGGTTTATATGTCCTAATAAGTAGGTTTACCTAACAAAAATACTCTTTTATGATTTTAGTACGTATAATCTATGACCTTGTATCCATATATGTAGACAATGTGTTCCCTTGATTGAATGCATTGGGCTACATCATGATCAAGTAGCTAGCTTTAACAAGTTTTGTTTAACCGAGTAAGAAGATGGAGGGTTGTTCTGCTCTCTAAAATCTTTAAATAATGAAAAGCAATTTAAAAAACGAACTAAATTAACGAGGCCATTGTCCAAAAAACAAGAAATGAATTTGCTAATTCATGTACATTGAGTAGATGTATTTACTATTGTGAAGGAAGACGACATTGCCGAACTTGTTTGTTGCAGCTTCAATATTGGTATCGTGTTGTGTGCCCAGAGCCCGTCGTCCGGAGAGATAGAGAGGGCCTTTAATGGGAGAGAAAATTTGCGTTATATATAAATGTCAATTTCTCTTCAAATCATGGAGGAGAAGGGGGAGGAGGAATTCCATGCATGAAACTTGAAAATGTATTGGTATTACTTTTTTAAGGCAATAATGATGGTGTCATAATAGTTGTCGTAGGTGTCCGTGCCGTGTTGATGGGTTAAAAAGTCACTTCTTAGTTGTTTGATTCAGAATTGTTAGAAAATTCGAGTATATTGGTTTTATCAGAAATTCTAAGAGTAAGAAACTGATTGTGGTTAGGAAAAATATTAGTACCCTACTACATTCTATCTGAGGCAGACTGTATTATATGATTTGAATGTAATTTAAATGTTTTGATGAGTTTCTAATCAATGACATGTTTATGGCTTAGGATGAGAATTTATTCTTGTAAATAAATCTGATGTTTCGAATCTATTACGGGCTCGTGTACCCAGATGAATTTTTATAGAAAGGTTTTTCGTAATAATTTGTATATTGCAATAAAAAAAACTCCCAATTTAAAATTTGTGAATATTCAAAATAATTCTGAGAATTTCCCGATCAACTCTCGATATTTAAATATCAGTTTACTTGTAAGTCCAACATTTATACCAGAATATTAACTATTAATTCCATGAATTAATGGTTTTAGGGGTTATTGAAATATTAGCCAAGTTTTCATGAATTCAATAAATTGATTATTAAATTCAAAATGAGTGCAAATATATATATATATATATATATATATATATAGCCTTATATATTTTTTGGGGAAAATATGATTTTTTGTATTTTTGAGAAACTTGGTTGTATGTAACATGCAAAAAGATATTTTTTATTATATTATTTTTTTTTGTATTTTTGTAATGCCATGTTTGGCAAAAACTAATTTTCCTTAAAATAAACTACCCAAAACAAGTCCAAGAGGTGTTTGTAAACACATCCTTCAACCAAAGAAACCTTAACAAAAAAAGCAAACCAAGCAAGGTCTAATGACTAGCCCGGTTTTGAATTGGCTAGGTTGACCCAAATGAACCAACTCAATCAGGGTTTACCTGACCGAGTTAACCCAAAAACAAACAAAAATAAAAATCCAAACTCAAAACAGATTCAACATAAGAAAAAACATAAAAATTAAAAATTTCTCAAAGAAAAAATAGATCAAACACAAAAAGTATGAATATAAAGAACACTCAAACTTAAACCCAATAATGTGACCATCAAACTAAACCAAATTTCAAGAAATAAAAAGCAAATTTTTAATCATAATCAAGCATAGATCAAGAATCAAGTGTTAGTTTGCTTTGATTATTTCTCAAACATCATGATTTTGTAAAAAATAGATTTCAATTTAAAACTAAAACCCATAAAAACATGTTATCAATGTTTGACTCCAAACCTGAACATTATCATAACTAAGAATACTTGAATAAAAAAAAACTAATAAAAATCATAAACGTGCAAAAAATTCCAAGCTCCAAAACTGTCAACCTAAAACAGCCTATATATTTATGCAATTTACATTCAAAATATTTTCCTAAACTTTCAACCAGTACCAAATAAAACTCAGAAATCTAGAAACATGCAAGAACAAAAAAACATCAACCTTTCTAACACATTTGACAAATTTTAAATCAAACTCAGATGCAAACATAACATATTAAAGCAATCATTAACATGTCAACACATTCAAAACATTGTATTTAAACAACATAAATTAATCCAGCAGGTCTCATAAGCTTTACTTTCAAGGTTTGCAAGAATATACCTTTCAAACTTGAAATCTTCAAATAAAAAATGGATTTCTATTGATGCGCTTCTTTTTTCTTCTCTCCAAACCCAATAAAAACAAATTGAATCCTTGAAATCATGAATTTGATAAGATTACTTAAATTTCACCAAAATTTCTTTTTTCTTTGTTTTTTTTTTCCCACTTATCTGATTATCTTTTTTCTATAGGCAGATCCAAAGTTTCTAGATGAGTTTCTTAGGTTTCTAAAATACTTTAGATAATAATACAATAACTCTACGTACAATGAACCATTGTTTCGACCAATCACCGGTGATTCAATAGTTTACCTGGAACGTTTGTCTGAATTGGATTTAAAAAAGAATTTTTTTCAAGGAATAAGAATGAAAGAGGGGAAATGAACCCTCTTTCATTAGCAAGATTGGTTGTAAGAGACGAGTGGTCCAATTAAATTTACTCGAAAAGACTTCATTAGCAAGATTGGAAAGACCATCACCGATCCAATCCTTCTTTCTTGGGACGCATATGTCCTTTCTGTAAGGTCCAATGTTATGCTTGCTTGTCTTGAAGGTACTTTGCTGTACTTGAAGGCCTATTTTCACATTTTCCAGAATTCTAATGAGCCCCCTCCCTTTATTTTTTTTTCTCCGAAGTGTGGACAGGTAAAAAATTTGGGTTCCAGCTAGCGACGAAGAAAAGGTAACGAGTGTTGCACTTAACTATCCTTATCCTCTGCATCTCTGCAACAAAGTTTTCAAAAAGAATCGATAACCTTACTCAGTCAAGCGGCATTGGATAATATTAATAAAATCCCAGGTTCTTCGAGCCCAAGACCATGAGATATATATATATATAGAAGTGTATATTATAAGTTATAACCATTTCAAGTCAAGCATCGACTAACAACTTTCACAGGCCAGTCTTTACAATTGGACAATCGAACACAAACAAAAAGGAGAGAAAAGAAGTAGAATCTGTTAATATACATTCCTCTATTGGACTCCATTAATTGCACTTGAGAAAGTGATAATCATATTATTCCAAAGGGTATCCATCGATCCCATTAATTAATTAGATGGATATTAATTGGTAGAATGTGGGCTCTCGGAAGAGCTGTGTCTCGAGAAAGTTCATTGTCTGAGAACCTAAAAAGAGAAGACAAGAAACAAGGACTCGACTTTAGTAAACACAGCCAATGAACTTAATTAAAGAGATCAAAAGAGAAAAGAAGCTATGTGGTCTCTCTTCTTTTCAATGGTCTCTTCTTAAAGGGGAGGAGCGCATGCTAATGGTGTTGGAGCCGTGACAAACACTTGTTCCTACCAGCATTATTTTTGTCTCTGTCAAAATATATAGTGCAAAATTATTTAAAGGATTCGCTAGCTGTGGACAAAATTTTGGGTCAAGCGTTCTGTTTGATTCACAGGTCTGAGAGGCAGAGAAGATATGGTATTAATATGGGAAATTAGAAAGTGGGCTCTTGCTAAATTTAATTGGTCAATAATCACTCATAATGTAGACCTGAACAACTTGAGATAAATTAAGATTTTGATGGTGTTAATCATATATATATATATATATATATATATATAATTATCCCCCATGGTTTAGTGCAACGGTCTAACCTTCTAAAAAGATAGTAATAAAAAAAAATGCACCATAAAATCAAGCTGGCAAGATTTTCAGAAGTGTATGAGGAGTGGACCATGCATCTACTCCATTCAAAAAAAAAAAAAATTGTGTTACCCTAAGAAAATGAAAAGGAATTTATGGTACAACTGGCTTGTTGTAAAGCAATTTTCATTCACATGACAGCCAGACAAGTGTTCGTGATGTTTCAATTTACTCCAAAGAAATACACAAATTATTAAACAAATAGAAAGAAGACAAAGGGGAACAGAAAGATCAAATAAATGGCTGGGGAGAAAAATAAATAAAAATAAAGAAAGAGTACCAAAGTGTTGACTAGGAGAATTTGCACGCGTGTTCAAACTTAGCCGTTTGATTGTGGGGTCAATGACGTATTGATTTGGATGGAAGAATACGGCCTCTCATGTAAGTTGAAACTGCATTTTCTCACCCTTTTTTTTTTGGTCAAGACACAACATTATCACCGCTTATAATTTATGTTGGCTAGAATTATTGGACTTAATTATTAATTAATCTTTATCTTTATAATTTAACAAAAATAATTAATTAACTAATTAACTTTAAAATGTGTATTTAGAGTTGAATCGATTCTGAAAATACATCCTGATATTAAAAAAAAAACAATTAAAGAATTGCTATTAGGTTGAAAAGTGACTGTGTTTAATGATTATACGCTCTTTAAGAATCCGAGTTTGTTGCGAATCAGCTTCAAAAATATAAGAAACTAAAAGAGAGAGAAAAAAAAAAGAGCCTTTATGGATTTATCTATTGGATTGGGCTAAATTTGATCAAATGAACTACTCTTTATACTAAAAGAAGTATGATGTGACACTTATAATTGTTATTAAAAGGTTTTTTTTTAATATCTTTGATATATTTCAGAATACAATCCATTAGTAAGTAGTTATTTTCATAAACTAAATTATGAGGAAGAGCCTACCAATACAAAGTCTACTAGAGATCATACACTTGTGTGTAGGTTAGAAATGCAAGCGGGTAAGATTCAAACTACTCTTTATATTAATGAAGTACTACTACATATTGGGTTGTAAAGTTTATAGCTATTATTAAAGGGTGTTTTTTTTTAATATTTTGGATATATTTCGGAACACAATCCATTGATAAGTAGCTATTTTCATAAACTAAATCACGAGGAAGAGCTTACCAATATGAAGTTTACTAAAGATCATACAATTGTGTGTGGGTTAGAAATGCAAAGGGTAAGATTTAAAATAAAGATGTCCTCACGCCCCGATTTACACTTTTATCGCTTGACTGCTATTAAAGATTAATTTCAGTAAAAATTTGCCATGAAACTTCTCAATTCACAACCAAAAAAATAAAAATCAATCTAAGAATCCTCAATGTTAATGCCCTTCCGAAAAAATAAATTTTTAGAAGGGGAGTGACTCAAATATATAAAAAATAATGAACCTAACTTTTCAAACTCTTAATTACCATGGTTTGGAGAATTAATGATCTGAACAACCATTTAATTTCTTAATTGTTATTAAATTAAACCAACCCAGTTTGTAAGAATTCGGACAACATAGATAGCTTGTATCACATCTGTAATAAAATCTAGTCAATATGAACCAAATGTATGGGATCATTTCTCACCAAGAATAGGCTTAAAGTCATGACCTTAATTTTCTCTACCATGTTGATCTTGTGCTCGTTATTGGATGCAGAAACAGAAGCAAGAAATTCTCAAATAAATTATCAACGAAGTTGAAGGATCCCACATATTCTAATAATTAATCGCATATATTCGAGTTAATACACTTAAATCCCTTACAGGATAACAACCAGGGATCAGAAACTTGTGTGTTTATATGATCGATATGCATATAATATTCAGATATATTATATATCCACTGTCCTTTATCAAGAAATGGAAGAACAAGTCATAATGTCCATTCAGTATGGGAAATGGAGAAATACTAATGATTAAGCATTCAAAGAACCAGCACTAAATCAAGCATTTCAGTGAATAGTTTCAGGCTTAATATCAAACTTGGGTCATCACACATTACTCATTCTCCAATAGTGCTTCATCAAGTGTACATGTGCGTGCGTGCGTTAGTTACTATATATATATATATATATAGTTTCATGAAGTATGCGCTTTACGCTCATAGATTACAATTTAAGTCGTTCCACCAAGCTGATGCTTTGACAAAGGACGGAGCATGGAAATGTTCTGCTCCTCAACATATATATATATATATCCAGTTTAAACTTCATTCATCTATTCCATGATGAAGAAGCAGGATGAATCAATGTATGAGATTCTGATAAATCAATGTAGGAGATTCTTTCAACTTTGTCTAGCAAGCAGAGTAACTCAACCCTGAAATTCAATATAATCCATGATATATTCACTTGAAAAGGATTCGAAGTTCTAATATCAAATTCATCCGCCAGTGACTAAAACAAGTGTCAGTTAATTATGTGGATTTAGCCACTACAATTCTCAAATTTTCAGTCTTTGTTACACCAAGTTCTTATACTAAATTAACCAATGTATGTAACAAAGAATCGCATGCATCATCGGTTATTTTCAACTTTCAAAAGAAGAGACTCAATGTAGTCATTGCACTGAGCATATACAACAAAAAGCAAGTTCCTATAGAAGCATAGATATCTTTAAACGAACGAAGGTGCACGAGCAGATTTTTAATTCAAAACTATCCCGAGGATCACATCTAACAAGGCTAATACCATTGGTCATATTTGGAATATCGAGCTCAAATTGTTAATTAACAATGGTACTGATGAGGGAAAAGATGCTGATAGGAGTAGTTAGGAGACATAAGAACGTACGAATTAATATTAATAGCAAATTCTTATCTTTTTGGACAATGTGTGTGTTCATACCTAATGTAAATGCATTTGGCAAGGAATCAACAAAACATTGGGAAACAAAACATGAAAAATGAGACAGTATGAAGACCAAGTAGGCTTACTCCCAATGACCTAAGAAAGGTGAAGGGAATATTTTATTTTCTCGGGATCATTTATGCTTATGAAAATGAGGCACTCCAAATTCGAGGCATGAACGCATAATTTGTTTCGATAAGATCAAGTGTTCTTCATCTAGCTTTCAGCCATTTATGTTTCATAATCTGCTAAAAGAATGGTTACATAAAAATAACATATACTGTAATAATCAAAGATACTAGCAAAGCAAGCAAACCTCAGGAAATACTGGAGTCATGCTCGGAAAGCTCTGTATAGTTCATATGTGAGCTAAACTATGTAGGTTCAACGCTCAGATTCCAATCTACTACAAGCATCTTATCCATTTCTTGAGAACAGGACCAGGTTTTCAACTATGGAGTATCGGACTACTATCCATGCTATTCTCCTGGAAACACAGACAATCTTGTATTAATTGAAGGCCTAAATCATGAATATATACTGCAATGAGTTATTGATTATTTTTTCTTCATTTTATAAGAGAAAATGTTCATTAATTTAGACCATGTGTGAGCTTTTTTTCCACTGAATATGATTAGGTTTACCAAGGGAAAGTGTAAAAAAGGAGACTAGGAAACTGTCATTATTAGGTCAGAAATCTAGGTCTTCATTAGGTCCATGAACAAGGAAAATCAGCAAGAAATAAAACCAGAATTTCTTAACTTCTTTCAGAGAATCCCACTATTATTATACCAATATCCAAGATTGCACTGGATTAAAGAAAAGGATATATAGTAGGGAGGATTTAGGGTTTCTGATTGTATGAACAATTCTAGGGTCCTAGCTAGCTTTTGTTTATAGCAACAAAGGTGCATATTTCAATGTATGCAGCAGCAATAACAAAATTGACAATAATCTGTCTTCACCAATTATAAATCTCCTGCGCCTTGGCCAATCTCTTCATGAATGTTGAGTATAGCCAAAGGCCATTGACTGAAGATCATCAGCATGTTGATAAGTCCATTGCAAGTTGTCTGTTTGCATGTCAAAGGATGACATGGAATGAGATGCCTCTTCAAAGCTATCAAATGAACTTGATGAATTTCCATAATTTCCCATGGAGTTTGGATCCATGATCCCATTTTCACAGTATGGCATGTTATTGGTGAGGTTATTTGGATTCAATTGCGGCACTGTGCTTGAATTTTCTGAGTGGAACCAGCTTTGCAGTTCCTGTGGATAAGAAGGTTTTCCATAGTACTTGTCATTAGGGTTTGTGGTGGCAGAGCCATTTAGAAAGGTTTGAGCTGCTTGTTCCTTGAGAGAAGCCAGCTGTGCCTGAAGATTGACAACCTGCAAAGTGAAAAGAAATTTTAATAAATGATGGGAAAGAAGGATTTAATTAGGGTTTCAACAATCAATTAAAATAACATCGACAAGTTCAAAGGGTACCAAACCTGTTGTTGAAGAGCAAAAATGTGAGAAACACAGCCATAAATGGGATCTTGAAGCCTGGCTTGAGCTTCATATGAGATTGTGACTGCGGCTTCACTACGATCACTTACAGGAAGGTGAGCAAGCAACTTTGACACATTGCTTGCACCAAAAACTTTGTGGATTGCTGCAAAATGTTGAGCTCCTTGTTCATGGCAGAAATAAGGTGCAAAAACACAACCTCTCACACATTTTCTTCTCAAGAATTTGCAAGCTCCACAAGGTGAACCAGAACCTGTCATCTTGATAATTTTAGGCAAAGGTGGGTTTTGATGTTTTTGTGTTTCCAGGTCTTAGCTTTGTGCAAGCATTACCACCATATATGCTTATAAACACTCGAGGAGGAAGGGGTGAATCATATAATAATCAATAATTAGCTACGACCGGTTCCCTTAATGGGCTACATAAATGATTATTTTTTTCCTTAAAAAAACCCATATTCCACCTTTCAATCTTAATTTTTTTATACCCTCAAATGAGATTCCTTTAAACACCCTTATATGACAAAAGAGCTAGCATAAACCAAACCCATTTCTATTTGCTTGATGATCTATTGGAGCTTAAATTTCATTAAATGTGGTCCTTATGCACAATTTCCAGGTGAAATTAGATACTGTGACCTGGAAAAACAGAGGATCTGACTAGACAATCAGCACTGAAGTTAATTGTGCTCATTTCCTTTAGCGATACCCTAGTATAATCACTAAATTCCTTTCACTTTCCCATGGTAGTTTCGGTCAAGTTAACCAGCACCATGCATCTTAATTGCAATAATTTTAGGCTAAGCTCTTACATAATATATTGATTAATTACATGTGTTTTAATTAATCGCACACACTGAGATTTTCCCATGAATTTTAATTTCTTCATGATAATTGATCTTGGAACTTCAATTCTCCTTTGCAATCTGATTTCTATATATAGACTGAAAATAAATCAAGTATTGTATTCCATGAATGCTTTTAAGCATGTGGGGAATCAAAGTTAATTTTCCAACTCTGCATGACAACACTTTTAGTCAGTCCGAATTACAGAACAAGATCACCAACATCGGCGGTCCAGGCGAAGCTTCCTAACATGTGAAGAACACTTCTACTTCTTAATATATGTTCAGGTTGGAATATCATAGCATGTGCATGCCTCACGCAGTAATCAAATTATCTGTACGAACCAAGATAGGGTCGGGTTCGAGTTAGTTAAGGTAGCTGAACATGCTTGGAACCAGAATCCAATAACAGATGTTCGTTGGATTGATTGAGTTTAACAGGTCATGCTGATCTAGCTTCTATCTACCCAAAAACAAAACAAAACCAGTCCCATATAAAAGTTCTGACACATATTCTAGCCAATCAGGTAAGTACATTTTTTTTCAGGAAAACAATATCAAGCTAGAAAACGATATTGATCAGTACAAATGTTGCTGAATAAAATCGGTTATTTAGGTTGAGCTTAATTGGTATTTCACAACATAAATAATGAATACTAAAAAATATATATATGTTTAGTTGCATAAATTGAGATGGTTTTGAAATGAATATCTATTTTTTAAAAATATGAAGTACAAGGGCCATATCTCATCTCAAATATTGATCTAGTTTATTTTGTTTCAAAACAATAATTAAATGCTATTTTAATGATGTATTGTACTCACTTTTACAAGTTAAAATCCTAGCCTCTCATTGATTAAAACCCTATAAATATGATAGTAATGGCGGAATTTGAAAGATTATATTCTATCATATTTTTTTTTTACATCAATGGATCTCAGGTGATCAGTAAAAGGATTACACATAATATTATTTTTTTATAATAATCAAGTGTATCAATAAAAAAATAATCATTTATAAAATGACACCTAAAAAATTGAATAACTGTTTATAAAAAAAAATAAAATGTATGCATTACAACTAAGATAAGAAAAATCAGAAAGAAACATGATAGAAGAGAAAAACCAAATTAGTGATGTGTATTTATCAGCATCCGAATACTCATCTCTCAAAAGAGGAGATTAAAGCCAAAATGTTGGATAAAACGCAACCTAAACATTACTATCAAGTTCAAATTAAGTAGAAGGTTAGCTTGATGCTCAACTCCTTGTTAAGGACATATAAAAACTATAAAATAGTTTAATTCTAGATGCATGATTGGCTGTTATTCGATCGATTCTCTTATTGAGTTCATAAAACTATAAAATAGTTCGGAAACAAGGACATATATTTTCAAAAAGCAAAAGATAAGGAAATAATGCTCCTGGTAAAATCATCATCATAATCGGTGACTTTGGCCTAATCTTTTCTTCCTAGCAACATCTTTGGTTCGAGAATTTCATTTTTTAATATAACTTGGAGTACTCGTGACTTCTCTTGGTTCTTAAAAAGATTTATCGTGATCATTTTAAGATTAAGAGGGTACAATCAAACTTGCTGACCAAATGCATTGAGCAGGAAAGCTGACCAAACCGAGTGCTCAAACGAGACAAGTTAATAGTTTAGCAATGGTACTTTAAGTTCGTGACATAGAAATGATCAGTGAGGATCGATAATGAATGATTTTCAATAGTTTTTTTTTTTTTTTTTTTGCAATCTTTCAATAAGTTAAGCTTTGAGAGCTTCGACAGGTAGGTGGCTCAAGATGACTCAAACCAGATCCATTAGGGAAACAACTATTGTTATTAGGGAAAATATTAATTGGTGGATTGTGATTAAGGGATTCTTAACACTGATTAAGGACAGATAATCAGACCGTGGAGGAACAAGAAGAGAAGCATATATTCCAAGAATGAAAGAAACAAGAGATAGTGACACTGGAATAGAACACTTGCCTATAAGTGAAGAGCAAATAGTAGAGAGAGAGAGAAGGCTTCCCCTTTACAGTCTCTGATTTGTTTAAGCACAGCTTGTCGAGCAATACTGTACTATTATCATTAACTAATCTTATATATACATATATATAATCATTAATCACTTGCAGTCACTTTCTTCTGTCACACATAGGCACCAACATGTAGCCCTTTCCCAAATGTGCACTTAGGCCCCACATCCAACCCTAATAATAATGACACCCTAGCTAGCTCAACACCCCCACCCCACCCCACCCCTCCCCTCTGATGTTAAGGCACTCTTTTAGAACTTATACAGTAATTGAAGGAAGTGAATTATTTGTAATATCTCTCTGCAACTTATTGCTTATCAGATGCTCTTAGCCACTTCCGAGTTAATAATGGCTTAGCAACTGTGCACAATACCATAATGCATGTATGCTACGGCAAAGCTTTTTGAACTATACAGTGAAAATTATATTGTCTTCCCTCCTCATAATTAACCTTTCTAGGCATGATTTTACAGTTTTTTTTTGGTAGTGTGATATATATATATATATATATATATATATATATATATATATATATATATATATGTTAACATTGACACATTGAGTTCAAGCTTATCAAAAATCATTTTTAAAAATATTAATTTAATATTTTCCTGCAAAAATTAACTTGAAAAATACTCTACCCGCATTACAAAAGACCCACGATCGAGTTATGCTTTCTCCTCATATGGCAGTGGTGGTTTTAGGTGCAATATTTAACTCTAATTACCCATTGAAAATCTGGGATTTGATTGAAAAAAATAAACTAAGAACTAAAACGTTGGTTGATTAATGAAAAGAATTGAGAGTAAATATATATGGCATTAATGAAAGAAATAAGTGTTAGCGTGGTTGGAGTTTCGAGAATTCAAACCAAGGAAGGACTCCTCACTAGCTAACTGACAAATTAAGTAAGATGATAATATTGTTAATTTCTGTTCAATTCCTTGGCTAATGTTTTTGTCTTGGATGCTAGTGATAAATGTCCTACAAGTTGATCATAATGTGCGCTTATTATGTCTTAATAAGGGCTCTACATTGCCCGATTGATGGGATGCTCAAAAGTGACCTGCAAATAAAACAAATTAAATACCTCCATCGCGCATCATACAGTATAAAATTGCAGCAATTAATTCTCCACAATGGAACGTTCAAGGCAGACAAGGGTGTAAATCCTATGGACCACTACTGGAAGGCAGCACATGAGCTGGACGTTTCAACTTGGGTTTTTGCATGGCGTCGACCTCATTGGCAGCCATTACTCCCACCATGGGAAATGGGCTCTCAATCCATGTGTACTTGTTGGCCACTTGAGCAAGAAAAGGGAGAGTGATCTTGGAGACAAGAAGGCATGCTAAATTAATTTATGGAATTATTAAATTCACATAATCTCTCCTTTAAGACAATAATGTAGGAGGGGTTCAACTAATCTTAAAAGCAGCACACCATGAACTCATCTCTATAAACTTTGTTTAATCTTTGAATCCAGAATTTAAAATTACAAGAAAAACTCCTGGTAGACCTTTTAGCATTCCAAAGGCTCCCTTGTTTGCATTTCTTTTTCCAAATAATAAAACCTGTCTCTGTGTATATACTGCTTCAACATCTTCCACCTCCTCCATTCTCTCCTTCCCCAATTCCCAAAGAAAATAATAATAATAATAATGTTTTGTGCTGGAAGGTGTTCTAGAAGTATATATAGTTGCGATTTTTTTTTATTTTTTAAAATGTTTTTTACTTAAAACTATATTAAAATATATAATATTTTTTTTTAAAAAATAATTTTTTATACTAACATGGGAAAACAATCCAAAAATATATAAAAATAATTTTAAATAAATTTTTTTAAAATTTTACCCAACCCTGAAATATGAAATACCAAAAAAGGGGCTTAGTTCGATATTAAAATATCCCTCCTTCAGCTACCCTGAAGGCCTAAAGAATGTAGGCGACTAGCTTCTTAACTACAGGGCCTATTTCTTCTTCTTTTTTTTACCTTCTTTATCATTTTTTATTCCTACTCGAAGGATGGAAGAATTTATATAGATATTCTTCTAGTTGAGTTGTGAGCTCCATGGTGAAAGACATGACTTCAGCTTGTAACCATGAACAGTACAAAATCATTAGGGAATTGTCGATTTTTTTTTCTTTTTTTCTTTTTTCTTTTTGGTTCTTAATTGAAAGGTTCATTGTGTTCAGGCTATACAATGAACCAGCATCGTGTTTTTTTAAAATTTAAATTTTTTTTTGTTAAAAATTATTATTTTTTATATTTTCAAATCATTTTAATATGATAATTTTAAAAAATAAAAAAATATTATTTTAAAATATTTCTAAATAAAAATCATTTTAAATCATAACTACTATCATAATTCCATGCAGCCCAATATTCCTAGTTAGCCCTCCCTTTTCATCAATATTCGTTGGTTATCATTCCAAGAGTGCTGTACAGTAAATTGATATAAAATCATTTTTAAAACTCATTCAATAATTAACTTAAGCTTTTCAGATGGTTTTTTTCATCATTCCAAGTATACATATAAACCTTTTCATCAATCATTCATAGTGTTTGAGGAGAGATTGGTTTTTTTAATAAAATATTAAAATATCTTGATCAAATGATTAAAATTTTAAATTTTATTATACTTATTTTTTATAATTAAATTAATAAAATTCAGTAAAGGTAGTAATAGGTTTATGTAAGATTTAGACCTAAAAGATTTTTACTTGAAATGATTTGTTAGAGTAATATAAAATTATTTATATAGTTTTTTTAAATTTTAAATTTTTAGATTATGATGGTTCTTTATAATGAATAATTAAATTATGTACTTAATTATTATCTTATTACATGGTACCACCTTAACCACGTACACTAAAGTGAAATGTGGAAGGCTATTCTATTTACAACCCTGGTCCTATTGGTATATATTGTTGGGTTCTTCATGATCACAATGGCGTTATGATGAGTTATTTCTCTTTTACTGTGGGAATTAAGGATTCAAATGAGGTTGAAATATTTGGCACAATTAAAGCTCTTGAATTATCTTCTTCATAGAATGATTTTTTTTGGAGAAATTTCATTTTGAATTTGATTTTGTTTATGTGGTAAATTGGTTTAAACCATGAAGATTTCATGAACTTTTTATTCTGAAATCTCATTTCTTCTCATAGTTATATATTTTTTATCTTTTTATCATGTTTCGTGTGATTTTGTGACTTGAATCTGATTGCTGTAAATCATGGTGTGTTTAATTTTAGATGTTTTTATAGGTTTATAAAATCACAACTCATAGTGAGTTTTTATATTTATTGTCATTATGTTATGCATATATTTTTTTTATTAATGTGGGTGTCCGGGTTAGTTTGCACGTATCTCGACTAATCACACGGCATTGAAACTAACGATCATTTAAGTCTATAGTGACCATCATATTAGCAACCACATGGCTCGAACTTGAGATCATAGAAAGAGCAAACCTCTTAATTCCAAGCTCTTACTTTTAGACCACCTATTATATGGTTATGTTATGCATATTTTTATTTATATTAGTCTTAGTAGGTGTTGTTATGCTTCTAGCTACTTATAAAAAAAGGATGAATTCAGTTTGAGCTAGGAAATGCCAGGACCAGGTTTTAAAATTTTGAAAAATTTCCCTTATTCTGTAAATTTTTTCAGAAGAGTCATGTGAAAATGACTCCTCCAAAATAAAAATGTTACTCTCTAGGCCCCCAATAGCCGAAGTCTTGATTCGTAACATTATATATATATATGAGATTAATGCCATGGATTGTACTACTGTACTTAAAAATATGCAGATAAAAATAAATTGTAATTATGCATCTAGCTAGTTCCAAATCGTGAAGGGTCCAAAGTAACAAATATGTCTAGCGGCTTGAAAGGATCCACGACACCCTCATACAATTAAAAAAAACACCACTATTCGATTACTCAAGGACTTGTTCTTTTAAAACTCATTCCACCCTTTTCTATGATTTGAACACGAAACCTTCTAGTAAAGATGCTTATAACTTATAATTTTAAATAATTTAATTTTTTTATGATAAAACTATCCTTAAATCAGCTTATATGTTACTCGAGATTAAATTATATATATATATATATATATGATATTAATTTTTGTATTTTTTATTATTATTTTTGTACAGATCATGGATGAGAAAACACAAAACCTAAACGGAAGAAACTTTTTTTAGCTCCATGCATGATTACATTTATAGATCTAAATGTATGTTTTTTTAATTAATTAATGACTTGATATAATATCAATCTGAAGATTCTAATTTCAAAAAAAAATTATTTTTTTAACCATCTAAGTTACCCCATGAGTTTATTCAATAGTAGTTTAATTGGTTGTCATATTAATTAATAATACAAGCACAAATATTATTTTTTAAAAGTACAAGGACTTCTATTTTGTTGTTATTCGAAAATGATCCCAACAAGGGACTTGCCAAACTCTCATGTGATGAAAACTTTTCTCCTTCGAAATTGAATTATATAATATATAATCTTTGGTGAAGCAAACACTCCCACCCCTACCAAGTTAAATTAAATTATATATATATATATATATATATATATAAAAAAAAAAAAACAGGAGTGTAATAAAGATGAATTTGGTCGATTCCTCGGGATTGCTGTGCACGTGCCCCATAGAATATACACGCATTCACTGATGCCATCTATCCCTTGATCCTGATGCTGACACGCCGCACGAGTGGTGATTTTGATTCTTTTATATATATATATATATATATATATATATATATATATATAATTGTATATTTGTCCCCATAATTCACCAGCGTTCCATTTCTATCACCATGGTTTTGCAGGTATCTAATTTTACTCATACAATTTCAAAATGTTTGAATTTTACTCTTTTCATAAATATTTTTATGAAATATGATGACGAGAACCGATGAAGTCTAAACAAATCCATGTAATATAGAGAATTCAGGTAAAAATAATACATAGTAATCCATCAAGAACACATTTTGAATTTTATATTATCACATTTAAAGGTAATTTGACAAAGATAAAATGAGAAAACACACAGAAACAAATGGAAAAAAAAATGGAGAGAGATGAAGATTTATCCGCTTTTTACCATTTTACACAATATGGTCTATTTATTATTATTTTTTGTAATATTGTTTTAGTTTTTCCTTCTTCTTTACACTTTTTTGGAAAAAAAATATTATTTTTTATTCTTTACACTTGGAATATTTATCATTTTATATTTGACCTATTTACAACATTATTTTTGTTTTTATCTTCAATTTTTGTAATCTATTTTCTTAAAATAAATTTTCTTTTCTTTACATTTTTTTCCCTAAAAAATTTCTATATAAAGATTAAGGAGATAGTATTTAACTGTAACAATTGCAATATTGTTTTATTTTCTACTACTTTAAAATTAATTTGAGATTTTACATATTTTTATTAACGTCTATGATCTTTATTATATATAAGCATCAAATTTTTAATTTACAATTATATTTTTTACATGATATCAAAAAACACATTAATAGCACACATTAATTATTTTGTACTAGAAAAAATAATTATTCAACCTACGTAAATCTAGGCAGGTCAAACGGATGCGTTAATTGGGTAAATAATCTGTGTTGCGATACTAAATATCTTGATTTATATTTGTCTCTTATTTTTTTTTATATGTATCGTCAATTTCTTTTTATGTTGAACTATCTCGACCCTGTGATTTAGAACACACAATAAACGTGTAATCTAGACATATCTTATGTCCGGCTCACGAGTTTCACGTGTTAGCCGAGCTTTGCCCGAGGCAATACTTTTTTATTTTTATTGTTATCTTATTTTTTTTGTATTATTAAATTAATCAAGATTTAACCCGGTTATTAAAAAAATTACTTCTTAAAAAACCATAAATAATAGTCTCATAATTTTTTTTTCTAGCTATTATCGTTGCACGGTCACCAATCTAGTATAAAAATAATGGTGGAATATTGGTGACCAAATAGGAGCAATAGTAACTTATGAAATTTGAGGAGAGGATGCTGCAAAACGATAAAGTAAAGGTCACCCAAAAACACACCGGCAAGTTTGGTAGGACAGCTAGCGTTATATAATTAATTTTGGACCGACAATTATGCATAAAAAAAATCAAATCGAGAGATCAACTCGAGAACTAAGTAAGAAGCTTACAAGACATGAATGGAACGAAAGTTCCAAGACTGGTCAAATAATCTTTGCACATGCAGATTTTAATTACTGATCAAACCAATTATGTCCTTTTCGTTAATTAATTTTTCTTAATTAATTGCGCTTGGAAGCCTTAACTTGACTTTGGATGGTTAAAATTAATTATTGATTGTAGAATAGAAGGGTTCTCGTGAGATATTAATTAGCACAGCAATTATATAATTAAACAAGGCAAATATTTACTCGCTCTATATATGTATTGAGCAGAATCACGGTTTTACTAATTATATGAGTACAATTATATATATATATATGGACCTCTTTGTTCGTCACTTGCATTTTGAAAATTTTTACATGATATATATTTAATAGTTTTGGAAATAACAAAATCAATGGAATGTGTCACATGATTAAAAAACTGATTTCATCAATAATAAAAAAAAAATAAAACTAATAATCTTTAAATTTTTAATAAATATTTGGTTTTTTTATTTTAGTTCTATTTCTTTTAAATTTAAAAAAAATATTAAAGAAATTATTGACGGACTAAGTCCGTCAGAAAATTCCAAAGAGTTGAAAAAAAACTACATGAAATGACACTCATTATTACTAACAGAATTATCGAATGACTAAATCTCTCATAGAGTTCCAGAGAGTTTGAAAGGAAATTACACAACCTTGTTACTAAGAATATATCAATTACCAACAATTTCAGTCCGTCGATAATATGAAATAAATCATTGATAGAATTATAAACAATTTTCTTTATTAGTGATATGACATGCTCACTGATAAAATTACTGATGGGATGATAACGATAAATTTTTTTGTTCAACGTACCTTTTCAATCTGTAAATCCACTAGTGTTTATATTATCAATGGAATAACTGACATAATAAAAGTCATTGATGATAAGTCTTTCAATGAACAGTAACAATTCAAGATTTTGTTAATAAATGTTTTTTTCAATAAAATTAATTTTTAAATATTAACGAACAATCCATTAGTAATATGTAAAATTTTGATGGTGATTGTGGTCGAATGATTAAAAAAACAAATCCTTAGGAATGAGAGGTGCTAACACGTAAATAGATAAAAAAAACTCCCAATATTACTTTGCTCACAAATCTTACTATATACACATGCAGTAATTTGCATTGTAAACTCTTATCACATTCTACCACATGCATATGTAAGTTATTTAAGTAAAGGAAAACGTATAAGCTACAATGTTAGGGAATCTATATATATATATATATATATATATATATATGCCTCTTGCTAATCTCTATAATTTAACTTAATTATTAAAGCAAAGAATTGGGTAGAAGTAGACAAAATTAAAAGAAATAAAAACCCTAAGAATCTACAAGTGCAAAGCCACGCGAGGTATTTCTTAATTAGCTTAGCTCACACATTAAAAACTAATGGCTTCTTGTAGCTTCAAGGAGAACATTATGTGGTGACTATGGACAAAGATGGAGCTGGAAAATTGATGCTGAAATGTGTCCCTCTAAGACCAGTCAAGCCGACACCCAAGTTGCATATGGGGCCATTGCACGTGTGTGGATGATTGCAAGATTATCTAAGGGTTTTCTTTATTGATTCCATGAATTTCTTGCTCTCAATCTAGCTAGAATACTAAAACTTACATTCATTGTTTAATTGATTCAGTCACGCAAATTCTCAGAGGTATCAGGCATGATTACAATGTCTTAATCCAACCCATCTCAGCCCTAGATCACAATGCAATAATTGTGTTGAACTTGGAAGGGATCTCTCACAAAACATGGGGAAATACATCATGCATGGACGTTTTCTGTAAATTTGAAAATCCTAAACCGAAGGTCAAGTCCCTGTCAAGACCATGCTTGTAAGTAATACTGTTTAGGCGTTCAAACATCAATTTCGATCCCGACAATAAGATTGGCGACGAAAATGTCATTGCTTAATGATTGAGAAACATCGCTAGAAAGCTTCATTTTCAAACTTATATTAAAACCTTGTAATTAATTATATAATATATAATCTTGTATGTATTATATAGTTTAAATGATGTTGCTAATCAACACATTAATATAAATTTTGGATGTATTTTGAATGGGGGGCAATTTTTCAAAGTCCAAACCCCGATCTAGGGATTGAGTAAGCTCTAAGTTGTAACACACAAGGACAATGGGGATGTCATTTCAATTGAGTCGATAGAGGATTATTATTGATTATTTTGTTTTTATCTTGTAAAATAACTAGTGATCAATAGGGGTTTTCTATGACTTAGACCAGTTTATACTTTATATGTAAGAAATCTAAATCACAGGTGGAGACAACGTGGGAGGAACTGAGGGTAGCGTTTGTGACACAAGGTAGCTTCATTCGAAGGATTCTTTGACCAAGAGAGGAGTTAACCTGTAGAAATGTGGCTTGTATGGTCCTACAAAGTTTGTCACAATATAGTTGAGTGAAGAAGCTTAGCTTAAATTCAATTCAAAGCTTGGAATCCATATGGACTTGACTCTTGAGCCATGGAAACCCCACAAGAACCCTAGCGAAGAGGGAAAATTAAGAAAAAAAAACTCTCTCTCTTTGTCACATACACATACACATATGTAGACAATTTACGAGTTGTCTTAACATTCTTAATCTACTTTTGAAGTACATTGCTTTCTCCCGACCAAAAAAAAACTTGTACACTACTTTTCTCTTCCCAGCCACAAAAGAGCACATACTTTGTTTGCAATTCTATATTCTACGTTTAGTAGTGCAGTCCATCACAAATTCTATATTTTACAGTACTGTGCATGATCTGATTGCACATTAAATCCGGTCCCATTCCACCCTCTTTTCTTTTCTTTTTTTCAAAATTATCAAATTATTAATAGAATTGTTCTTTATGCTTCGAATACATGAGTATTGGACAGTAACCTTTTGAAGCACATGATTTTCGTCCAGGCCGAGCAGTGGCGCCTCAGTTTTCTTCTCTAGGGCAAGTGTAGCCCAAATCAATAAGAGATGGAGCAAGCAACCACTCATTTCTTCATCTCTACAGCCTATGGCAACTTGCGTGATTTTTTGGAAGATTTTTTTGTGTGAAATACCTGGCAGTCTAGTATTTTGGATATGGCCGTTTAGTGTTTGGACGGGGCCAAATTCTTGAACAGATCGAGCACAATTAATTGAAGCAAGATATAATATTATTTTTTTTGTTTCCACAATCATGCACGAATAGGAACACTTTCAAAAGTTGAGTCCAGAATTACAACATCTAAATTTAGTTTGGTACAGCTTTGTGTGCAAAATTAAGTCAAGGAAAGCGTGTTCATGAGGCATACAATTTTTAATTGGCTAAGCATTAGCAGTCGGTGTGTTTAAGGCGTGTTAAGCATTGGTTTTCTACTTTTTCTTGGATGCTATGAACCCTAGGGTAGGGTGGCCTAGAAGTGGCAATAGATACGGCCAATTCTAGCTTAGCCATTACTTTTTAAGGTAGGTAATGGTGGGGAAGCTTACTCCCATTATTTGCAGTTATATGGGTAAGCTCAAATATTTACTATATTCTTAATGGCAAAGACCTTTTCTTTTCTTTTCATAATGCTTATCCGCATAAACCTGTTTGCAGAGAAGACAATCAATCCCCCCCTCCCTTTTCATATTTTTAACGTGGGGAAATTTGGAGTTGAATACCTCAACCTCTTAGATTTCAGATTGCACCGATGCCTCTCCGGGAGCTTTATGGATATTTTCCTGTCGTTGCTAATTAGCCTTCGGTATCGAGAATCTGTAAAGAAAGAGTTTGTTCAGAGAAGGAAAGAAAACCACCACCCTTGATAAATGGTGGTCGTTTGCATTGAACGAAATATGAACTGAAGCAACATTTGCTGCGGCCCATTAAGATTTTTACCTGTAACAATGGTTACTCGCAACAAAATTATAGAAAGAAAAGGCAAAGACAAAGTGCGGGAATCAGAGAAGCACCCGGTAGCTCAGGGAATTATGACAGGCAAATGGTTGCCAATTCTATTTGCAAGAGTTAACGATTTAGTATCAGCCAGTCCATGAAGATTGGACTGCTACATGGCTTCTCCAACATCACAATTCACACATTACCTTCCATAAGACTACTATCAACTGGAACCTACAAATATGATTGTAATTCTTAAGTAAAACATCCAACCTAGCATCACTCTGAAATCTTGGTTTGAAATAATTTCTCTTATTAAGCTCCCCTCCCCACTTCTCCCCTTGCACTTTTCAACAAATTCTTCTGTTTCATTTGGAAACTGTTGTGACTTCTTCTCAAGACACCCACCCTTACTTCTTCCACAAGTGTCTCCGAAAAAACCCGAATTCAGCTGATACAGTACCTCTTGGTACTCAATGTTCACACTTCACGGCATACGGCACCCAGGCACCCAGGCAGCCTCCAAACCCTCTTTTCTCACATTATCCAACTCCAAATATTGCAACACTGCTTCACCATTACTAATCCTCAATAACAACATAATCTTTTGGTCTTGGCATAAAACCCCCACTCAAATAGCCTTCCAAACACCTAAACCCATTGCTGACAGAAATTCTTGCACACCACCAAAAACTGCTTGGTTCAATGATAAAGGCCTTTGATATCTTTGCTCAATGCTAGCTCGGGGTTCGAGAATTCCAAGCCAACTCCATGCCCTGTGGCCCCATTCATGGAGATACCCTGATCTTCAGCCATAACAAAGGTGCAGCGATGGAGTTCCTACATTTGTGAGTAAATACTATGGGGATGGGCAATTTGCTTCGTCAGAAGTCTGGGGTAGTCTATCTGCATCCCAATTTAGTACCCCCAAAAAAAAAATTTCTACAGACATCTACACCATTCTTTTAAAGTTTTACTAGATGCTAAATCCAAATTAAGCCTGTCTGGTGTCAGGTCTTTTGATAGCCAACCTAAAAATACAACTGATATCGTTCAAGAAATAAAACATTTTCCAGCCATCCGGAATCAGGACACAGCAGGATGGTGTTACCAGAAGAATTTTTCTTGCTACCAAACCTGGCATAATCAACAAGTTTCTGAGCAACATCCTGCCCAGAAGAGATGACCTGCGTTGCATTTGTGACCAAACCTATCACACTTTTCCAGACCTCCTTCTCGACCACACTCATATACAAATAGCAAAGAATATAGTGGATGCAAAATTGTTGCCTAAAAGGAATTTCAACTTAAAAAAAAAAAACTACACGAATCAAGTGATGTTGCTAAAAATAATTCATTCATAGGCTATCAATTTTCTTCTAAATTGGAACCTATGAACTCATTTACATGTTCAGAAGTTTTACGAGTTCATTAAGAGACACCACGGATGAAAAATGAAATGAAACAGAGACTAGACAAGCTTGCCCATTTTCCACCTCCCAAGGAACCCATTACTTATGCATGTAACTTGTACTAACTTACCTTGCACACCAACAAGCAATAAAAAGCTGGTAAGGGAAGTGAGAAAAAAAATATCAACCGGAACAGCAATAGTTTATTTGTACTCATCTTCTAAACTGCCATCAGTTTGGAGCATTCAAGTTAATCCCTCATAACCTCTTTACACTTCTATAGTTTTCTGCATCCATTGCTAGATATCAAGAAAAAAAAAATCGAAATTCTCAGCACTCCCAAGAATCACCTTGTTTGGTATGAACTGGCTAATCAGATTGTTTATTCACACCCTGACACAGGTGTAAGAATTCTGGATCCACTTTACAGCCAATAGTTGACAACTCTCACTTCTCTTTGCTCTGTCAAAATTCTCATATGGTGTACGCTAGATTACAGATCAAGGTAAAAATTGTTTGCAAATGATACACAGCCAATTCAAGCATCTGTGAAGTTCAGCAAATCAACAATCTATACATGGGAAAGATCATTAAAGTGAATTCTAGAAAGTTAACATAATGATGGAAAATTAACATAGTTCATCATAAAATTGACAAGAAAGTTAACATAGTTCAAACAAAAGGGACCCGTAAAAATCATCATTTCATCAAACCTGAAGAATATAACGATGGAACTTGCTAATGCATTCAAAGTTCCCAAAATGTTCCCAAAGTCAACAATCTTAATTTCCAATTTTCCAGCCTTAAATAAACAAGCATGAAAAGTTCACAACCCAAATAACTGATACTCTGAGCAAATAGTTGAGTACTTGCTGCACACACGCATTATTAAATCAAGTTGATTTCTGGTCCTTCTAATATTTAAAATTTTGTTTTCCTCAAAGTTGCTAGTCCATCTAGTGGCATGTATTTACAGCTTTTTATCCTTCAGGTTGTCAGCATAAGCATACTCACCAATCAGTTTGAAGAATTCATTTCTCAGTCTTGCCAGAGAAGCTGCACTTAATCTATGTATAATGTCATCCTGCCAAAAAAAAAAGGAAATTGAGAAGCAATGGAACAGTAATAAGAGAACAGCATTGAAAGATTATTTTATCCTTTTTCTAGGAGAAGAAAAAAAAAATAGCTTTCATGTGAAGAACACCAATGAATGAGAATGAAGAAGAGAATTGAGTGCATCAACCCACCTGCATTACTATGGTTGTAACAAAATGAGAGCAACTTTCAGCCAGTTCTCTGGAGACACAGGGCAGAGTTGCATAGCCAACAGCAGTAATGATGTTAGTGATAAAACCAAGTTCCTTAATTGAATTTTTACGGAGCATGATTGCTAGTAAAGAAGCTACAGAAGCTCCAAGAGAATGACCCACCAACCTTAACCTAAATCCCTGTAGGATTAATTAGGTTCACCACAACATCTTTCTTACCGGGAAAAAAAAAAAAAACAGAGAAAGAGGCCTGATACAACAGTAGATTATCCCTCAGAAAATAAGCCAAGCAAGCTCTAATTTCAACTTATTATCAGTCAAATCGTCATCACCAGAGCTGTAATTGTTGAGTGCAGCTCCATTTTTATTATTTTTATTATTATCAGTCTTTGAAGAAGATTTTTGAGTTAATTTTTCTGATTTGGACTTTTTTATTGGCTCCTGTTTATAACACCGTACAGGAACTTCCTGCATGTTTCTTGCTTATTTATTATATTTTAGCTACAATCTGTAATAGATGAAACACTAAAAAAAAAAGGAAAAATTACTAAAAAAGTTGGAAGTTATAATAATCTGGAAAAAAAAAGGAAACGGAATTCAAAGCGTAACTTACACATGTCGTGGAAGAGGCGTTTTAGGTACTGGTTTTCTGTTCTTTCTGAGAGAGGCTTTCAGGTGGAGATGAATTGCGGCGGCGGGGGCCGCTGTGTGGTGGTGGTGGTCAGGGCATGATGGAGGCAGCTTGACAGGGACGCGTGGCAAGTGATTAGCTGCTGATTATAGCAACTACATTGCGGCGGCGAGAGTTATTCGGATTTAGCTCAGCGAGCAGCAGGGGCAGACGTGGAAGGCGAACGGAAGCTCAGCAGATTATTCTGGTTTTTTGAAGAGAATTTTAATTTTGATATTATGCTACAGATAGGAGGTTATTATGGTCACTCAATATAATTATCAAATGGGCTTAGTTAGCGTGGGCCTTAAGTGCTCGTGAGTTTTGAGCTTAAACATACACCCTTTCTCATCACCGCCAGTGATCTATAAATGTCTCTCCAGGGTTTAGGGTTTTCAATCCACGACCCTCCACATGGTGAAAGACTAAAATCTCGCCGCCTTCTCCTCCGCTCTGTGACTCTCTTCTCTAGGGTTTATTTCTCTATGATTATCTAGGGTTTAGGGTTTATTTCGATTTCAAAAGGGAGCTGATGTGTTTGCAAAGCTGTTAAAGAGAATGAAATGATGATTATGTGTTTCCCTATTGGTTTGATCTTGCCGCAATGATGGCATCATTGTATTAGCTCTATCTGATCATTCTCTTTTCTTTTTTTTCTTGGTTTTCTATCTTCATAATTTTGAAATGTGTACCTGCCATTGATCATTGATTATCGATGTGCTTGCCTGTACTGGGTTGTGTGGTTAAGGGTGGCTTTAACTGAACAGCCATTCGTATGGAAAAGATTTCACCACTTCAAAATCAGCCTCGACTGTATATGTTTTCGTAGAAGTGCATGCTATTTTAAGTATTCGCCATGCATAAAGCAGTTGGTAAGATCACTGGCTATAATATACATTAATCTGATCATATATAGGAGGCGATGCATTCTCAGCTTTTGCCCAACTGTCACTGCTTTTGCTCCATGCTTTCATCAACCTTAGGCCTAGTTTCATGCGGACCTGCATGCAAGAAGAGAACCTGTATATGCATATTGATGATCAGCAGGCTAAAATGGCGTGGTGACTTTAATTAACCAAAATGACATATGAAAGAATTAAAGGATAATATATTGCATAAAAAAAATCATTTTTATAAATTATTTTAAATTAAATAAATAAAAATTAAATTTAAATTAAAAAAACAAATTAAAAAATTATTTTTTAAAAAATAAAGTTTAAACGTGCAATTTAAGGAGGATGAAAATAAAAAAAAATAAAAAAGCCTCTAGTGCCTAATTAGAGATCCGTACATCACGCTCGTTATCTCAACGTATTTTAAAAGTATGTTTTGTAGTGTGGTAGCGATTACTTTTTAAATAATTTTTCATGCTGAAATGCATGTAAATAATTTTTTTTATTTTTTAAAAATTATTTTTGATATTAACATATTAAAACAATTTAATATATATAAATTATATTAAATTTTAATAAAAAAACAAATTAAATTTTTAAAAAATATAATTTACACCATATTTCCATTTATTTTTTAAAATAAAGGGGTTGTTAAGATAATTCTAACGTTACCTCATAAGCTATCACTTTGCACACGTTGCTGGTGTGGTGCTGAAGATTTTATAATATAAAAAATTAAAATTATATTTTTACCGATAAATACTATAATACCAAACATAATCTAGATAAGTAGAAGTATTTTCAACCTCAAAGAACACTAAAAATTTATTGTATGAATTTACCCTGCATAAAAAGTTATCTTTAGGATTTCTGATTGAAATCTCCTTAAGCTATCACTTTGCACACGTTGCTGGTGTGGTGCTGAAGATTTTATAATATAAAAAATTAAAATTATATTTTTACCGATAAATACTATAATACCAAACATAATCTAGATAAGTAGAAGTATTTTCAACCTCAAAGAACACTAAAAATTTATTGTATGAATTTACCCTGCATAAAAAGTTATCTTTAGGATTTCTGATTGAAATCTCCTTCCTGCCCTCTCTTGACATCCAGCTCGTCAACAACAAGCCGTTTAAATCGTAAATATAAACAGATCGAAGGGCATGCTTTGAATTTAAACCAAATTTAACCCGCTCATACCTCTTAAAGTCTGCCATAAAATCCATTTTTCACTGTACATTTTTTAAGATTATTATTATCGAAAAAAAAAAATTCCCGTTCCCTGTCCCGGAGCAAAACAGAGTGAGAGATTCACTGCGTCTCTCTCTCTCTCTCTACCAACAAATGGCTTTCACTTCATTAGTTCATTTCTCGGACGAGTTCTCTTTTCCTCTGTTTTCATACTCCCCGCATGCAATACCCTACTTCTTTCTATCTCTGTTTGCATTTTTTGCTTGAATGGATCTGCTTCTCCTTCTTTTCCTATACTTGTTTTTTGGATTTTATCAGTTCGATACTAACCCATGGTTTACTTGTTTGAATTATTAATACTTTTGTCTTATTTAATTAATTATCTAAATAAATGTAGAGATGTTAATTTTTAATTGATTGATTAACAACTTATTTACATTTTTTATTGTTTTAATAGCAAGTTGAATAATAATAATAATAATAATAATAATAGTTTTTAAGTTTGTATTGGAGTAATTTTGCTTCCCTAGTTGGATAAAGCATAATCAAGAGTAGGAAAGTTGTATGATCTTGGTTTGGTTAGCAAATGCGTTGAAAAATAATATTAGTGCTGCCGAAATCGTCTCTAGAATGGAATTGAGGCTTTCTATGGATGTGAAAATAGGCCGTGCATTTCCACTATCCTCTGATTTTCTTGAGTGGGTCGACAGAATTATGCTTCACTAATTTTGTTTAGAAATTGTGTTAGAGCCCACCTGCTTTTTTTTGGAGATGCCGTATAAGTTGCGTATTAACAAGATTTGTTGATTTGGTTTAGCACTGAGTTTCTGATAAGAATCTTATCCTTTTCTTTTATGATGTGATGGTTGAGACATTGAATTTCAGCTATGTATTGTTTGAAAACCAGCATTAAGCTTTTGATTCCTTGAATGTGGCCTTGTAATCTTTATTTTGTTTGGAAATAATAATAATAATAATAATAATAATAATAATAATAATAATAATAAGGCATTTCATGTTGTTGAACCAGTTTTTATCTTTTGTTTTTTGTTTGTATAATGATGACCGCCTCATTTGTTGGTTAAAGTTCTTTGGATAGTATTTTGTCATAATCTCTTCCTTAATTTCAGGTTTAATGAACTTTGGGTTGCCGGGGGCCCAGCAGCGAACGCATTGAAACCAAAGTTTGGTGTGTTTGCCAGTCGTGAGCAGTCTCATGCTGGCATACAAGTACCGGAAATTGAAATGAGGATCTCAGCCATAGAAAAATTTGAGAGAGATTGTAGGCTTATTAGAAAAATAAAACCAAAATTGTGGGAGGTTGATACTTATCTTGAACTCAGGTGTGTAGTGATTGCTTTTTTTCCTCTTTTTTTGTAATGGCAATGGGGCAGCTGGCATCTAGGATTTCTAGGTGGAATATCATGGGCATGCTGCTTGGTGACGAAGGGCCTTTCTCACTTTGTCACACAACACACAATATGACAAACCCTGGTTATGAGAACATGGAAACTTTGCTTGGTATAACTGTCGGTGTTATTTTAAGGAAGATTGAAATCACAGCTGTAAAGAGTCAGCTGTCATACTGGATTCTTATTTCTTAGCATGCCTCTTGTGTATTTCCATGCACACATTGCAAACAGGTTTAGTGATTAGAAGACAGTGACTAAATGACTTAAATTAAATGGTGACCCGTTCAATTCTTAGGACTGTTTTGCATTATTTGAGAGGGTATCCATTTTGGCACTCTGGAAAATCTTTATATACTGGACAACTGATGAATGGGACTTGTATGGGCAACATGTGCAACCGTGAATAGATATACACCAACAATTAATGATTTTGACTCATAACCAGAATGTTTCACACTCCCAGTTGTCTTTTTTCACATATTGTTCTGTAATTTTAGCCGGTATATGTATGCGCAGATCAAACATTTATCCACTGCTGCGATATTTCTTGAGGGCATTGGCGGCATCCTATTTATCTTTGGCAGTTCTCTTGGAGCCTACCTACTGTTGGTGCAAGAAATAGTATTTGACTTTTGGTCATCTAAAGGGTATAGCTATGAGCAGTGGTGTATCATGTACTCATTTAATGAATATCAAGGTCCTTTCTTGTTGCAGATTATACATCAGTTGATTGCTTTTCCAATCCTATATGATTTCTAAAACTATGACAGCAAGGAGAAATAATTTAATCAACTTTTTATCAAATTCACACTGGTTAGATTCAGCTGATTCTGTACAATGTTTCTGTTCTGTATGATAGTAACTATTGTTTTGCTTTCTGCATGGTTTTGACAAATTTCTAAATTCTTTTCCATTCTTTCAATGTATAATATTGCTCTTTATGGAGCACTGCTATTTTTCATAGGTATGAAGAACTCACTTCCCAGGAGACAGCACAAGTAGAAGGTTCCTAAAACTATAACTGGTTAGGAACAAATGGCTATCAGTTGGTAGGTATCTCATTTCAGTAAGGAGCTAATTGGAGTTTTTTTTCTTTTTGGTTCATGAAACATTATGTACTTTACCAAGACCCAACGTATATGGTTAAAAGGCTTTTTATCTATTTATTTTTATTAAAAAAAAACTTGTTTTTTTTCTCCCCTGTATTTCATGGGGATATATTATTTTTCTTCCGTGATATTTGGATTTGTTCTTGTACTGTATTGAAGAAGGTTATGGGACCAGTGGATGTTGATGAGGCCGAACATGCATGTTTTAGAACGTGGCAGTGCTGGTCCCTATGTGACATGTTAATAATTTCAGCTATTTAACTTAAGAAATGGCACAAGATATTGTCAAAGCCATATGAATGGGACTTCACTTTCTACGTTTATGAATTTCTCCATCATTTTATTTGAATGTTTATTTAGTGGCTTCCAAAGGTTTATTGTTGTGACTTCATGGTTTGGTTTTAATCTTTTTGTGAAACTTGAAAGAATAGCTTGCTCTGTCGAAAAGGTTAGTAGTTTTGAGTCTAAGAAGTTAGTAGTTTTGAGTTTAAGATGTTTGGCTACAATCAACCCTCTAAGGTCACAGTTGTTTTTGGATACATATCTGTTGTTAGATCCTCTGGAATCCTTTACAGACCGGCATATCATGGTCAGATCGCTTCAGGAACTTTGGGTGATTACCACTCGTTGTGGTCTGCAATTTCTTGGTATTTGGTTTCGAAATTCATTGATTGTTGTGTCAGTTTGACAAGCAGTGGTCAATTTGCTAAAAGGATCTGTACTGTATTGCTCATTGGTTGCTGTTAAGAGATTTTTCCCCTGTTGTCCTGTGGTAGGCAAGTATACTGACGTTTGTGAGTTTGCCTCTTTGATAGTGAAGGAGCCTTTTTTTTTGTTTTCATTTTACCTGTTTTGTTGTTGTCATTGCCCTTTTAATTGTTGTTTTTATTCCGAGCTGGTCCATCTGGATCCATATAGGTTCTACGGGGATCTTTTGATATTTTGTCCCCTAAACATAATGATCTCCCAGTAACTGAAAGAAGCGATTTCCTGTTTCTTATATATCTTCTCTCATGTTTGTCAGCTTGTCGAAATCTATACTAATAATGCCTTGCATTTACCAGCTGCTATTTTCCCCCACTAATCTGCATCTGATGAATGTCAACTCTTTGTAATATATCACAGCTGATTTTCACCAATATTTTCCAGCAAATGAATGCCATCTTGCAACAATCATCTTCGACATTGCGAAATATTTGTGCCTTTTCTGTATACATATCTTGCCAGAGCTCATCAAAATCTTGTCTGACTTTTATTGGGATTTGCTGCAATAATTTAGCAATATTATAATGGAAAAGGCTTGTTCAGGTAGCTTTTTATGGCAAGCTGCTTAATTGACATGCAAATCTCTTGTGTAATCTAACCTGGGATCTGGAAAAAGAGATTGAAAACTTGGTTTGTGCGTCACATGTCAGATTGGTGCATCTTAATACAGGAGCTGCTTACCACTTGTGCCATTCCAGAGGTAACAAAATTTGTTTTTCGTGTTATTTGCCCATTGGCTCATTTATTGAAATCCTGAATCGAAGCTTAAATTATTCAGGGAAATTTGTCGCCAAAAGTTTGACATTCTTGCCATGTATAGGTTTAAGTGAAAGCAGAATGAGAGGGGTGGTGTATGAACTGGGTATTTTAAATAATTTCTTGGAATTATACTCCATGAACATTCCAGCACTGTCCTAATTCAATTATTGGGTAGGTATGCTTTGTTTTATTTTGTTCAATGCTAGAGATCTAACAAGGCCTACTATTCTGAAGGAAGAGGCGTCTCTCTCAAGCATTTTGAGGCCAGAAAGTTGAGGGGAAGGACGTGCTCGCTACAGTGTGTTGTGACTTCTCAAGATCAAAGTTACTTATTAATAATTTGAAGAAAAGACAACTATTTTTGCCACACTCCTTCCTGTTGCAAGCAAGTGGAAACGCACACGTAAAAAGTATACAGCATGCACAAAGCCAGAACACCATGAATTACATGAAAAATATCAACCTTTTATTAACCTCAGTAAAAGAAATACAACACAAGCCCTCCTCTTGTGCACATCTTAACCCAATTTTGGATGAAATGTTTTCCTCGACTCGACTCGACATGATTTTATTTTGGACAGTGGATGATGAGGTCTTGAAGATAGGGATGGTAAGTCAATGGCTAAGATGGGTTAGAGACATGATTATTATTAAAAAAAATTATCAGTGAAAACTAAGGTTCTTTGATCAACTGATGAAGAAAAAATTCTTGGTGTGGGAATATTGTTCCATAGACGGAGAGAGCAACGCTGGGGATGGAGACTTAAAGCTACCTTCATTTATTTATTTTAGATAAAAATATAAAAAATAAATAAATAAATGAAGGTAGCTTTAAGTCTCCATCCCCTGTCTATCTACACACACACTACATGCAAAGTCTTTAAATTTGATCCCAGATGTCTTCTACGTTTCTGCTATTTATGAAGAAAAAGTTGATGAATATTAATATTTTATTAGTTTAAAATAACATCAATTTGGGGAAAAAGGAAAGTTGATGGGCATTAAATTATTATTATTATCATGGCAATTAATTAATTAATTAATTGTAATGGTGGATCATATTCTAATAAAACACAATATTAAATTATTTTTAATTGTTACAGTACTTCCTGGAAGTCTACGCTCAACTTTATATGTTACCACAGTACCAATTTTTTTATCCTCATAAATTTTGGTCGGTTGAATGGGAATTCTTTTGGCCGCTCGATGATTCCTTACGCTGTCTAGAAAAATAAAATAAAATAAAATAAAAATGATTCCTTGTATGTCACACAACTAGTAGATTATTTATTTACACATTGCATCGAATTATATATCAATATTGTCAACTCTTTCATTCTTAATGTGAGCAAAATGATCCTTAATTAATCTCAGCTCTTCATACGTCCTCTCACATTGAAACCTATTCCATGATCGATCCTTGCTAAGATTCTATTATATTTTATGAAAAAGGCTTGATTAATTTTCGATTGAAAGAGAGAACGAAAAGACAGAGGACGGACCAAGCATCTCCATGATTTTTTTGCTGAGCTAGAGGAAAGAATCATGTACATTCTCCTATTATATTTGAATTTACACGGTTAAATGACTTATATTATTTCATAACATATTTAAAAATCTTAATTCTTCGATATCAACTTGGAAGATTTTATATGGAATGGTTTGCTATCTAAATTCAAAAACATAATTTTCCCACATAAGTTCATTCTAAAAAAACCCTATTTTTTTGGTTAGGAACGGATCCGGGAGAAGACCAGCACGACACGGGTCCTTGCTAAAAGAAAAAAAATTCAACAATTTAAAATATTAGGGTAAAAATAGTAAAATTTTAAGTGTATGTTCGGATGGGAGGTATGGTGGTTTTTTTTAATAAAAAAATATGTATTTTTTGTTTTTAAAAAATATCATAGGTGCCTTAAAATAATTGTACCTTTTAAATTTCAATTCTCCTAGAAAAAAGATTTCTAACTTGCCCCTCTAAAAAAACATTCATGGCTCTGCATGCCTCAACGTTCAACCAAGAAAAAAAAAAGCCCTTTTGAAATTTCATATTTTAAAAAATAGATGAGGATACTAAACATACAAAATCAAGCACAAAAATCTGTTTTGGATCTAAAATTAATACCAGGTGTGTAGAAAGATTTCGTGTATCAAACTCCACCATGCATAAAGTCTTTGCCGTAATTATGCAGCATCTTTCCCTGCTCTGTCTTGTTCAAATTCAGGAGGCACAGGCCATCAGGGCCACCACCCTCCGAGCGTAAACACAGGGTTTTATTTGTTTGTTCTGCACATGGGTTCATTAAATGCCAGTAAAATTGGCTAGGCCAGCCCAGTTCGAGCCAAGTTTTGGAAACTTGGTAATGCTTAAGCTGTGGGCAATCCATCTTTTACGTCTTAGGTTTTTTTCCAAGATTATTTCAAAGATGTATAAGCGAATTGACCACCCACGTTAGGAAGAATAAATTACTAAAATCTTATCTATGAATTGTTTCAATCATGATAGATATGATAGGGGCAGGGCACTGAATATACATATAAAAGACGTTTTATGTAGACGTCAAACAGTTGGAGGAAAGAAATCAAGGACATCGATCTCTCTCGATCGATGATGGCTTTGCTGCATGTTACATGTGCTGTAATCAACCTCTCAAGATTTTAATGAAGGGTCAACAAAGTGGGCAACCTAGGCTAGCTATACGTAGTATCTTAGCCTCTTGTCCTGTTCGAGTTCCATGTACAATCTGGAACCCAAGGGCATCCAGTACTCTTGTTGTTACTCCATTTTCTTTCCTTACAATATATACGAGAATGAGAATTCTTTTCTTTATTCTTGAATAGGCTCTCGGTCCTGATTGTGCTCTATTTAATTGAAACCAACTTACATCCTCCTCAATCTATATCTCGGCTCTCACTAATATTCATAACCCTATATTGTTTCAGGCATGGAAGTCATGCCTCCCAATGCTGTGAGTTCATATCTTGAAGATGGGTCGTCCAGCTATGATAAAGCTAAGGAAGTGAGGGCATTCAGTGAAACGAAAGCCGGTGTTAAGGGACTAGTTGACTCTGGTGTGACCAAGATCCCCAGGTTTTTTGTACACCCACCAGAGAGCGTGCAAAACCCGTCATCCGAGACGAGCAGTGATGTCGGCCTTCAGATTCCTGTGGTAGACTTTGAAGGGTTCGGAGGTTGTCGACGACAGGAGGTTGTCGACGAGGCTCGGAAAGCATTAGAAACATGGGGTTTTTTCCAAACGGTTAATCATGGAATTCCAGTTAGTGTCTTGGATGAGATGTTAGCCGGCGTGAAACGATTCCACGAGCAACCACAGGATAAGAAGATGGAGTTTTACACGCATGACTATAAGAAGCCAGTAAGGTTCTTCTCCAATGGAGATCTCCTTGTGAATAGAGGGCCAGCTTGCTGGAGAGACACGGTAGCATTTGATTTCAAAGATAGTAAACTGGATCCTGAACTGTTTCCTGAGATAGTCAGGTAACCTGTGTAGATCTGCTATATAATCAGCTAAAACAACCGCGTATCTATGAACTATATATACTCCTCACGAGCTTTTTGTTGGATTGATTTAAATTGTCCTGCAGAAATGAAGTGCGTAATTACATCACACAGATGATCAAAATGAAGAAGACAATATGTGAGCTTATATCGGAGGCACTTGGACTTCATAGTGACTACCTTTCCAGCATAGAATGCATGGAAACAGAGATTTTATTGGGCCACTATTACCCGACTTGTCCTGAACCAGACTTGACGGTGGGCGCAACCATGCATACTGACCCATGTTTTCTGACTCTACTCCTACAAGACAACATGGGTGGTCTCCAAGTTCGCAATCAAAATCAATGGGTAGATGTCCCCACTCTGCAAGGAGCTCTTGTAGTTAACTTGGGGGACTTCATGCAGGTAACATTTTATTTTTCTTACCTGATTTCGTTTTCATCTTGCATCATTTTCATCCAAGTCGATCGGTAAACGAGAGGCAACCCGACCCCCACCAGCTGGAATGAAAACCAGGAAACCAGCAGTATAAATTTAATAAAGATCCACTTGCACCTCTTCCATATTTAGCGAAGCACTTCCCTAGCTCATCACTTGACACATCCATTTGCACTTGATTATCAATCAATCAATCAATCAATCAATTAATATATAATCATATAACTCGAGGAACCATTTTAAACACCTCAGAATATATATCATATCATATGATATGATCCACGTTTCAAAAATCAATCAGAACATTATTAATTTGTGGCTCAACACTGATCAAAGCTGATAGAAGTTAAACCATTTTGTTGCACATACAATTATGACTTCAGAGTTGTTTCTTCCATTTTGTAGCTGATCACCAATGACAGGTTCAAAAGTGTGGAGCACAGAGTTCTTGTTGGACAAGTTGGATCCCGGACATCAGTTGCATGTCTTTTCTATCCAGGCACTGCGAATTATAATTCGAAACCATACGGGGCAATCAAGGAGCTTCTATCAGACATAAACCCACCAAGATATAGGGAAACTAATATGGCTGAATATATGGCTTACGTAAGGTCCAGGGCTTTAGATTGCAGCTCAAATCTTTCTCATTTTAAACTGGCATGAGGCTCCCCATGTCCATGCTTGGTGCAAATTCTCAACTTCTATATATCCACTGCAGCGACTGGTTGAGAATTTAATGCATCTTGTCTGTAGTGAACATATCAGCCCTTTCTTTGAAGCTATAATATCATCCTTATCATGTCTTTCTTCAATGCATAGCTTTTTATACTCTTTAGTGAGTTCGTGTTGTGGGAAAGCGTGTATTAAAGTAAATTGTCAATTGCTTCATAGACCTTTAATAAAAGCTTTCATAATCCCACAAGAAGTCTTGCCACTCAAAGATTGGAATCAAAGAACAAGACAAATTCTCATAAAATGATTTCAACAATGTCACTAAATAATTTCCATCTGTAATTGTTTGCCTCGAAAAAAAGGTTTACAGCTCTTTAAAAAGTCTTAGACTGGCCTTAGAAAGGGAAGAAAAATATAAATTTCTAAACATACCTGAGAAATAATATAAAATTCAAAATTAAGGTAAAAATCTGAAATTAAATAGGAAAATAATAAAACTAAACAAAATGATATTTTATATTAGCATAAAGTAGTGAAATATATGTGACGCCCGAATATAACTAAATGACACTCAAATATAATCAGAGATGACACTTAAAGTGACAACTACAAGAGGATCAGTTGTCATAGACTAGCACCTCTCTTACCAGCTAGATGTACAAATATAATATGCATAAAGACTAACTATTTTCTGTTAGTAAGAGTTTCATACAAGTATATACCGATATCAATACATAACAGATACTCGTATAAATACTAAATGAAATAAATGTTATATCAAATATAATTTGATTCAATAAAATACGAGTGCAAAATCAAGAATGAATGAGTATTCAGAAAATAAAGTTATTATATATATATATATATATATATATATAACCAATTATACTCATCATCTAAACAATACACAAATGTATTTATATTACATGTATATTAAATATTATCTCACTCACTCGAAAACAAAAACAAAAACAAAAGCCAAATGGATGCAAAACCAGAGACTACTGAAGATCGTTAGGAGAAACGTTAACAAAACCTATAATGGATACGGAAAACACTAAAAATCAACTCAAAAAAAAATAACATAAAAGATTAAGATTAGAGATCAAAATGTAATTATAAAGCTGAGCTGATTTACCTGATTGATCTCGAATATAAACCAAACTGATCAAACCTAACATACTCGATTAACCCTCCTATTGGTTCAGCTAGTAAACCAAAATGACCAACTGATCGACCGTCATCACAAGCCAACCGGTCAACCGATTTAGACTAACCGATTGATTGGCAGCATCAAACCAACTAGTTGGTTGGTTGATTGAGATTTTTAAAATCCTGATATACCAACCTTTAAATTTACAAATCATGTAATTAAACAATTTATTATTTAAAAACTCATAATTTCAATAACTAACACACTAATACTTTAATAAAATCCCTTAAATCATTCAATTACCAAATTGATATAAAAACCCGAAACACTTCATTAATCATTCCACAATTAATTATTAAATCTCTAATAAAAAACAGCAGAAAAGACAATCACCATACTTGCTTCCTTCTTTAACCCTTCTTAAAACTCAAAAGCTGGAGTTTAGATAGAGCTGAATCTTTGATATAATTGAAAGAAAAGTTACCTCAAGGGAGGGAGAAAAGAAGGAAAACCAAATTCCTCTTTAAATACCCATGTATTATGTTCTTGGGTTTGGGCCAAAACAATGGTTCTTGCATTAATATGTTTATCTGATCCGTAAAAGTATTTCTTAAGTTTATATATATATATATATATATATATATATATGCTTTGCAATTTAACAAAGAAGCTAAGTAATGGGAATCATCCGTAGTTTAGGGTACAAGGCATCCAATCTCTGCACGACTAGAAGAACTGAGATCATCTACATCGAGAAATCTCAAAATCCTCTGATCGTAAGACACGACGTGCTTAGTCTGGCTAGACGGCTCTGGTAATCTCAGCTATCAATAGTGACAGCACTGGTTTTCACTTGTAAAGTCAATGCCACTGCCTCTAAGCAGACTGCTCTTTTTCTCTTATTATTATTACTATTATTTATTCAACTGTGAGCTCGGTATCCTTGAGACTAAAAGCCTGTTTGTTGTTATGGGCAACTGCGATAACGAACAGAACCTAAGTACTTTCAATTTAGTTAAGATAAAATCAATGTACTTCTATCTTTTTGAAGTATACTGGTTTTAAGTATAAAAAAAATATATTATCTTAACTAAATTGCTGTGATTTTCTCCCCTTTAATCCTATCTTATGTTTAATTTTACACCGAAAACATTACTACTTTCACCTGCAAAATTTATACAAGAATAGAACACTTATTATTATCTGAAAATAGAGTTCGATTTATTTTTTAAATTTAAATCTTAAAATTGCCTCTAATTTTTTTAAAAGAATAGTAAATAACATCGTGCTATTTTCTTAAATAAATTTTCAGCTGCATTATTCTTTTTTATTATTATTATTGTGCTGCTTTGAAAAAACACTCCAATTTCTCCAAATGATCGGATGGTAACTCCGGCCTGCCTCAATAAACGGGCATGGGCCCTGCAAGTTTCTTCACAATTTCAAAGACTTGGAAACCAGATCCACTTGTAATAATATTTCCAGAGAAGAAAAAAAGTCTTCGGGAGGGGAGCTTGTACTCGCACTTTTTTCTATTCGGAAGAGCTGCTCCAGAGTATTATGTGCCTAGGGCAAATACAATCAAAATCACCATAGCATTTTTAACATCATTTTGCTCGTCTTTTTTTAATGTTTCCCACTCCTTGTAACATCTCTTTTTGTGGAAATACAAGAGCTACAGTCAATTTATCAAATGCTCTGAAGATCCTCGACAAATGAGACGGCTGTAACGAGGAAAGAAAGGGAAACCAAACAATGCCAATAGCTCGCTATATTATTACACTAAGGAATTTGCAAACAAATGATAGGTCTGTCTGGCTTGGACATGAGAAATCAATCCACAAATTCTCAGCCGAGAAAATAGAAGCCTCTTCCAGAAATATTAGCTTCTTTTTCCTCCTCCCCACTTTAGAGATTTTTTGAAAGTGGGGATACAAACAGGAATTGAAACACACACAATAAAAAATAATGGTCAATCAGAGATCAAAGATCACAAATCACTCACTATTTTACACAGGAACAGTATGACGAGCAGCAAGAGTTGACCAGCCTTCCTTCTTGGTTAGTTTGTAGTCTTGGGCTGCAATATTTGCACGAGTGACCATAAGATATCCATTCTATGCATACTTCTGTTGTTCTGCCCCTGAAAAATTCAAAATGCAAAACTGATTAAAGAAGGAAAAAAAAAAAAAAACACTGCAGTTTGCTGGATAGAGAAGGCCGTGGATCTATAGAACCCATCGATTTGTAATTCAGAAATACTTTAAGGAAATCATTGAGACTTGCTCCCATTGTAACATATAATTCAGACATACCTCAACCACGAAACATATCCATGTCTTCTCACCATGCACTTCGGTGATTCCTTTCAATATTGTCAGGCCTAAACTCCTGATAGCTTCTGCTATCTCAAGAAAATCATTGCCCTCCTCGCATAACATCTGCATGGATCAAAAGGATACTTTTGAGTATTGAGAAGAAACAAAAGCAATGAAAAATAAGTGGCTGCAAACCTGAAACAAAGGAATGCAATGATTTTCTGAGTTTATGTTTCCAAAGAAACAACAACAGACCGATCTCATAATTTACAGATCCAACATATATTTACCTCTACAAGCATCTGTCCATTTTTGTTTAGATTTTCTACTATTATTGATGAGACCTTTAGATGGCCGCCCACCTCCACTGCCCAGCTTGAACCCTGTTCATATTTGGAGGCATCTGTTCCCTTCTGATGCATCTGTAAATTCAGCCATTCATATAAGTGTAAGCAGCAGAAAAATAATATAACAGAATATAATGATATGCTCTCCCGATGAAATTGTACAGTTCAAGTTGCTGCTTATTAAACATCAAGATGATAAAATCATCTGGCAACAAAAGATTGCAAACTGAAGCATGTCAGCCAATGTTGAGCAATAATGATACTATCAACTAATAGATAGATAACAGAATTTAAAAATTATTGGTGTAAATTTCTTACAGAGAGCGAACTCCAGAAATCACTACCAACAACATGGAGGATTGAGAATTTAAAATTTCCATGAGAAAACATATGAAGGAGGTTGGAGAATTTAAAATTTCCATGAGCAAACATATGAAGGAGGTTGCCCAGGCCAAGGAGCACAGATACAGAAACAGGTCCCTTGCAGGGAACATGTCTGACCTACCTTCGGTTCAGCACATTTATCGAGCTTGTCAGCATGCTTTGTAATGCTTTCTAGAAAGAGCATATGCTTGATTGTGCGCTCCAGCAACGAATCTATACTGCACTGCAATTTATAAAAAAAACCTTTAGAACATATCATACAAAAGATTTCCCTGACTAGGAAATGTGACTGGTAAACAGTCAAAAAATCAGCTCGACCATGGAACAGTTACCTTCGATCCACTGGGCACAAGCTCTCTCAGCTCCTTGATGCGATCTTGGATCAGTTGCCTGTCCCTTGGCCGAGGCCTGAATTTTTCACCAGGTTTAGCCCTTTTTTTGCTGTTCTTAGCTGGTTCTGCATGCTTATCCAACTGCTCAGTACAGATGCTTGTACAGGTTGACAAAAACCCTTTAGAAGACATTCCACCAAACACTTCTGTTGAGTTAGAGAAATTCTGTGCATCCTCTTCAACAACAGAGGACGGGTTAATTGAATAGCCTGCTGAATTGAAGATACACTTAGTCTGGATAGAAGGCTCTGGCATTTTCTCAACCGTTAATAGAGACTGCACTGACTTACAACTTGACTTCTCACTTTTAACATCACTGCCACTATGGCAAGCATTGCCTACTACTGCTTCTAAAAGGTTCTCTGTGCCAAAGTCAAATGTCATCTGGCTGCTACTCATCCCCTCTGGCATCTCAAAACCATTTACAGCTTCACTCTTTCCTGCTTGATAATCAAAGGGCATACATCTGTTGATGAAAGATGGTCCTAGAGCTTCAAGCAACTCACAACCAGGAGAGAACTTAAAAAAAGTGTCTGGTGCATTGAAATGAGTTGATTCTGCTTGATGGTCCAGCTTCTTCTCCAAATCCTTTTTGAATGTTATGTTTGAAGATTCAGGTGCATCCAACACCAATTTTGGGTAGAGATTGGTGCCGTCAGACTTCTCTCCTTCACAGATGGTTGTGTCAAAGACGTCTGCAGGGATGCCTGCAAGGTCAGCTCCAAGCTTGTCATTTGGAAGTATAAGATCAGATGGATTAACTTTGTCCTTCATACAAGTATTTGAATGCATAGTCACATTGTGTTCTGATCTCCATCCCGGATCTTTCCAGACATTGGTCTCCCCTCCATACATCTGGTCACTAATTAAATTCATCCCTAGTTGACTCTGGTGATCCAAATGGGAGGCATTTGATCTCAGATGAAGTAATTTGATGCTTTCATCATTTGTTGGTGTCGATATTTCAAGCACTTGTTTATTTCTCAATCCAGCTGCTGTTTTCTGATGAATATCAGGAAGGAAAGAAATGTAAGAACTACAACTATGGTTTTGTCAAAATGAGAATAAAGGCAACAAATCATTTGGTTCTTCCTTCGCATCTTCACACATGATTGCATAAACCATCAGGAAAACCTTTGAAGCCAAATAGGTAGATCTGGCTGAGAAAGGAAGCATTTTAGTATTACCAAAACCTCTAACATCTCAACCTGTTGAGACAAAAATTCTTTATAGATGTGAGCATGCATGCACTTATCCGCGTGCATGTCTGCACTGCACTGCACACGCACATAGAGAGAGGGAGAGAGAGAGAGAGTTACCGGACATAATGCATTCTTCATACTATGTTGTAATGGACCACTAACATGCCTGACTGAGAAATCTTGAAGGGTGAAAAAGACATCTTTGATACGTGTCACCAAATTAACATCCTCAATAACCTGCTCAACTCAAATGTGAATATAAAAGAAAAATTAGATGGCAATGACAAGTATATGACCAACCTTACAAATTCAGAGCAGAGTCTAACACTTTAGCCGGCAATTGACCCACCTTACACCAACCATGTGATGATTAAAATTACTTAAACAACTCAAAAATAGTGAGATATTCTCTTCAGATAAAGTGGAAATGTAACACATCTCAAGTCCAATATCAATTAAGAGTGCAAGCTAGCAAATTTGGAGGATGAGCTTATGATGTTACAAACGGTAACAGAGCCAGTAACACTTGACTAACTAGCATTTCTGGTGAGCAGCCTCATGTCTTAGGGGAGTGTTAAACTGGGATGCAAGCAGCTCTGGCTCATGGGTGCATTAATTTTTGGGGGGGTGTATGTGTGCTCCCTTGCAAGAAAGCAAGGTTTAAAAATTAAAGCCAGTCATGCTCCAAATCAAATATCAGGGGCATGCGTGAGAGGCCTCGGGTACAAAAACCAAATTTGATGATCTCAATAGCAACTCCAGCTACAACTTCGACAAATATTAGCTGGTCATTCTAGGGATTCAAGACATAACTAGACCCTCCATTGATTCTTTTTCAACTTGAGAAAACCCTCAACAGAAATTGAATGCCACCACTTAGTCTCTGCATACCAATAACAGATGCCAGCCTACGACTCTGATTGTGACTGCCTACAACAGCCTAGTAAGTTTCTAAAAGTGAGGATCTCAATGAAAGCAGAAATGCATTGTATATTTCAATGAATCTTGTAGAAAACACTGCAACATCAATTTGGTTCAAGTAATCAATAAACATGCATGTAAATGACAGTGATTAATTAGTCAGAAATTTTCTTACTTTATTCAAAGAGCCAAGCTGTACAACTCCATATGGCACGACAGCGACAACAACAATGGTCTGCAGAGAAAACCAAAAACTATTCTATCAATGTAACAGCTTATTTTAGTTGGTAGAAAGAAAGGATATCAAAACATAAAGCACCAAGCAAACCCTGAAAACCCAAATAATTTTTGTTTCGGCCCTTATGGGACAAGAAAAGCATGCATTAGATTGGATATCAGAAAATCTTAACAGAAGTTATGAGTTGTGTCCCACTTGTATCAATCTCAACACACAGAAACAGACAACCATTGACTCGTGAGTGAACGGGGAAAAACAAGCACTGGAATATATATCATTCACACAAGAAGTGAAATTAGTTTTAGTGGTTGTTTTGTTTTCAAGTCAACATGGAAACATTAAATGCAGCAATGAATTCATTCAGTCTCATCCTATGTCATTATGACCATGACCAATGAAAATATCACTGATCTATAGAGAAAACAAAAAATAAAGCAGGCATACCTTGATCCCGGCAGAAAACTGACTTTGCCAGCCATCGGAGAACTGAAAACCTCACAGTGAACATACATTGTTTATATTTTCCAACGGGAATATTTAAAAAAGTATAATTCTATAATTGCATTTCAAGGATGTAGTTCTACAATTGCATTTCAAGGATATCCTTACCTCATGTGATGAGAAGGAACTTGCAGCATATTTATCAGCAAAGATCCACTGATGCTTTCCACTGACTGCCACCTGCCCGACTATCCTGTAAAACCAAGCATGATTCCAACTCAAACATGCTGATAAGCACAGTGATCTTTCAAAAGTGACAATCCAAAAAAATCTTAAATTAAATTCTGCTTTTTAATTGGATACTTGCAGGGGGGGGGGGGGTAAGAAAGAAAAGCATGAAGAATTCAAACGAGGAGGAAATGATGTGAAGCATGCTCAAATAAAACACTTTCCTAACGCTATTGACAATTTAAGGAGCAAAATCCATCAGTGAATAACTCATACCCTTCGCCTAGAGAGTATACATGATACGACATCTTTGCCACAGCCAATCCAAGCGGGTCACGAGTATAATGCCAACCATGCAATTTTTCTTGTGTCTGACTGAAGCATTTGCTCTCAAAGGCATCATGTTGCTCACAATTTTCATAGTAGCCATCTTCCCAAGTTAGCACCCTATTAAATATTTAAAACAAAAAACAAGAATAAATTTGAAGTAACAATATATATCCTCGAACTCATAACCAACCATACCCAAAAGTTAAACATAACTAAATTATAAACTTAAACTAACTGCATATAATCAGAATTGCTACAAGTAACTAAAGATGAAACAATATTGAAGTAAAATCTGAAGTAACTTACATGCGAGCACGATGTTTAAGCTTCCAGAAAACAGCATAGTTCCAATCAGTATTGAAGCAGAGGCTCCTCAGAGTATTATGCAAGTCAGCACCCATCCCAGTCCTTCCCCTTCCCCTCTCAAAATTCCTAAGTCAAAAGGCTCCTCAGTGCAAATTCCACTACCAAGAACCCAACTTTGTCAGTGAAACAAAAACCCCACCCTCAAAACAAAAATCCTACTTTCGTCTAAGCTAGCTTCCTCTATAAGATCCTCTTCCTGCCTGTTTTCTCCTTAACCCAGCTCTTGCTTTTATCGGTGGTCCTACTGTAGCCAAAAGCAGGCGATCTCTACCCATTCCCTCACTCATACACCACCCTCTTTTCACTCACTAACGCCCAATTTAACAACAAAAAAAAAACCTAAAAAACTCACAAATTCAAACAACACTAAACTCCAAACTTTCAAGATAAAAAAACAAGATTTCAAAAGAGCAACATTCACTGTATTTAGCCATGAATCTTAGTAAAATTGAATTCAATCTCTCTCAAAAATCAAGCCTGATGAAGATGTGAACTTTGCAATACAGGTCTAGCTAATATCGGACGACATGGATCACACTCAAATAATGACCGTGATTTTGAAAAATCATACAATTAATCAGAAGATTATCTTGCAATTTTCACACAGAGAATTTGATTCCAATAAACCCTTAACTGTAGAGAAAAGAAACAGGGAAATCAAGGGTTTGCTTTAGATTCTTGAGAAAGGAGTAAAGTTGGAGTCTTTTTGGCTAAGAGAAGTGAGGGTTGAAGTCAAGAAAATCCATGCTTTTTCATTGGCAAAGATATAAAGAGTGAAAAGAAGCTTTTTTTCTCCTTACCCCCTTCCTTTACTGAATCACTGTTTCCTCCTCTACAAATTCTAGAGGGATAAAGTAGAGAGAGGGCTTCAAATCCAATGGCTTTTAATTCCGAGTCTCTTTTTCGGAGTTCAAGACTATTTTATAATATATAAATACAATAGAGCAAGTAACAGCAGCCGCTATTTGGCGCCCTCTGTTCACTTTAGCTTTTCTGACGTGAAAATGAAGGCGAAAACGGTGAGATGCGGGTGTCGTTTCAAACCTTGGCGCTATGTGTGAGTGCGTCATCTCTTATCCTGCGCATCATGGCGCGCACTTTAAACCTCTCTCTTGCTCCCTCCATTTTCTTCACACAGTTGGGGGGGACTACGGTTTTTGAGGGATATTATTTATGGATGGATGGATGATAAAAGGAGGGAGAAAAGGAGAGAGGGTAATGTGTTATGAGTGCACTTTCTAGGTAGTGTTATGTTATGGCCAACAAAATGATGCCCAAGTGAAGAAAATGCTTCTTGTCTTTCTCCTACAATCTCTTCTTTGTGAAGAGGGGTCTTGTCTTTCTTTCCTTCCCCTACATTTCTCAATGAACCTTTTTTAAACCCAATGAACTTACCCATGGGGATGCCCCTTTTCATCCATCATTTTATTGCTACAAAGGTTGTCACACCCACACCACCGTCCTTCCATTGCAAATTGTCCCCGTCCATGTTCTTTTATGAAATTTGCATTTTCAAAATATCAGAAGCAGCATCTCTTTTCTCGGTGGAGGTTTCGCATCTGCAGCCAAATCGATATTTATTTAATTTCTTAGTGTTTTTAAATCATCTTAATATGCTAATATCAAATATATTTTTTTTAAAATATCATTTTGATATATTTACAAATAAAAAACATGTTAAAAAACAATCGATACTGTAATACCAAACGAGATTGCATGCTAAAATTTAATTAAAAAATGGGTTGGAATTGGGTTCCGAGGTTAATTGAGGGGTCTTTTTTTCTTTTTTATTTCACTACAACCATATTAGTGCTCATTGAGTGGCATTTGAGAGTGATGATTGAAGCAGCATATGGGAATTTTGTCTAGACGTCTCCATTTTGATTTTAATGATGTATTATGATCTCATGACACATTTATGAAGTAACGTTTCCTGCACCATACCAGCTCGACATCATTGTCCAAATCGCATTATTTTGTGTTCTAACAGTGGGATCTACGAGTGATTATTACAGCCATTGATTTCTAATCATTCTCTTCTATTTATTTATTTCTTTCTTTTTTCACGTCCTTGTAGTTATGAGGGATTGGGGCTGGGGGCCATACATTCGTCGATCACAAAGGACAACTATACAAAAACGAATAAAAAAAAAAGAGAAGAAAAAATGAAGAAATCATCACATGATCAATACTCCAAAACAATCTCCTACCATTGTTTCTTGCTTTGATCTTGAAAGATTCAATTTGTCGGGAGTAAATGAAGAGTGTTCGCCCTGGCTCACTAGCAAGTTTTATAGGCATGATCATTTTCTTACTCAATGGTGTGTCTCTTATCTTTTGTGGTTAGTTGTCACTAGCTAGTTATACTTTATTTTCTCCCTATTATCAAAGCTACACTTATAATTGAAGTGTTGGACATGGAGAGATTTTTAAATATTTCATGAGTAATTATTAATATTTACTCCCCAGGAAAAATAAACACGAGAATTCAAGAGAAAGAATAAAAAAATATTATATTATATTTAGAAACTGTTTAAAAAAAGGGTGCAAATCGCGTTTCTAAAATATTCAAACTTTTTTTTATTAAAATTTAATATAGTTTGTATGTTTTGGATCGTTTTAATGTGTTGATATCAAAAAAAAATTTAAAAATAAAAAATATCACTGATCTGCATTTTAGCGCGAAAAATTATTTGAAAAGCAACCGCTACCATAATACTAAACATACTTTTAATGGTTCGGAGATGATTAATTTTTTCATTCATTGTCATCCTTTCTCTTAAAAGAAAGTCCATGTCTATCATAATATTCTAAGAAAGATAAATCTTATGCATTCAAATTTGAATTTGCAAAAACCATACCATCGATCGCAGATTGGTTTTAGGAAAACCCTACTACATAGATCGAATTCGTGTCTTGTTTGACTAATTTCTTGAATTCATTTTTGGATGGAATAGATTAAAGATTTGGATTCTTCATTTTATTTCTTGAACATTAATAGTAATAATAATAATGTTCAGTGAACAACTTGGTTCAAGATCATTTCCATTCCATCGAAGAAGACTCCCTCTTCTCCACTTGTCTCTTCCCTGAGTTTTTCTACCTGGTTCAAAACTTCAACTTACCTAGATCATGATATCAGTTTTTGACCATTTTCTTTCCTAATTTCATGGTAAAAAGGCTCATGAAAAGCTTTGGATGGTTAACAAGTTTTCATCGGTGCTGGTTTCGGTATGTATTATTTAATGCCTGCAAAGGGTTTTTCTTCTCTCTCTCGTGTAGATGTTCATGGAATAAAGTCAGCTAATCTCTTTTTTAGAATTGCAGTTTAAATGGAGGTCTGTAAAAATATAATTTAAAAAATATATTTTTTAAAATTTTTAGATTATTTTGATATGTTGATATTAAAATTAAATTTTAAAAAATAAAATAAAAATTTTATTTTGATATATTTCTAAATAAAAAATATTTTTAAAAAACAATTGCTACTACATTTACTTTTTAAAATTCTGCATGAATAAACTGAGTTATAGCTGATCTCATTTTCCATTGATATAGAATAGTAAAAGAAATGAGTAGGATCATCATAAATATACCGAAGGAGGGCAAAAAAGAATGATTTGTTTCCCTAGCTATTTCAATAAATTATTCGATTTCATTTCGAGTAAATCCCATTGCATGGTCTTTAAAGTAAATTTTAGAATGTATGGTTAATATATATATATATATATATATATATATATATATATTATAGTTTTGCATCATTTAAAATTTTTAAACCGCGGCATGAAAAGCTAGCTACCAACAAAGTGTAAAAACCACACATAATGAAGTTAAGTAATTAATGACGCAAAGCAATGGTGTTACCAGATTTTTTTGCATTTGAACTTGAAGGTCACCTTTTATCTTTCCCATCACCTCATACTTTTCTTTTCTTTACACTCTTTTAGATGAAGATTGGGAACCAAATCATCCCGTGTAGATTCTGTAGCTTAGCTTTTCACTAACATGTAATCCAGGAGGATCGATGGCTTGTTAGTCTCCACACTCATGAGCAGTGGGTTGATCTCTTTCTCACTGTGCATCCCTCAGTCAATATAGATGGGCGTGAAAATGGAAGTCCCATTTTCAAGTACATTCTCCCTACATACACTGCATGTGTGACGCTAGTGGCCACTACCTGAATAAACTATACACACCCTTGTTAGGAAATAAGATTTGTAAAGAAGAAAAGCTGCAAACTTTCACCAATAGTCAACTTGGCCTCGACTATGGTGATTCAATATTTTGCCACCCCTTCTTCTTTAACCCCAGCTCACTAATGACCTAATGGTGGCCCCAGAAAATCGAATGAAGGGAATCTAATGATCATTGGCATGAAAAGGAATTTTAGCTAGGAAAGCATCCTCGAACGTGCAATGTATTTTTGTTGATGTCGTATTTTACTTAAAATTATATTTATTTTTTATATTAAGATATCATAATAATTTGAAAACATTGAAGTTTAAAAAAAAAATACATGCAGTTTTCATGGTTAGTCTGATTAAATTGAGTTTCTCAAGCAAATGCAAAGGATTAAAGAAAGGTGAATTAAATGTGATCAAGATGGAGCCTGATCAACAAATGATTTCTCAGCCGAAACTAGATTTCTATCTCTGGATTTGTTCAGGCCATAATCGCACATTAATCGGTACATAATTAATACTCATTTTAATGGCTCTAATATGCGGTAAAATGCCATTAACTTTATGTATATATGAAGTACAGAAAGAAAACCAAAGGTACAAGCCAAAAGTTAAGTAGCATGTCGTTAGCTTTTGTTTCATGCGATCATTGTAATTAGTTAATGGGTTAATACCAGTCCAAGCCCTTGTGGGTTCCTGTCATTAAAAGGTTAATCTTTGAGTGAAGGTTAAGATCATGAAATCAATGCAATGCTAATTAAGTTATTGACCGAATCAGCATGTGATCTCGAGTGATAGAGTTGTCAAGGAAAAAAGTCAAAAGTTAAAGAGTTGTTTCGAGGAACAAGTCTGCATAATACGAGTGCTCTCTACCCACCAAGGAAAGCAGGAACATGACAGAATGTTTTGTAGCCTCAAAGTAAGAATCTGGTGAGATTAGCTGCTTGATCCAATCTGTACACTTGGAAGATAAGGTGGGCTTAGTGGTCTTAGTCATTAAAATAGACTACATAAAGTTGGCTAGTAGCTAGCCACTATGATCCAGCAAGTTTCACTCTTGTTTATTCTGTCTTCTTGGCCCTTTTCCTATAAAAAAGAAGCATGTCCATGGTATTTGTAGGAAAATACTATCATCGAACAATGTCTAGTCGAAGACTTAAGTGCCTTCCACTTCCAACATCATTTTTGGAGCATATAGTACATTAGTACTCACCTAAGTATAGAAACAATAATGCCATCGATTTTATTTTCTCCCGTATATGTCAAATCAAAACATGCTGTATGCAAGTGCTTGTGTAAGGAGATAGCTTGTCAAGCTGAAGAACATTCCAGGTTCAACCATTTGGCCAATATCAAGGGAGGATGTTTTTTTTTAAAATGTTATTTTTATTGTTTTCTAAAGTGTTTTTTTTAATATATTAAAATAATATATCTTTTATTTTTTAAATTTTATTTTTAACATCAGTTTATCAAAACAATCTAAAAATATTAAAAAAAATTATTTTAAAGCTAAATAAATTAAAAAATTTCAAATACATCGCTGTATTATAATATCAAATATGATCATAGTTTGAATCCTATTGATTCTTTCTAAACAAATGAGGTTATTTTTCACTTATTTTAAAGGTTCTAAATCCTTTTTCCTTAATGTGTGAGTTTAAATAATATAATTTTTATTTTTTTTATTTCTACTTTAATAGTAGAAATATTTTCTAATTGTTTTTTTTATATTGAGACTAAACTTTTTTTAAATTGGATTATTTAATGATTCGTATTCAAATGCATATAAAACCATAATGGTAGCTTTTTTTGATGGGTTAAGTTTTTTTTTTTTTAATTTCATCCTTTTAATATTTGTTTGATTCATGAACATATATACTTTATAGTTTGCTTAAGCCAGGATTCTTGTAGTGTCGGGAAAAAAATTTGGTACTCGGTTTTTTTCTCACATGTAATTTCTTTTAAAATAAGAAAAAATAATTTAAATTGTAATTGTAAAAGCAGATTGTTTTCAAACTCAGAACAATCGAATTGAAACTAAATTCCATTCCTTTTAGGAATAAAAAGTGATTAAAAGTTTAGGGCTTGTGGGATTAGTCGAAGTACATACAAGCTGGCCCGGACATCCATATTAAAAATAAATGACTAAAAGAAGGAGAAAAAAAAGTTTAGTGAACTCTCCATGAATTAAATATATATTAAAAAAAAGAAGTACTGCTCTTTTCATTCTGAATTGAGGGGAGGGCTAACACATAAAATGGGTGCATGAAACTTGTAATACAGAAGAGAAGTCTATTCAATTAAATCTGATATACATAAAAAAGAAGATCAATCGATTTTGAAAATAAAGCACTCAATAAAGGTGCTTGTAACGCTCAAGGGGCGGGGATCCCTAGTATCTTCAATACAAGTGTGAAGAAAATCTTTGTACACAAGAGTTCTATGGAGTTGAGTATGGCAGTTGCTAGCCAGCACTCCAGCACTTTTGCGGGTTCAATATGGCTATCAAAGGAAGGATGGATAAAGCTGCCAACTTCTGTTCTTGCAACCTTTAAATTGGTGATCATCAGTTGAACTATATAGCCAGCATAAAACACCAGTGACTAGTCCACAAAATCTAACACAAAGAAGATGATTTTTGCCATTGTTAATGCAGATTATAAGTGATGGGAGGCTAGAGAGTTCCGACCTGTTCTAGAGTGGGCTGCAACTCATGATCTTTGACAAAGAGGAAAGAAAAGAGAGAAAAACAAATGGGGATGTACGTACCTGTAACGTATGGGCAATGTTGATTACAAATGCATTAGGAAGAATCTCTCCTTGGAGCAAAATGGTCGAGAGGATCGCATCACTATGGTTAGGTAATCCCCAAGGTCAAGCTCCGATCTGGGCAAATTAATGCATTTAAGCCCATTGCAACCTGTTGTTTCTAGTAAAAAAAAATTCATGTAATTCCTTTTTTTATATATGAATTAGACAAATACAAATTAACAAGACAATTCATGTAAGCAAAAGGAAGTTCATTAAATTTCATCCAATTGATAAACATCATTGTCATTCAATTTTGAAAGTGAAAGTATAGCAAGAGCACCAGGAGTCTTGCAATTTAAGCTTATATTGCTTCAGAAAGTTGGGATCAACCTGTCCAGGTGAATTATTCGGAAAGATGGATTTTATAACGCTTAGTTGTTATTCCATTGATGATCTCAGAGATATATGTGTCACTAAAATCTTTGCGTATGAAACTTTTATAGAGTGGAGGATGGCACTTGTCAACCAAATCTTTTGCGGGTTCGATACGGCTATCAGAAGAAGGAAAGATGCAGGTGCCAACCGTTGTTTGTGCAACCTTTGAATTCATGACCACCCTATGATCGACACTCTTCAGCTTCCCATTACTTATAACCTGCATTAAAAACGGAAAATTCTTGATTTTAGATTTGAATTAAGGGTTCGTGTACAAATCCGTTAATTTGTATACGGATTAGTGATACATGGTGTTTTATGCTGGATACCACATAATTTTCTGATGGAAGCTAAAAGCAATAAGCTTTGGCAAAGAGCAGAAATGGGGATGTACGTACCTGAAACACATAGCCAATGGTGATGACAAATGCAGTAGGAAGAGGAACAGCAAGCCATTTTCTGTCCTCGAGGACTTGAAGCCCTGGCACTTCTCCAGCTTGGAGCAAAATGTTAAAGAGGTTAACATCACTATGTTTAGGCGATCCCAAGGTTAAACTCGGATCTGAGGATGGTGGATAGTGATTAATGCTCATCAATTGGACTTGGCTTAGGCCATTAATTCCCATTAAAATATCCACTTTCAAGTCCTAACCCTTCGCAGATTAGATCCAATAACAACAAGCTCAGTTTCCTAACCTCGACCGAATACTTCCCAGCCACTTCTCTGCATGATTGGAGGGTCAAAAGATGAAAGAGGAGGATGATTTGAAAGACAATTGCAATCGCCTTAAACTCTTGCTTACAACGAAGGCCTAGGAAGAACAGAATTATATGCTTACCGCTATTGAGAAGGTTTTTCAGCCCAACACTGAAAGTGTTCCTCAAGAGGATGGCATTGGTGTCGCAAGTTGTCTCTCCAGTATTGTATCTTTTCCTGAAAATAGTCGATGCTTGTGGATAGTCTGCAACTTTGTTTCGGGACATTAGAGCAGAACCTTTCTTTTTCGTTGGCAGGCAGTTGAAAGAACTCATTCACCACCTCTGAGACATCATGCATTATCTTCGCCGAGATCCCATGATTAATCAACCGTATTTTCATTTTTTTAGTTCGAAAGTAAATCATTTGTCAGGAAAACTATATGTACTGTTAGGATTTTCTGTTTTATCATGGACTCAAATTAAGAAACTGTTCTTGTAATCTTGGTGCATGTAAAGTTCTAAACATGTAATTCAGGTGAAGCAAAGAAAAAAGGAAAGGAGGAAAGATCAAAACCTGAAAGAATGCATGTTCTTCAGTAGCCTTCACGATTTGATGAATGACTTTAACTCGCAATTGGTGAGAAGATCTCCTCCAAGATCGATTAACGGAATGGTGTCACATCGAGGAACCACACCATTGCCTGGTATGATTCCGGTGGCAAAATCTTAGACTCGGGAACAGATTTAATGCCGTCTCACCAACCTGAAATGAGCTTCTCCATTTCCTCAAACTAGTCCAGCCTAATGAAATAGGAAGGTCAAAGAAACAAAATGCAAACCTCAAAGCTAACCACTTCCTAAACAAAACGTAATCAGCTGTTGACAATTAATGCTGTACTGATCGCCAGTCGGTGCTACTCTATTTAATATACATACAATTTGATGTCACATAGGCTTCTGGCATTAGGATCTTAAACTGTAATGCACAGAAAACCATCCAATCGAACATACATTATAGGCACAACTAATGTCCTGTGAAGAGGCTACTAATCTTGGCATGTATTTAGGATTCCCCATTAAAGTTTGTATTGTAATCCAAATTTTCTAGTATTAAGCACAACATAAATAACAATGCCAAATGCATTAATCAAGATTAGTGGGTACAATGAGGTTTAAAGTAGCATTTGAAAACATCGAGAAAAATTTGAAATATCTTTTTATATATTTTTAGATCGTTTTAATATATTGATATTAAAAATAAATTTTAAAAAAATAAAAAATATATATTATTTTGATATATTTCTGAGTAAAAAAAAATTAGAAAAACAACCGCTATTATAATATCAAACTATATCTAAATAATAACAAGCTAACCTACATTGAAATATTCATTCAATGAGAAATTATTAGGTCAAATTATAGGCTGCTGAATATTTAAATTTTGAGCCTATCTCAACAGTACTGTTCACATAGTGGCTAATAGTGTTTGTTCATTAATTTGTTCTGTAATCTCGGCCAAGTCGCTTTCAAGAGTTAAGTTTAGGATTGGAAAGATAAGAACAGTCATGGAACATCTTCCAACTTGTGTTTTACTGCCTGGTAATGCAAAATTGCAGAAAAGCTGTCATTTTTGCAAACCTTTACGTTTATTTTTAAGCTAAAAGACAACGGGAATATAGCAGAGCAGAACCTGACTCACTCAGTAGGCCATAAATAGCCGGATGAGATCCTCTCTTTGTTCACGACGGTATTATCTATGAGCATATAACAGTCATACATAGCTTGATTGACTGTAGAAAGGCTGGCATGGAGGATACCCTGTCGTAGTTTTAATTACTTGTACTTTGGGCATCACATTGCTTTGTGCATGGCCTCCGAGTTTCCTCTTTCAATTACCATTCATTTGCCACCATTCAGTAGCATGTTGTCTTTCCCCCCCTTGTCTCCATTATTTCTAGACTTGAAAAGAAATTTGCAGGTCTATAATCTGATGCGAGATGTGGAGAATCTTAGCCATGAGTGAATTGTTACGACTTGGGGAGAAAAATCTGAAATAATTCAAAAACATATGGGAGAATTAAGTTAGATTTTTGTATTTTGATGAGAAGATCTTGGTTTGCTTACAAGCGAACCAGCAAAACCCTTTGGCTGTCACTGAGCAAAATATATTGCTTTACCACATTTCACATGGCATCCACAACAACAACTACAAAGCAAGATATGAATTTAGTATTGAGGCAAACATTGTGGAACAAGAAGTCGTCCGTACACATTTCAACACCAGAAGAGAAAAGGCTAAAAGCTTCCAGTTGGGTGTATCTGAAATTTGGTAACTGTTCTTAAGATGTGCCCCCATCTTTCATCACTAACTGACTGAACCAATTATCTCTGTACCTTTAAGACTGAATCTTCCTCTATAATGAAATGATCAGCATGTTGTTTACCATCATGCAGTCACTGCCAGCATCACAAATCATAAGATTAACTTAACACCAACCTTGAGGCCATCTATTTTTAGGATCCCATCTAGGAAACCATCTCTTTCTCTTTGAATTTGAATTTGAATTTGAACCCAAGGTAATAATATTCTCCTCCTCAGGAAACAAAAACTTCAACAGAATTCCCTTATGTCTGCGACTTGGTGTTTGGGGGACTTCATACTTAGGAGTGTAAGTCTGAGGCAAGTAGTTGAAGTCGTCATTAGCCGGAAAGATCTCGTCACAAGTGCGAATGCTGTCGATCCTTAAGTATTTTTGCTCAAGCGATTCCTTCGGTATGTTCCTTGCTAACAAAGGAGAAGCACCACCCCAGTTTTTGGAACCCAAAGAAGGGTGTTGGGGTGTTCTAAAGTTTAATGCTTCTCTCTGCCTCATCCCTGCTCTCACTAATCTCACTTTTACTCTCTTTCTGTTCTTTGCAGTGGTATCTTTGGTATCTGGTTCTTGTAGATTTATAGGGGAGAAAATCCCTAAGCATTAATCGGATTCTTCCTTGAAGTTGTAAAGCTTCATTGTAATACTCATTTTAAACAATTAACAGGTGAGAGTGATAGGTGGGTAGCATTGTAAGGATGTCCATATCACCCTTGTACTAACACACCGGCTCGCCATATGAATTACGCCCTAGACAGCCTTTTATTTTTCACTACAAGCACTCATCTCCTGCAATCTGATAGAATTCAGTACACACTTCAGCACATAAGGGCTATAACTAATTATTACCGTTGTCTATTAGCCATACTCCTTCACGCTAAGAGTTAAAAGGAAGAAGGGCGGGGATGGTAACTTAGGTCTTTAGTAGGCCAGAGAGAAGTTGACAAAATTAAGGAGGCGGCTGCTACAAGAAGTTGTCGATGCAAACATATTCAGACCATTTTCAATTGACAAAAGATGTTCATAGGCCAACAAAATTAAATCAGAAAAGCTAATTTTAGACTCCTAGTTGTCAGCTCTTCTTTAAAGCTAACTTGAGAATCCTAGTTGTTTGCTCTTCTTTATTCTATGATCTGTTGGTATCTGTTTACTTGACAGGCCATTTCTATTATTTTTCTGATAGTGTTTCAAGAGCAAAACAAATTGACCGCAGCTATACACATACCAGGACTTGGATTTCAAGCATGGATTTAGTTTTAATCCCACAAGAAAAACAAAATGATACCATGCATTTATCAAGCCTTTTCTCTAACAAGCCTTCATTACAGCAAGGAAAGTTCAGAAGAACTAATCAAAAAATAAATATCCAAAAAACAAGAAATAAAGGAATATTTGGAGGTGTCTCGACTTGCTGATATGTGCTAAACATACCTCCAACTTGCTGATATGCTATACAAGTTTACTTCAGGGTCAAGCATATTCTATGTCTATCTCAAAAGGTGCAAAGCACATCTTTAATTAGATTGTTACCTTTCAAGAGCATCCACATGTGTCTTATGAAAAAAATTAGGAATTGAGTGCACGTTAGCTTAATGTGTTCAATTCTGAGCTTAGAATCTGATCTAAAAAGATTAATTCGAACTATTCTGAAAGTAACCAAAGATAGCTGGCTCTGGTACATAGGAAGTCCATGTTTTTCCACATCAGAAATGAGAAGCTGCTTTCATTGACGAATTCATTGAGCACATGTAGCTTCGGACTTAGAAATTTCAGGAGCACCCACTTGTTATTACTGTAACGAGCACCTGTAGAGTAATTAATTCGTGTCTAAAACGCAGAACAAGGATATTATCTTATTTTCTCAATCCCACTTCATTGTTGTCAGTTTTCAGAGTTGGAATTTCATAAAGTAAATAATTCTTACAAAATGTGCAAGCAAAAGCGGCATTATTCCATCCACATACACGAGTATAGATGCATTTTGTGCTTCAAATATAGACAAGCAAACAAGGCAAAATATGTGGTTCTATACTCAAGAGCTATGGCAATTTTATATGCTTACTCGAGATTTATCCCACATCTTCTCATGATTTTGGTCCAAATTGGCTATTCGTTTCTCTACTTTCTTGCAGAAGCTGCCTTCAGTCATGGGATGAGCCCTCATGTCTTTGTTACTTATCGATATATTGTAGGCGGCTTGGTGATGTTTCCGCTTGCATATTTTCTTGAGAGGTACATTATACACATGTAAACATTCAACAAAAAAATGTATTGCAAAGCTATTAGCTATACAGTGGATACCAACTGATTTATTGTATGAAATTATGCTACCAAACGCATTTTGCCTGATATTATTTTCTTTTTTGCTTGCAGAAAAGTGAGGCCAAAGCTAACACTTGTGTTGTTTCTGGAGATATTTGTGCTTTCTCTTCTAGGGTGTGTAGGACAATCCCTATGCTTCAACATAGAGTAAAAAAAATTGTTTTTTGAGAATAGAAAACTCACTAGTTTTCTCTTTTGATGAAAGCCAGGGCCAGCTTAACTGTTAACATTTACTTTGCAAGCTTGAGATACACTTCTCCTACCTTCATTACATCAATGGCCAACACCGTTCCCTCCATGACTTTTATAATTGCAATTATGCTCAGGTGGGACTTCAAAACCCAAAGAACATAAATCTTCTTTGTTTTAATTTTGAGACTAAGACTGCATCTATTTCATGTAGGTTGGAGATTGTCAATTTAAGGAACCCTCGTGGAATAGCTAAAATTGTCGGAACCTTATTATCGCTGGCTGGGGTCTTGACCATCACTTTATACAAAGGACCTGAGGTGCAAAGCTTGCAGGGTGCTCCAATCCATATCAAAAGCAACGCTTCTCAACAGAACTGGGTGAAGGGATCTATTCTGCTCGTTGTGAGTTGCATAACATGGTCTCTCTGGTTCATCATGCAGGTATAGAATTCCCCAACCTGATATTTCCTTTGGACTTACCTTTTAACATGAGGCTGATTCTCTACACTAAATTATCTCTGCCTTCAGAGATGCTAGAATCTATCAATGCATGTGCATGTAAATGGATGCTGAATTTTCACCTGCTTTATAGGTTTTCTTTAATGCGATCAGAGATTGTGTACCTTGTAGGCATACACGTTGAAAAGGTATCCTGCACAATTATCACTGTCTGCATGGATAAACGGCTTCGCGGCAGCACAATCAGCTGTCTTCACTGTGTTCATGCAACATAAACCAGCAGCATGGTCCATCGGATCCAGCATCGTATTCTGGTCCATCATATATGCTGTAAGTACATCCATGAACAGCACTACAGAAAATTAAACTGGTTTGTCAGAAATCATATTATTGACAATCAATTGCAGGGAGTCATTAGTTGTGGCTTGACAGTCTCCATTCAACTATGGTGCACTGAACAAAAAGGGCCAGTCTTTGTGACCATGTTTAGTCCCCTTGCAACTGTAATGGTCGCCATCCTGGCGTACTTTCTTTTTGGTGAAGAGTTGCACGCAGGCAGGTAAAATGAAATTTCATTTCGCAGTTATTAGTCAGTAATATAACCCAAAAAAGAACAACAAAAGGCAAGGGGTGGATATTGTTCCTAATCTATCTTTGACAAAATCAGCATATTGGGAGGAGCTGTTGTTATTATCGGACTTTACATGCTGCTGTGGGGAAAAGAAAAGGATGGAGTTCAAAACAAGTCCCAAAAACAATCTCTTTCCACTAATGGTAAGGAAAAGTTAAGCCACTTAGCAGTGGAAAGTTCAGCAGGAAGAGACAATGAAACAGGACTTGAGAAATAAATCAAGAAGTGGGTCCGGCATCAATGCATCCTACATTTCTCAGATCATGATATAGGAAATGAAAGGTATAGCAACCAAATCAAAGCTCATATATTACGCGCTTGCGAAGAATTAGTTTCGTATTGCTTTTGTAAAGGAAGCAAGGGGGCAAAAAATAACTAAAGGAGTCTTACCCTGCTTTTAACTTTATGGAGCAAGCATAATAAACGTCTGGTTAAACTACAAACTGTTTTGACCTCTAATTTTCTCACATTGCTTCCATACACGGACTCACCACCTGATTCTACAGTCTGGATTCTGAAGCAATTTTAACATGCATACTATCCTGGACATACAGGTTATTCATTGTAATCATTTTCTACAGCAATTAGCTAACAAGTTTCTCAAAATTTCCAAGTGAGCTTTGATATCCCCAAACAGCTAGAAAAGCAAATCCTTGGTAGATGCCAAATTCTCCAATCTGTTCTTAATCGGATCACTTCTGCAGTTCCTTACTGCAATGGAGTTCTACAATTGTCACTGAAGTCGTCTCCGTTGTACTTTGTTAAATAGATGAACTGCAGAAGGTATATTACACTTGCAGCTAGTAGAGAGAACATTGCAGTTGCAAAAAAAGGAGCTTTTCATTATCTTGCTATTTGGTCAGGAAATTAATCATTCACGGACATCTAAAATACCAGCACTTTTTTACAAAAATTGGCTAGCGTATCATAAATTAAGACATCCAGGAATAGCCAACAAAAGAGGTAGAATTTACACAGCGCACTCGATAAGTTCCTAACTATAATTTCAAAAGAATTAGCATTCTCTTTCTCCTTTGGCTTCTTCAAGCTGTGCACGTACAGTTTCTGGACTATACAGTTTGTTGATGCTGCAACATAAGATTAGATTGCGACATTAGCAGCTTGAAAAGCTTCAGTTTTAACAATGTTTTATCATGCTCATTTTCTTTAAAAACCAATAATTGAATTTCAATGTAATTACAACTGCCATTGGAAATTTCTCAAAACAGAGAAAGCATAAGCTGTTCATGAGGCTTACCGAAAGAGCAAGTCCCCACTAGATGCCAACTTCTCAGAAATCCATTCAGGAACGAGTTCAAGCAACAAGTTTAGCTGCTCTTCAACTTCTCCTGCAAACAAAAGTCAGAATAATTTAGCTTAACATAGAGTTCTGAAATATACGTGATGGTTTTTGACAGGAAACCACTTGCTTACTTCTGTCAGCAATATCAGAGTGGCTTGCAATTATCTTGTGTATAAGCTCTTCTTTTGTGAGAACTGATTGTTTTATTGACTGAAACAAGAAATGAATCTTGTTGAAGAGCTTAGGAAGACAGGCAATCATTTGTCTCCGCCTCTTTGCTTGTGAGATTGCAGGATCTCGCTCTTCTTTAGCCTTCTGCTCTTTCTCTCGTATCTGCAGAAGGAAAAATGATTACAAACCAATCACAGCATTATATATCTCAATTGAAACGCAGATCTCCTATCATGGCTTTGTTTTTGGATAAATGAAGTTACTGGTTGTTAGTTGTTATGCTACCTGCCTGTTTTATTTATTTCCAACATATTGTTTGCATCTATTCTCCCAGTATTAGATTCCCTGGTCATATGGATAGTACAATTAGATGCCAAAAAGGTCATTAGAGAACTGAGCTGACAATGGCATGACAAAAGCAAAAAATCACCAAGACTAAGCCACCTGATGTGACATCTTCAGCCGCCCTTTGTGTTAAGATAACATGATGATTGAAAGGGGACAATTTTTAATACATCATATTTTGTCTGATGAAGTTTTCCATGTTCAATTTTTGAAGCTTGAGAAATCTTATAAAAGCATATTGCTCATGCAGGACACTGCTATGTTGTGACAGGTGTATGCCACCCTGGTGGTGCAAGAGGTGATAAAATGCCACATAACTAAGTATAACATTTTATAAATGAATTGAAAGCACATGTATTGAGTCCAAGAGAACAGAAACAGAAGAGATCAATTTGAATAGCAGAACTAATTTATACAATCAATCAAAGATAACAGTTAAGATGTATCAATGACATGCAACATTCACAGACCAACAAAGTGAAAGCAATTGAGAATTAAGGATGAGCCTACCGATTGCAGAAGACTCTCGGGAAGAATTTTCAAGATATTATCATCATCTGATACATCCTCTTTTTGTTCATACTTAGCATGCTTCACCGGAGTTTCAAATATCAGTGACCTGCTGGGTGGACGCCTGACAAGCTTGTCTGGTGAGCTGAAAGAATCATCATCACATGAGCTCATACATCTTTTATGTGGATGCAAAGCAGGTGTGGTAGATATCAATGTAGCTGGAGTTGAAGCAAGTTTTGCAGGAGTTGACTGGACACTAGCCATCTTTATGGGAGAATCATCTACTTCATTCATGGAATCTTTCTCTTTGCTTGGAGTTGCAGATGAAAAATTTTGGTCACGAGTTGGTTTCAAAGACACTTTGGCTGGGGATGGAGCAGAACAACTAATTTCCTCATTTAAGGAGATTTTGTTGGGGCATGGCTCGAAAGCTGAGGAAACTGGTTTTTGGAGGGCGTTTTCTGCTTCAACTTTTGTACCTTTCTGGGAGAAGCGCCTCTGGAAACTTTGGGGTAAAAGAGATGCCACTATTGGTTGCTCTTCTTCAACTGCTGTGGTTTCTTTCAGCAATGACAGGCGATTGAAAGGCTCCGGGAGCATTTCCTCTGGAATGTCATCACCCTAAAGCCATTGCAACGCATTACTAACACATTTACCTGTTTGGGAACGCGTTTGAAAGCAAGTTTCCTAAAAATTTGAGTTTTTTTTCTTATAATATGTTTTTTTATCATTTTGATATGCTGGTTTTTAAAATAATTTTTTTAAAAAAATTATTTTGATACATTTTCAAGAAAAAAACAATTTAAAAAGTAACCACCACCACACTAACAAACACCCTTTAAGAAGAATTTAGAAACAGAAGCACATTGAATCAAATAAGTGTTTTGTAAAGAAGCAAAAAAGTAACCTATAAATTCATTTTCATCAAACTCAAAGCAACTCTTAGCTAGTGTCAAACAATAAAGGTTGTCACTAAAATTCTAATCTGTGGTTCCTTGGTACATTTAATCACACTATATTGCAATGGTTGAGCATACAGGAAAAACAGAACCTAATCAAATGCCGCTTCACAAACTGCAAAATCATACTTTATAACAACATAATCATAAATACATTAATCTTAAATTCAAACCAATGTATAGATAATCGATAGCATCCATTTTAAGCACTGATAACATAAACAGAAGCACGGTACCTGAGGATGGTCTCTGTAAAAATCTGCAAGCCTCGAGCGAAAAACCTTGCGTAAATATATGTTCTTACTTTCAGATTTCAACTTTCCATCATCACATTCAATTGCATCAGCATTGACAGTAACATGAAGTTCCGGCTTCATACAACTGGTTTGCTCGTTAAACCGGAGCACCCGCTTTATCTCAATTGCCTCCGGCATAATATATTTCAATTGAGCCAAATGCTTATGCGTAAACCTCCTACAAAAACACAATTAAAATTAAAACAATATAATTTTAAAATCAAATCAAAAATTCAAAACAGTACAATGATCAGCAGTACCTGTCAGTTAAAGACTCGATTTTGGGAGAAATATTAGAGAAAGTAGACATTGAGCCCTTCATACGCAGCAACCGGATCGAGCTATCCAAGTTATCAAAAAACTCACCCAGCATTTCATAGCTTTTCAAAATCAAGATATAAATTAGCATAAATCACTGAGATTTTGTAAAAGAAATTCATAAAAAATTGACCCCGAGTACTTACTTATCTGGAATTTTAGTGAGCCCGTTACGAGTCTGATTCTTCCTGGGCTTGTGTAGTTTACTGGTGATGGTGGTGGAATCTTCAGGCCAAGACGCGATCTGTCTTCGGGCGGACTTGGTTTGGTTGGTTCCAAGGTCTTGAGAGGCGATCTGACGGACTTCTTTTAGGGAGAGAGCGACGCGGCGGCTGCGGAGGCGGGGAGGGAGTTGGGATGGCTGAGTTGGGGTTTGAGTGGCGATGGTTGGGTTTGAAGAAGGTTTAGATTTTGGGGTTGCAGCAGTTGATTCAGAATCTTGTTTGGGTCTTTTGGATTTCGAAGAAGGGATTGGAGAGTGTAGGGAGGAGGAGTTCATTGCTTCTGTGCTTCTTCTTGTTGATTTTGAGATCAAAAGGAGATTTGCTGGTTTGGAAGAGGTGGAGGAGGGCTGGTTCTTGGTAATTAGGGGTTTTTTGGGCGGGAGTTGCTGAGGTGGAGCTTTGCCGCGTCATATTCGCGCCAAGTTGGTCCGTTGCCTCCCGCGATTTTCTTTCTTGTCTAGCTACATGCCGTTTGGTGTGGTAATGGGAACGACGAGTCCCTTGGACTGGGGACGGTGAAAGACGAAAGCACCCTTCATTAGGACAGTCGTGATCAAACATTTAAGTTACACGTGTAATCTTGCTCTCTCCTTCGATTGACACGATGGATCAACGTTGTCGACGGTCCAGTCCTCTCGCCGTCTTGCGTTGTATTTTCATGGGAGTAGTGTTGTCTCCCTAATCTAGCTATTTAATGAGTGGTCAATTTTTTTTTAAAAAAAGTAATTGAATATATAAAATATTTTTATATGTTTTTTATATAAAAAATTAAAAATATAAATTAAAAAACTTATTCATATACCTAATTAAATAAATTAATAATCATCTATATAAATAAAAATTAATTATCAATAACTGAAAGATAAACTAAAAAAATTGAGAAATGAACATACATCGATATATTTAATCTCACAAACTAAAACATTTACATATTTATATCAATTGAGTTTATTATTGAAAACAATAAGAGATAAGAGAAATAGAAACATATATGAAATTGAGTAAATAAAATAAAAGGAAAAAAATATAAGATCTGCATAATATAAAAATTATTTTTAAATAACTATTTTTTATGAAATAAATCTTATCTATATAAAATAAAACAAAAATTATTCAAAAAATAAATACAAAACAAAATATTTTTTTAAAAAAATAATATGTCCAAAAAAAGTCTACAAAACTCGTAGTCTATGTTATAAGATCGAAATAAGTTTATTAGTTTATAGAAAATAAATTGAAGATAACTGTAAAATTAAATTTTTCTTAAAAAATAGTATAGAATAATAAAATCATAAAATAAAACGAGGAAAAAAAGGATCTCTAACTGTATTAAACTCTTAATACTCATGACCCATGTTATTAGATCGGAAACACAACAAAAGAAAAAACCATGAAGCTTGATCAAGAATAAATAAAAAGCCAAAGGATGAAACTAGAAAAAAATTACACAAAAATTATAATTAAAAGAATGAAGATAAAAATTAAAATTAAAATATAAATTAAAAGGCGTACAAAAATTAAATTGGATGGTCAGGTTGAAAAAAAAAACATTAATAAAAAAATCAAAAGAATGAAGACTAAGTTGAAAAAAATAAAACAGTCTAACTTTGATTTGATGATGAAATAAAGACCAATTAAACTTGAATAAACAAGCCAATAAAAAACTAGAAATAAAAAAAACAGTGATTAAATTGAAAAAAAAATTACATGACAAGTTGTAATTTAATAACTAAATTAAAAACATAAAAAACTTTTATAGGAGGGCCATTGATGAAAATAAGTAATAAAAACATAATGACTTAAATTGAAAAATAAAAAGAAAATAGGACAAACGTGTCTTTAGATGAGGGAGAAAAGAATAAGAAAGAAAAAAAATGGTCTTCGATGACAAACCGCCAATCACTCACGGTTACACATCACATCATGAAGAAGAGAACGCGATGGTGCTTTCAAGGACATGGCTAAAGGCAAAGTTTGACCATAGGGTGGTAATGCTTGCGCCGTCTAAAAGGTGCAAATGTCATTCACGCAATGACACATACCAATAACTTTTCAAAATTAAAAATTCAACATAAAAATAATAAAACATCCCTCGTAACCCTGAGAATTATAAATAAATCCGTGTGAAAAAGACAAAAAAAAAACCCCTAAATGCACATCTTAATTTTTTTTTAATCTTCTCTTAGAGCAAAATTATTTTTATTGTATACTGAGAAGAAAGAAACCAAAAAACCCTTTGTCCATAATATTTATTTTTTTTGAGCAAATAAGTATCTTTGTTGTTTTTAAGTATGTGAGAAGATGAAAAAAACCTTGGTCAACATCTCTTAAATTTATTGACTTCAAGAGTAAATATATAATTTTACCATTCAAAAAATTAAAAAAAATACCCAACTACCTCTAAATAATTTTTTAATAATCAATAAGTCATTGAAAATAATAAAATTATCCCCACAACCAAGACCACCATTTTTTCATTTAAATGGTAAAATAGTATTTTTTATTATAGCAATCCAGGGTAAATTGTGTGCAATGCTATCTGAAAAACTCACACATTGTATATTCTGTTCAATATTTTTCTAGATTTTTTCATTTTTTTCTATTTTTTTATCAATAATCTTTTAATTTTAATTTTATTTTCTTACCACTTAATTATTCTCTCTTCTAGCATAATAGAAAAATTATTTTTTTTATAAAGTAAAATCACACTTAGTTATATTAATTTTCATATTTTTATATATATATATATATTTTTTTTTTCACAAGATAGAGATATATCTAGAGCCGACTTATGTTAGGTGTCACTTGAGTAGTGTCCTAAGATCTTCACTTCACAAAAAAAAAAAAAAACTCCAATAATAAATATGTTATATTTATCAAACATGCTTTGTAAAATTAAAAATATCTTCATTCTAAAGTATGAAATAAAGATTGTTAAAGGTCTCACTTATCGGTCATACATGAAAAATAAAAATAAAACATTTATTAAATATTTTAAAATATTTTATTTATAGTTTTGTTCAAAGCTTTCATTCATCCATTCATCGGCTATATATATATTCTGTAATTTTAATACATTATTAACAACTAGAGTAATTATGAAATAATTACCTAAAAAACATATCAATAAAACAGATTTCCGTGATTAATAGTCCTTGTATTTTGAAGGCATCATAATTATAATATCTATAATTAACAATATAAGCTGTATCCCTTGCCAATCAAATGATAAAAGAGACGAGTAATATTTCGATCTGCAAATCTCATCTTTTATCATGCTTTTCTTGTCTGCGTTGATTATAAATTCATTTATTTATTTCTTGTCTGCGTGAAGCCTGTTTTTGAGTGTGAGTGTGATTGTTTTTCAAAATACATTTAATTCAAAAATATATTAAAATAATATTTTTTTTTATTTTTTTAAAATTATTTTTAATATCAGCACATTAAAATGATTTGAAAACACCAAAAAAATATTAATTTTAAGTAGAGAAAAAAATTTAAAAAATTTAAATTTTTTCAAAAGCGCTTTTAAAACACAAAAACAAACAACAAAAAACAAAAACATAGTTGTCTTGAAAAAACATATTAAATTGTTTTTTTAATTTTTTAATAGTTTTTATATATTAATGCAAAAAATATAAAAATTTATTTTAAATAAAAATATTTTTAAAAATACACTACAATATAATACCGAACAAATAAATGAACATATGGGATTAACACGCCTGTTATAATTATTATTGTTAACGTATTGAATTCAAACTTTAAAGTTTAAATGCGTGACTTCCTTGAACATCTTGCGAAGTGGTAAACGCGCCGACATCCGGTGATGCCAAATTCTTAGTATATCGATTTGAAAATTATTTTTACTAGAAAAAATAAAAACAATATTTTTATTACATGTTTTTTTAAATTAAAAGTTAATGGGTTCAGGAACGAGTTTTAAACATGTTAACACGTGGGCTATTAATTATTTACATTCACAAACTAATATATATAGATTAGCTTTCTAATCTCATTTACAATGCTGTAGCTTTTTTCAATGCAATATGTTTGAATTCAGTTTTAAATTATTGATACGAGGATTAAATAAATACGTTTCCCTTCTTATTTTTTTAAACCTAACATCTAACATACGATTAAATTTATTTTGTTTTTATTTTAAAAAACATTATCACCTGGTTTCAATTTTAAATTTAGAAATTTACAATTCAAAACCTCTTGGTGTTGAGTTTTAAATTGAATAAAAAAATGTATTTTCTTGATAAAAAGTCATGAATTTATCCAAAAATGTATCTTAATTGGTTAGATTTTAAATTTGTTTTATGGAGATTATCGATTCAAGTCTTACAAATTTCAGGATCATTGAGGATTTATATAATCGTTAATTTCAAGGTTCATATAATTAATTAAGATAGATATAAATTGACCCGGACACACACATTAATCTAAAAAAAATTATAGTGACCTTACCACCCATTGCCGGGTTAAAAAATATTGGTGTTGACCTGATTACCCCTATAAATCAACCTAATAACTCGACACCCACGTTTCTTTTTGGAGTCGGTTCTTGAGCCAGACAAGTATGGTTCTCAAATATCCCTTAAATATTTTATTTTTTATAAAGATCATCTCTGTGGTGCCTAAAATATCCCTAGTCGGCTAGTCCACAAGTAAAGGGGAAGTGCGAGTAGTTGCTGCCTTGGAAACTCGTCGTCCCCTTCAACCTCTTCAGTTCAACTCACGAAGGAGGTTTTTTTTTTATCTTGACTGTGACTGCTTCCTTTAACAACAGGCAAAGAAAGAGAGAGAAGAAGCCCAAAAAGCTTTTTAAATTCTTCTTCTCCTTCTCCTTCTCCTTCTTAGCAATAATAATAATAATAATTTAAATTAGAAGAAAACAAAACCCCAATTGAATTCCCTCAAGAAAGAAGAGAAGAGGAAAAAAAAATCCCTCTTTCCTCCACGCAACCCAAACAAAACCCCCTCCCAAGCTACCTCTCTTTCTGCCGTTTCTTTCTTCTCCGAAATCTTCTCTTCTTGGCAAAACAAAATATTTCATTGCCCTCAATTTCTCCAACGATAATCTCAGCCCGCTACTTGTTTCTGATCTCAGTGCAGTTTCTTTTAGTCGGCGCCCCTGAATCCTCACTCTTTTTTCTTGATTTTTTCTTCCCTTCGGTTATATCGTTATTCTTTTCCGGGTTTTCAGGTAATTTCGTATCTTGTCGTTTCTCTGATTAATTATTTTCTTACTTTTACGTGATGATAACATCGCACAACATGATTTCTTTTCTTTTTATTGATTTGAATGCTTTGTTTAATTTGTTAATCAATATGGGCAATTGGGATTAAGCTGTCCAAATTTAGCAAACTATGTTATGGACTCAATATAGTGATTATATGATCGAATAAAGCTTGCCCACCTCCCTTTTCAGTGAATTAACCAATTAATTTTGGTTTTTCCTTTCTGGGTTTTGCTCTCTGTGGTGTTTTCAGTTTAAAAGTTCGTGACTTGTTGTTTACAGATTGACTCGGAGGCTCCGTCAAAACCCAACTCGTAGCCTTCACTGTTACATTGTTTGGCTTGATTTCAAGTGGTAAGTGATTCACTATTCTTACTCTCTTGCAAATATTTGATCTTAGATTAGGTTATAATTAATTTATTAAAGGGAGCAGCAGGGATAGCAAGAATAGTGCACTTGAATTTAAGTAGCTGTAAAAGCAAAACAATGCCTGTACAGAGAGAGATCATACAGGGAGTAGCAAAGTTCTTGTTTATATCGCGGGATTGGGTAAAAATTGATTGCATTTTAGGACTTTGGTAGATGAACAGGCAGATATTTGCATTTTCTATTAATTAAAAGTGTTTGTTGCAGTGGTTCCTAATAGATTTAGGATACTCAAAATGTAAGAGTACCTCCAAAATGATGCTATAATTTGATTATGTTTCGACACATTCTTTGTTGTGTTCATCTTCATACTGATTAGTATGGAGCACTGGTAATATTGGTGGTTAACAAGTCTGAAAATTTCTTCCATCACCCCCTTTCCTTCCTGAAGATTTTATTTTCATTTCTGAGTGGCATGTGATGAATGAGAAGTGGAAGATAATGTGGTTCTGTAAATGCTGTAGAAGTGGCATGTGATGAATGAGAAGTGGAAGATACTGTGGTTCTGTAAATGCTGTAGAAGTGGCATAGTTTGTCATGTAACTTCTTTAGTTTCTCAATTTTTTAATGTTAGCTGATTATTGTGGAAACAGGGGATTTTGCAAGCTAAACATAGTTTGCTATAGAAGGCATGACTAGTCTGATCCTTTTTATTTTTATTTTTCAGAGCTTTGCCTTAACCTTTTATGTGGTTTGGGGAATGGACTGGATCCTTTTGCCTATAGTAAGTGTTTGTGAATGATGTTCAGTGGGCAAAAGTTTAATGCTCTGAGCATATTCAAGTGGAAATGGCGTGGTGAATCATCTTTGACAACTAGCTTGCTTGACGATGTTCCACCAGAGATTGAATTGTCAGATTATAGAAGGGTACCAAGTCCTGGTAGCGAGAGCCCTTCTGGGCTCCTTAATGGTGAGAGCTTGAATGTGGAACCAATTGCTGATTTGGACCTTTTCTTTGAAAGACTCTACAATTACTATTGTGAGAAAGGGCTCTGGTGTATTATTATAAAGTGGATAGTTGAGCTTTTTAGCCTGGGTTTCACCATTGGTTTCTCGGGATTTTTCTTATTATATGTTGATTGGAATGGTCTTCGAAATGCTAAGTGTGGGATGGATGCTGTAGAATCTGGAATCAAGCCCTGTGATCTTGCTAAAGAAGCTCTCCATCCTCACCCAGTAACCCCTCTAACGCTTTCAAAAGCTATCATTGTTGGTTATTTGGGGTTATTTTCTATATGTTGGATCTTCTGTTTCTTAAGGTTTTTTGCTCAATTGAAGGACATTCTTGGTATCCGGCACTTCTATTATAACAGGTGTGGCTGATCATATCTGTATAAAATTTTGTCGGTGGCATTGCTTTTACTTCAGTACAAAGGTTTTCTTGTTTTTCAATTTTTTTTAGTATTTCAATAAGAGCAAAAGATGTTATCTTTTTGCAGTCTCCATGTCACAGACAATGAAATTCAAACCATGCCATGGGCTACAGTTCTTGAAAAGGTTGTTGAGTTGCAACACTCACAACAACTGTGTGTGGTTAAGGACCTTACTGCTCATGACGTGGTGATGCGATTGATGCGGAAGGAGAACTACTTGATTGGAATGCTCAACAAAGGAGTGCTTGCTTTTCCAATCTCCTCATGGATTCCTGGCGCTGGCCCAACTGTCAGGAATGGTTCAAATGGAATGCAGCATCACCTAATACTGACAAAACCCCTCGAGTGGACGTTAAATTGGTGTATATTACAGAGCATGTTTGATCGGTATGTTTAATTTCACACGATTACCTGTTTGAATGCTGATTATATTGCATTTTCTCATTAGAATGTACTTTTTCTGCAGAAACTTTTGTGTTAGGAGGGACTTCATTTATAATCCTAATGCATTAAAGAAAAGGCTTATGGTAGTTGGTCTTGCAATGGTTGTCCTTTCACCATTTCTTGTTATATTCATGCTGGTGTATCTCTTCCTAAGGCATGCTGAACAATTTTATAATCATCCAAGCACAGCATCATCTCGAAGATGGTCAAATTTGTCAAGGTGGACTTTTAGAGAATTCAATGAGGTACAAACTCACCATCTCTCTCCCTCACATTAAGTTCAAGCAAAACTTTTCATAGTTGATATGCCTGCGTTTGAAATGTTGGCAAGGATATCTGTTTGAGTACAATGTTTGAATGTGTTTTAGTAAGAAAGTTTGAATGTGTTCTTGTAATTTTTAATGCTTGCCTCTTATCATTGTAATAAACTAGAAAAGCCTCTTGATATGTTGAACTTATTTTGGTGGTTTTTTAATATTGCTTATAGTCCTAAGAGGATGTGTTTTTCTGACAACCCATTTTCCCATGTGTATGAAATAGAACTTGATTTATTTGATGGGATTTTAATGAACAGAAGCAAGATATTGTTGGGTGTTGTTAATTATTGTACGGGTGAGGGCTATGCCTGTCTAAATTAATGTGTTTTTGGCATGTTAGATTGAGAGATTTGCTTCATCACAAGAAAATGTTCTATATGCCATTTTCTCGTGTAAGATGAGAGTTCATTTCCTTACTGTAGCTTTATTTCAATAAAAGAATGAGGGTAGTAATAATTTTTTATATTATTTCTCACACATAGATCTGCCTCCTTGAACTCATCTTCTATAATTAAGATGGTGTATATTTATGTTGCAGGTCGACCATTTGTTCAAGCATCGGATCAATAGCAGTGTGATGCATGCTTCAGAATATCTAAAGCAATTCCCCTCACCTATTATTTCAATCATCGCAAAATTCATCTCTTTTGTCTCTGGAGGCTTTGCTGCTATCCTGATCATCATTGCATTTCTGGAGGAATCTTTGCTAGAGGGCCATGTAATATACTCTCACTAGTACTTATAAAAATATTAGATAATACAAAACTGGCAGTGATAATGGATGATAATATGTGTTTTTCATAATATTGAATTTTAATTATAATGCAGATATTTGGGCGCAACTTGTTTTGGTATGCTGCTGTTTTTGGAACTATAACAGCTATCAGCCGGGCTGCTGTTACAGATGAGCTCCTGGTCCTTGATCAAGAAGGGGCTATGTCTATGGTTGTCCAACACACGCACTACATGCCAAAAAAATGGAGAGGCAAAGAAAATACTGAGAGGGTCCGCATGGAGTTTGAAACCTTATTTCAGGTAATGCAGATGAAGTTCATGCATTTGTATGAAAGAGTGTTCACCAAACATACTTATACCACCCTTGATCACTATACCACCACTGATAAACACCAAAATAAGCGATATTCACTGGGTCAAGAGCACCCCCTCGAGTAAAAGCTTCCATGGCCAGTTGACCAAAATAAGGATCCCAAATTGCATGAGCAATAGGTCTTACATGCAAAGGGTCCTGCACCCATGTTTCAAAATTTCCTTGCCAAGCTACATGAAACAGATTTCTAGAAGTCCACAAAAATTATTGTTAATTGCCCGAAATGAGAAGCAAATTATTCTAATAAAGACGTTCCTCCATAATATCATCATGACTCTCGAAGTCATGTGCGGAGCAATACCAAACCAAATACGACGAGTAGTGGGGTCTTGAGCTAAGCCTTAGAAATCTTAATGCCATAATGCCTTTCAAATCCTCCTTGCCATTATCTTACTGCAATAGTTTTTGCTAAGAAGAACGCCCATGTTGTGGCAATTCCACCTAGAAGGTAATGAGTTACTCCTACAACACGACCTTGTATAATGCTCAAGGCTCTAGGCTGAATAGCAAGAGCAACTTTTAATTTATTATGAGCCCAAATAATTGATTCAATAAGTTCTTGCTAACAACAACAACTGCTGAATAGAAACATTAAACTAAAAGCCCATACAAAGTGAGTGCCTAGGAAAAAAAGGCCATATGCAGATAATGAAGAACCATAAGACTGAATTACCTGGGATGCCTGTGCCCATAAGAAACAGCGGAGCCATCCATTAATTGTAATAGAACTCTGCGCAAAATTTCCTCCAGTGATATGAGTTACCACCTGTCACTTATTTTAACTGTTCTATGTGTTTTTTGTGATGCAGTATACTGGAATGATGTTACTTGAGGAGATGGCATCAATTTTCCTCACTCCATTCCTGCTTTTGTTTGTTGTCCCAAAGGTATCCATGTCATCTCTCAGTAGACTGTGTATCTGGTTATTTTTATGACATATATTGGCTAATTTCGAGGTGGTGTGCTGTGATTTTTTGCAGCATGTGGATGACATCTTACAGTTCATTGCTGATTTCACAGTGGATGTTGAAGGTGTTGGCCATGTTTGCAGGTGTGCACTTGTTCTTTTGTTTGAAAATTCCGAGTTTATGTTGAGCAATTTGACACCAAATCATTTATTAGCTTTGTTTCTTTGCATTGAAATCATTGAAATCTTGACTTCTAATTGATCTTTCACAGTTTTAGTACTTTCAATTTTCAAAAGCATGGAAATAGCAATTATGGCTCTCCTTATAACACGCTTCGGTCCCAGAGAAGTTGCCAGGGGAAGATGGAGAAATCGTTTTTGAGGTATTATTGTAGAATTGTACCTGTAGATTCTTTCCGTTTCAATTTAAGCTTTTGAAGCCTTTTATTACTGTCCTTGTGCTTGCTTTACAAGCACAAAGAAGTCTTCTATATGTTCCTTAAGGAGAACAAGTCATTTTGGACATATAAATAATTGTTTTGTATACTTGCCACTGTTATGTTCTATCTTGGAAAATGAAATAAACCATTGCAAGGTGCCTGCTCGTAATTTCGTTTTGTTTTAATTGTTCCCTTCGGTTGCTTCTCATCTTGCATCGTCTATTTTGCAGTTTTCAAAGTAGCTATCCTTCATGGGAACCCAACATTCACGGAAAGCAGTTCCTGTTAAATCTTAGAACTTTTAGGGATCAAAAGTTGCAAGGACAGGGAGTTAGACATGTGTACTCTCCTCGTAGAATGTGGCGAGGGAGCCCCAGTTATAGAGGCCCCGGTGATAGAAATATCCCTTTTTCAAGGGAAATGCCATTTAATACTCCCGGCTTTCAGCTGGGTTCTTTGTGGCTACTTGACATAGATCAGAGGAATCACCCATATCTTCTTGATTGTTATTATACTTCTCGACCTCATACTTCCACGGACAATACAAGAGATGCCACAGCAGTACCATTTGAAGCAGCTGAGCAACAACATTCAAGAGATTATTGGATGCCATCCAACTTGACACAAAATGAAGTACGATATGATGAAGAGTTATGGGGTCACAATTACCAGGACAGATCAGTCTCTCATTTGGGGGCTTCTACGTCTGCCCCATTCTTCCAGGAAAGTGTGCTTCAACATCATGACTCCAGCAACCTTGCACATCCTACTAGGAGCCATTGGTGGGCTAGAAGTGGCCCGCGTGATGCACAGCCCCAAGCAAGTTTCCTCGAGCCTCCTGGTTTCCACCAAGCTAGTTTCCTTGAGCCTCCTGATTTCAACCGCTATGCTTCAGAAAATTATCATGATAATTTCTCAGAAAGAAGCTTGGAGGAGCAAGAGCAACACTTGGATTGGAGAAACTCTAACGGATTGTCCCGGACTACTTATTTGGATGATGACATTGACGCAGGAAGGAGTGTGAGTCTTCATTTTGACGACATTTTTAGCAGACCGCCTGAAACACCCCCAGCATTTCGAGATCCCCCAACCTTTTGACAATCAATTACCTCTCCATTTGTTTGAGAGGTTCTTGTTTTTAGATTTGTGGAATGCATATGGGTTTCCGAAGATGGACTGTGATTTCTTTTCTGTGTAAAAAGGAAACTATGTATTCTTTGTTGTATATAAGATTCAGTACGAGGTTAGATTCTCAAGTAGGCCCCATCCCATTTTAGAAGGTAGCAGGCTCTAAAGTCACTGCAGCCCTTATGGAACTGTAAAAACATTTCCCATCTATTGATCTATTTGAAATCCTATTCTAATCAACTAGTTCATTTGATCATTTGTTTGCCATCGAGTGAATTTCGTTGTCGTGTTGTCCCAGGTAGTCTGGTCTTAGCTGTACTTCAAAATTGAAAGATTTTAGCCGAAAGGGAAGTTTATTCAACTCAACCCAACAGGGTCTGTCCAAAGATTGTTTTTTCTTTTCCCTAATGAAAATAAAACCTCCTCAGACATTGATGAGTTTATGAATTCTGTGGAGACTATTCGATTCAACTCAGCCAAACCACGGCGTTTTTAATCAATAGCTCCATTCTACCCCTTTTTTTAAGGCTTGAACTGTTGTCAACAGATAAGACTCGGGAAACCAGAAATCTCCCTAGGGTTTTGGGTTTTGCAAGGGTTTAAGCAATTCAACAGACTAGACCAAAACCAAAAAGGAGCAAACTTTAACAGAAATCCCACCATGAAAAGAGATCCCACCATGAAAAGAGCTTTGATCTCACTTCTCTCTCATTTTACTCGCCAAAAAACCAAAACAGTAACCCCTCTTCTGTCCAGAAACTACACATCATCTGACCGCACAAATACACCTTCCTCTGCCTCCTCACTTCATTCACCTACCCATGATCTCAAAATTCTGCACCAAAACCAATGGCCTTATAGTCAAGCCCCACCAATTCCAAGCAAACCCATCTCGAAACATTGACACCCTTGTTGGAACACCTCAAATCTCCTCTAGGAGGAAAGATCTCAACTTGAAGAGGCTTTTGAGTCTTTAGTGACAATTGAGGACATGCTCAAAGCTTTTGAAAACATGGAGGCTTGTTTTGATGAGAGAGAACTTGGTTTGGCTTTACTGAAAGTTGGACTTTAACTTGACCAACAAGGCGAGAACCCTGAAAAGGCTTTATCTTTTGCTACAGAGCTTTGAAAGTTCTCGATAGTGGCGATGATAAGATAAGCTTAATTTTCTTGTTGCTATGACTTTACAATTAGTGGGTTCTGTTATTTGTAGTTTAAAAAGGTTTAATGATAGTTTAGGGTGTTTCAATAGAGCTAATATGATGCTGGGAAGGCTAGAGGACAAGGGAATGTTAATGTTGAGGATATTAGGCCGGTGTTGCACACTGTGCTGCTTGAGTTAGCTAATGTGAAGACTGCGATGGGGAGGAGAGAGGAGGCTATATATAATTTTAAGAAGTGTTTAGAGATAAAGGAAATGCTGTGGAGAAAGGAAGAAAAGAATTGGGTGTGGATATGGGGAACTGGCGGCGGCTTATGTTGCAGTTCTGAATTTGAAGGAGGCATTGCCGTTTGGTTTGAAGGTGTTGTAGATACATAAGAGTGGACTTGGGAATAATTCCGAGGAGTTTTCACATGATAGGAAGCTTCTTGGGGTCATCTATAGTGGGTTGGAGGAACATGTCAAGGCATTGGGGAGCAGAATGCACTGTCACGGAAGGTTTTGATGAATTGGGGTCTTAGTTCTGAATTGCTTCATAGAGAGATTGATGCTGCTAATATGGGGATTGAATTGGGCAAGTATGACGAGTTTATTAATACTTTGAAGGGTGTTGCCCAGCAGACAGAGAAAGATAGCTGGACTCAAGCATTAGTGTTTATCTCTATGGCAAAGGCACTGTGTAATCTAGAGAAGTTTGCAGATGCGAAGAGGTGTCTGGAGATTGCTTGTGGAATTCTTGACAAGAAAGAAACGGCTTCTGCAGCTGAAGTCGCTGGGGCATACTCAGAGATAGCGATGCAATATGAGACTAGGGACAGGTTTGAAACGGCAATTTCATTGCTAAAGAGAACCCTGTCTATGCTCGAGAAGCTCCTACAAGAACAGCACGCAGAAGAAAGTTCTTCTGCTATAATCGGGTGGTTACTTTTGTTGACATGTAAGGTGACTTAGGCTATTCCTCACTTGGAGAGTGCTGCTGAAATTTTGAAAGAAAGCTTTGGTCCCAAACATTTTGGAATTGGATATTTCTAGAACAATTTGGGGGCTGGATATTTGGAATTGGATAGACCACAGTGAGCTGCACAGATTTTTGCAGTTGCTATCATACAGATTCATTTGACGCATGTCAGAATCTCTCAAAAGCATTTGGTGCCAGGGGAAGGTAAGGACATATCCTCAGTTCCTGGTTCCTGGTTTTATTTCAGGCACATGGCTATTGATTCATTAAGCAATCATTATTTGCTATTCCAAATCTGTTATGCTGATTAAAATGAGTGCTTTGATGCTGTCTTCCTCTTCACTTTATGAAGGGAAAATCATATATGTCAGGCCGAGCAGGTGAATATGCAAGAATGCAAGCACAAACTCAATATTTCTTCTTCATCTGGACCTGTGGCTCTCGGCCATCACGCTTGGTACCTTAAAGGGTTTTAACAAGCTAAATTAGAACATATTCTTAACTCAACTTTTACATAAGCGAGCAAATAAATAACTCTTTTAATTTATAAGTAGATAAAAAAAGGCGTTAGCATCATGTGTCATGTTTGAATATCTTCATGCCATTTGTGGGTTAGGCTAGTACAATTTTACTTTTCTTTTTTATAAATGCTCTGGAACAGTAGTTTGTGTTGTTGCTTATCATGGTAATTGATAAGAACATTCCCTTAGTTCCTGGTTTTATTGCAGGCGCATTGCTTTGATTCATTAAAAAAATCATTATTGTGTTGCTATTCCAAATCTGTTATTCTGATTAAAAGGAGTACTTTGATGCTGTCTTCCTCTTCATGAAGCCCTTATCAATGGAAAATCATATATGTTGGGTCGGGCATGTGAATATGCATGAATGCATGCACTTACTCAATATTTCTTCATCATCTGGACCTTTGGTTCTCCACCTTTGGCACTTCTCAAAGGGCTTCAATAAGCCAAATTATAACATACTTCATTAACTCAACCTTTACATGAGCGAGCAAATAAATTATTTTTTATATATAGATAGATAAAAAAAGATATTTTAGCATCATGTTTGGATATCGTCATGCCATTTGAAGGTAAGGTTTATAGTGGTATAATTTTACTTTTTTATGAAGGCTCTGGAACAGTGGATTGTGTTGCTGCTTATCATGGTAATTGAAGTTAATAATTCTGGTGCTATTAAGCATGCCTTGTCTATATGCCCACATTCATTCATCAAGGCAGCAAGCAAATGACATGGAATTTGGTGTATAGGTTGTTTGGTTTTATGTTGCGATCTCAAATTAGAATTTTGTAGTTTCTAAAAAATCTTTCTTGGATTTTGCAGCTATACCCTTGCCATTTAATTCCAGCGGTGAGCAATAGATGCTTGGGAAAGTCATGGACCAAGGCAACATGAGCTCACGACCAATAGATGCCTCACAGAAGCCCCTCTGGAAGAAACTTACAGCTTGACATTCCTCTCAACCAGTATCGAACAAGCATGATGTAGTCTGATAAACATCCAGCACTGAGTTACATTTCTTTGTTTGGTTAGCTTCTCTCTTTCTATAAGGGTGTTTTTTTTTTCCTCTTAGCTTTTCCCTGTAAGTAGATATGGTAATTTATTTCTATCTGTGGTGCCTTTTCTTTTCATATGTGCTTATAGAGTTCAAGTTCTTTAAGCAACTCAAACACAGTTTCGATGTGAAAATTGGTTTTGGGGATGTGTGCTTTTTCTTTGATTGTGTTTGCCTGATAAACACTGAAATTAGTGTATTTTGTGTCTTTTAACTACTAAATTTTCTTTTCAAAGGAACTTGTACGTTCATCTTAATCTGTATTCTGACTTTAGAGTTGTCTGTGAATAAATCCATGTTCATGGAAAACTTGATAAAGAAGGCTCAATCATGCTTTCCATGTAATGTCACCATTCTTCTCAACTTTTACTTCACATAATATGATTATATTACACGTGCTTCTAAACATTCAGTTTTGGTGACTTTGAAATTCAACCTGTTTCTTCGTAATCAACAAGACCCTAAAAACCATTTTGAGGATGAGAAACTATAACTGTAGACTCGTCATAGGTGTCCCACTGGAGTTTCATCTGGCTATGATTCACTGAATTTGTGATATTGTTTTGTTATAGTGTCTGCGCTACATTGTTATGTTTATGTAGCTTTGCTGAGGCAGGAACACATGGAATGATGCTTGCAAGGCAGGGTTTGCAACTGAGACTGAGGGCATTATGTTTAGCTACGACAGGGTAAAATTTTCCTCTTGGAAAATCTTCGTATGTGATATTTTGCCTACTTCTTTGTTTTTCTTTCTTCTATCCTTTTCATATTTTTTTTGTGGGTGGTGAGGGGGTTAAAGATGAGGCCCAATGAACCTTGAGCTGCACAGGTGGGGGTAGCCTTACATCACTCCTAAATTTCATCCATCCTTCCCAGGATTTAAACATCATACTTTCAAGTGGAAATCCCAAATTTAATCGTTAGACCATCCCTAGGACTCACATTGGCATTGTTTCTAAATATGTAGTTTGCACTCATGTAAGTTATCATGAGTTAGCTGTTAGTCTCTCTTCTGAATTTTTGTAGTTAAAAAACAGGAGAAATTATTCAGATCTTTCAAAATATGTATTTGCTGCAAATAAATTGTTCCCTTACAAATAATAAAAAATACTGAGATTTTTATTTCAACTGATATTTGGGATGCTCATAGTGAAACTCTCCAGCTGCTTTTTGGCATCTGGAAACAGATGGCAGACCTTCACTCAAATCCGTATCTTAAAACCATAATGGAACTTGGGCAGAATAATCTCTTCTGCGCATTACCAACACCAGTATAATTACTACAAGACAAAAGAGGTTGGTGATCATTCACAGAGGAGGTCCCTTTTGCGGTTTTCACTCATAGTTGCTCATTATTCCGGTCCCCTTGCCATGACTTGCATAATAGCTTCCCCCTTCCACTCTGCCCCCTCCCCCCGTCTTTGTCTCACACAGTCTCTCTGGATAAAGAGGTGTTAAAACAATCATTTCTATTCATAAAGAAAAAAGAAACTCAAAACAGAAAAAAAGGGGCGTCCACCGTAAGTGGTTTAAGCCATGATTCTCGTAAGCATGCTTGCATCTCAGTAGGAGTCCGTGTATACCGTTCATTCTATGCATGATATCAATCCGAAGCCACCCTAGATTTTTATCAGTTCCTCATTTGTAACTATTCAATCATGTGATAAACACCAGCAAACCCTTTGGAAAAAAATGAAATATCAAACAGGACATAAAGACAAGATTTCAGACTAAATCTTCTTGCATTATATCTCAAATTCAACCGGACGTACTGCTTTTCTGGATCCTCGGACATGAACAAATGGAAAAACTGACCTAAGTACTCTGTTACTACTTTCCTCGGTATTGCTAATTTCCCTATGATGGATATTTTGATGAATGATTGCTTGAACACTTGAGTAAAGCTGTCGATCCACTGCAGAATCCAGTGAGAAAGATCTCCTCAACGGTTGGATGGAAAACTGATCATCTTTCCCCCTTACATCAATGCATTCATCACCCATAATTGAGACATGGTGTTGCTTCCTTGTTTTCAACTTTCCAAGCTTCTGCTCCATCTTCATTGGCGATCGACTTCTGAGTCTCATCTGAACTTCTCTTGAAGTGTTTCTTTCATGTTGCCCAGGAGGTAACAAAGCTCCATCATCTTCTCCACCCAATTCGATCACCACATAATCTTCATCACTTCCCATAAGACTATCGGTGTATGGCTGCGAGCCTTGAGGTGATGAGCTAGGAGCAATGATGCGGTCAACTGGATATTTAGTACCAGAGCCTGAAATGCTTGTTCTGCAAAGCGGACAATTAGCATTGCTTTGAAACCATATGTCAATGCAATCCAGGTGAAATGCATGGCTACAGTTTGGAAGAACTCTAAGCATGTCTTGTTCTTGGAACTCATTCAAACAGACCACACAGCCACAGCTGCTCCTCTCCCGACCTTCTTCTCTCCTGTACTGAAATGTTGGTATCTCGCGAATTACTGACTCGTCCAGCCCACGATTCCACATGGTTGGAGAGAGGGCTATAAACGAATCTTCGTTACGTCTAGCTCTCCAAACAGTGAACCACCTTAGAAGATTAAATTGGTTCCAGTTGGAGCAACATTTGTTCACAAAGACGTAGTAACCAACTAGCAAGAAAGCTGTGCCCACGATGCTCAACACAGCAATAGCTAATAGAGGGAAAGCATGGTCTGAAGTAGGGGAAGGTTGTTGATAGATAAGATTCTGCTGGTTTCTGAAGGCATGAATGTAGTATTGTCTGTGTGCTGGTGCCATAGGTAAATGGGTTTCAATTCAAAGTGTTGGATTCTACAAGTAGAGAGACAAAAGGGGAGGTTGACTGATGGGTTTAGCTTCTTCCATAAAAAGAATTTCTTCAATCAGAATAAAGAGAGAATAGAGGAGAGAGATGGGAGAAGCTTAATGGAGAACACTCCTACACAAGGGTTAAAACGTGCGCCACAGATTCACCAGGTAAACCACAATGATATCTCATTGAATGAAGAGGATAAACTTGAGATGAACACAAGCATGTCCATGTTTAAAGTTAAGAGAGAGTGGTAAAGCTGCCATCATACTTCCCACTAGCAGTTTGTATTAAAGAAATGAATTTGGACCCAACATGCTATATACTTGCTTCATGATGTTGGACCCCTGCTGTTTTATTTCTCATTTTTCTTGGGAAACAGCATTTCTTTTGTTCCCTTTTCCTCAACTCTCTAAAGTTTTAGGACATACCTTAACAGCAAAGCAAGACTTTTTTTTTGCGAAAAAACAGAGTTTATAGATGTCTTTTGCTCCCCTTTTCACTGGGTAAAAGGCCTACAAAATCTTCTAGATAAAGGAGTTGGAACATAGAATTTCTAAATCAAAATTCCCAAATTTGAACAACTGGGCTATTGTTATAGATCATTCATATGGTATGCAATAGGCAATGACGGCGGGCATAGTGTGCAGGAAATTTAGCTTGGAGCATCGGACTCCCAACGGCAGATATCACTAGTAACATAGTCGCAGAGTTAAGGAGCATTTGCTGAGCTTCAGTTTGGCTCGGGACTTGAGTTGTCGTAATATGATCCCTGAATCGTGATTTAAAACCATGCTAATAATGCCTCCATCTCTGCTATCTGTTAGGATACAGAGAAATGAACAATCAAAATGAGCTTTATTGTTCCCTTGAATTATACCTCTTGCATAGTTGCCGGCTCGGCTTCGGACCGGGTCAATTTGTATATTAGTCAAAACAAAAACTTGAAGTTGATCTAGCTTGATTTGGACCGGGTTGACCGAGTTAACATGTCATTAAAAACCCAGTCGAATCAAATCGATGTTCCTTTTAATCCTGATGAAAATCGATGTTTGAATTGTGAAATTCCCGCTTTACCCCAACTGGCCAGTTCTAATTTAATATTTTGATATTTTCATTGTCAATTGTCAAAAAATGGGCCAATAGAAGGGAAAAAAAACGAAGGATTGAACATGGCTTTGCCTAGTTCCAGATTTCAGGACAGGTTTCTTTTTGTTCCCTGCCCAGCAACTAGGTCAGGACCATTTCTATCTTCTTCTCTTCTTTCTATGGGCCGTGTCCATGTTCTCTGGGCTTGGACCAGCTCCCGATTGTCGTTTAATACATCAACACCACTGGAACAGAACAGAATCAACCTCCATTCCACTTCCTCTCCTGGATTATACTTCAATGGATTTCTAAAATCAACCTCCATTCCACTTCCTCTCTTGCTGAAACATCTCCTCATTACTATATCAACAAGTAAATCCCTTCCCTTCCCATCCGTTCTCCTCCCTCCCCCCATCATTTACAAAATACAAGCATTACTTGATATAACTAACCATCAAAAAAACCATTTTAATCTAAAATTTTAAGCCGTTGTCTTTAAAATATTATTTATATTATTTTTTAATATACGATTGATGAACAAAGTTTGCTAAACAATCTGCAAGAGAACCCGTCTCACAGTAGACATGGTGGAGCACCAGAAAGCGACTCTCTAACAACCCGAAGAATAGAATAGCTGTAAGAAACTTGATGGTTAGTGTCCGAAATCGAGTCAACTACAAACTGAAAGCAATTCAAATATTTTACCAGCGAGGCTAGCAAGCATCTCCACCATCTTTCAAGCTTCAAAATTCTAGTTGAACAAATTGAAATATGGCTCAAAGCTGGTTCGAGACTAGGGAAAAAAAGATGTGGCAGTAAAAGACAATTACTGAACTCCAGTACTAGCTAGGCCATTTGGGCCTTCATTTCAGGTGAGTTCAATAATATCAGCCATGATCGAGGATTTGATCTAGGGTTTCTTAATTATCCTGGCATTTGTAAAGCCAGATTCCATTGGCAAGCTTTGTAATTGATTCCACGCACTCTACTCCAATTTGACTAGTACTTCTGAAGCAAGTTACATGTTCTTATTAAATGTCTCATCACTAAAATTATTCAGTAGAGTTGTTATTTTTAGAAAAACAGAGATTTCTCTATTCTTTACTGTGATTCTTTTCTAGTTTTTTTTTTCTTAGTTCATCATAAAAAATACATTTTGGCAAGTGAAAACACTTATGATGTTTTTGGTCCTCTGAAGATTTTAAAATATAATAAATCTCTCTATCATTTGTTTATGTCTGCGATCACTGTCAGTTAATGATACCACAAGAATAACTACTATGTATCAACATCACTGGTCCAACCAAAACATCTTCTGTTAATATATAGTTTTTCTAATCGGTTCTCGTAATTAAGATTTTTAGAAAGAGTTTTCCCTGTTCCTTTTTAGTATAGTTTATTACACAGTTGCTCAGCTTGTTCCTGACAATGCTATAGACATAACACTTCGGTTGTGTTTTCCACTTTTCAGAAAAAAAGATTGTGGGAAATAGAAAACTAAGAACAATACTTTTATTAATTGAGAATAAAATTTGTTTTTTTAAATTGTTGAGAATGTGTGTTTCTAACTCTTCATTTCTTTAGAAAATTGAAAAATACCAAAACAATTCTCCATTATATTGTTTGCTTGATCATTCCTTTTAATTGAAAATCATTAAGAATAATTTATTCTTTAAATACAATAAGATTAAAGAAAAAAATTGAGAAATTTTCAGAAATTTATAATTCATTTTTACGATGAAACGATCAACTTAGACACTTTTAATTTGTAATTTAACTTATAAAATAAAGAGCTATATATATAACTTGAACCTGTCTTAAAAGTTTTAGCTCGATGCAACATAAATAAGTTAGAAACAAGAGATTAAACAGACCATACTCAAGCTGATTTTTTCTCTCTGGAATTCTCTTTTGTTTTTGCTGCTGCCGACACTATTTAAGAGACAGTCAGCCCTCTTATGTCTGAACAAACTCTTTTGTTTCCTCCATCTCATAAGTGGTGTGGTGGTCCCATTCACATGGATCCCGGACCCCCAGCAAGAGTCAACTGGCAGCCCTTTTTTCTTCTGCAATCCATTTTTGTCATCAACTATCGCAATGACGAAAACGCCAATTAAATATATACAGATTTGAAAAGGCGTATATAAACATATAATGAAGGTTATTGGGAATATGAAACCAAACTAACACACAGCATTCTTAATTTCCAAGATATCATTAAAAACACACACATTTTGGAATTTTTGTCTGACCTATCATGATTAGCCTGTTCCTGGACCGAGACAGAATCCTTGGTGACATTCCGGTTGTTTTTCTTCAAGTTTCTGGCAAGATTCCTGCCAGAAGTCCATTTCATACTACATTCAAGCTCTATTCACCTAGCTAGCCATTTTACAAGTCACATTTGCTTCGGGGGTTTAAAATCTAATACAACAAATAGCTTTGTCTTAGAGCAGGAATTTTCACATTCTGAGTTATGGAGATCCTCGTCTCAAGCCGCTGTAACCTTCAATCCTTGTCTGAGAAGTATATTTTCCCAGAAGAAATCCGACCAGGGAAGGTAGCTGTTGCCTTATGCGAGTCCATTCCAGTAATAGATCTCGGTGATATAGCAGGTCAAAACCGAGCCAATATTGCTCAGGAAATTTTGAAGGCAAGCCAGGAGTTCGGTTTTTTCCAGGTCAGCAATTAATTAAGTAATACTCCTATTCAATTTTATGTAAAATACCATCAATTAATAATGATGAATGTTATATTCTCACTGTAAAACAGGTGATTAACCATGGAGTTTCTAAGGAATTGATGAATGATACAATGAGTGTCTTCAAGGAAGTCTTTGAGATGCCTGCAGAGGATCTGGCAGACATCTACTCTGAAGACCCAGATAGAAGCTGCAGACTTTTCACAAGTAGTAACTCTTATGCAAGTGAAGATGTTCACAACTGGCGTGACTTTTTGAGACACCCTTGCCATCCTGATCTAGATGCATGCATTCAACAATGGCCCGAGAAGCCAACCAGATATCGGTAAAACGTTATGCCCGCTGACTGCTATGTTGTATCACCTGTCAAATTTCTGTCTTCGTAAAACAATTACTGAAGCAGACATAAGTTTAAGTTTAACCTTTCCTAATGCTTATGTCTCCATAATTTCACAGACAGGTTGTTGGGAATTACTCGACTGAAGCGATGAAATTAGCCTCAGGGATATTGGAGCTGATCAGTGAAGGTTTAGGATTAGAGTCTGGGTATTTTGGAGGTAAACTAAGTGAAAATGCATTTTTGTCAATCAATCGTTACCCTCCATGCCCAGATCCAAGTTTAACCCTGGGATTGCCGAAACATTGTGATCCTAATCTCATAACCATTTTACTCCAAGGTGATGTGTGTGGGCTTCAAGTCTTCAAGGATGGTGAATGGATTGGTGTCGGGCCTGTTCCCAACGCATTTGTGATTAACATTGGGTACCAGCTACAGGTATACTTCTTATATCATTGTTATCGCTACTGTAAAGTTCTTGTAATGTTTGGGTATAATTAAGCTGAAGAATGCTGGTTAATTCCTGTCATAGATTATCAGTAACAACAAGCTAAAAGGTGCCGAACATCGAGCAGTGACAAATTCAAAGGATGCTAGGACAAGTGCTGCCTTCTTTGTCAGTCCTCGTCGTGAGAGCATTGTCGAACCTGCCAGGGAACTTATTAAAGAGGACAATCGCCCACTCTATAGAGCCTTTGAGTTCACAGAGTTTTTTTCCAACTACATGAATGAGAAAGGCAACGTTGAAGTTGTATTGGAGCCTTTCAAGTTGCGAGCATAACCTGTGATTGATGCAACAAGGAAATCGTACAGATTGGTATGTCAAATACTGTGAATCTCAGTAAACCAATCTCAAGTTTATATGAAGTTTGTGTGTACCTAAAGGTTGTGAGAAAGCAGCATGCGATAATTTCCTGTATGAAATGGTTTGAACTGTGATTCAACATCTGAAATAATGTTAAGCTACTGTCTAATATCTTTGGATTTAGATTTAGTCCTATTGAGTTTGATGTTTGGTTTTGATAACATAATGTGATTTAAAATTTTGATAAACATTCATCCAGGATTGATCCAGATGTTCTGTGCCGCGAGACCAATAAAAGAGGGAAGCTCAAATTTATTTTCTTCTTATCAAAACATAATTTTCCAATAACATATGAATTATTGAGGTCAATAGATTTTGATTTCACAGAGCATGAGATATTGCACACTGCTTCATATCCCCGGAGCATTTAAAAATGTACTCGTTCAGGGCCTGTCTTAAAAAGAGTATGGGTTATTGGATTGCCGGGAAGATTTACGGGTCACAACGTCATTAATTGTATTAGTCAAAACAAGGTTTTTTTTATTAAAAAAAACACTCAGGTCTGGAATAAAATCAACCTATCATTAAAGCATATTTTGTATGGATAAATTTTATTTTTAGAAATAATTTTTTTTATTTTTATATAATAGTTCTAATATATGCAACCTTATATGATATTTTTATTCAATCAATTTAATTTATATCTCTATTTCTATTATTATTTGCTTGAATAAAATATTAATTTAATAAAAAAATTTAGCAAATAAGACCGGGTAAATATCTGGTCTTTCAAGATTAAATATCTTAATCTGCATCTGTCTCTTGATTTTTAAAATTTTATTTTTAAATATCGTTAATAATTTTTTATTTATTTATTTATTTATTAGCATATATAATTCTTAATTTATTTGATTATATATATATTTATCAAAATTTTTTATTTAAACTTAAATTTTTTAAACAATAAAAACATGTTAAAAAGATCTATATATATAATTTTTTTTATTAATAATAAAAATATCTTTTTCATGGCAATTGAGCACGAATCACATAACTAATGCTTCCAATACCATATATGATTTAAGCAAGGGGGAGCCAGGGGAGGCATACCAGGCCCGGGCTCTTGTAAAAATTAAATGAATAAATAAATATTTTTTTTTATTTGGCTCCTCTGGAACAATTTAAGAATTTAGGGTTAAAAGTAGTAAGACTTAAGTTTTCCCCTTCCCTAAAAAATATTTTCCTAATCTTGGCTCCCTTTAAAAAATTTCCCTGCTCCACACCTAGTTTTAAAAGTTTAATTAAAGACTAAATTCTAATTTTACTCCATTAGTGATGTCCAAGTCATTAACCTCTCATTAACCTCTAATTTTCCATTAATTAATGGACATCACTAATGGAATTGAAAAGGCCAACTTATCTCCATTAGTGATGTCCTAGTCATTAACCTCTTGGCACTTTCATTAACCTCTGAAACATGTGATTGAGGACCAATATTACGGGTATATAACCTTTGCAAGCATATTGAATCTTTTATTATTACTATTATTATTAATTAGAAATTCAGATGAATTTTATTTTTATTATATTTATTAAAAAATAATATAAATTATATCTTATAATTTTATTTAAAAATTTAAATTTTTATATTGAAATATTTTTCTAATATGATATTAAAGTTTTAATGACCAAACAGTTACGAGTTTTCTCATTTTTTTTCTAATTAAAATCTAATTAATAAAAAATGTAGTGTAGATCTGCATAAATTTTAAATTCAAAGAGCATTTACTCAAGAGAGTGTGTTAAAGAACAATATAAATTATATATTGAGATTTTATCTAAAAACTTTAATTTTTAGGTTGAGAAATTTCTTTGATAATATTATTATAATTAAAGAAATTAACATTAATTATTTTATTAAAAATAGTTGGTGGTTATATTATCTTTACATTGTATTATATATTTATGTAACCATCACCGATCTTTGAAGAAAAAAAATAAGAACACTAAGTGCTGTGAACCATGCATCAGTTTGAGAGTGACGAAGAAAAATCAATGGTAAGGCTCAGTCTTCTCTGACCAGTTTGTTTGTGATTCACAACCTAAAATTATTTGTAAAATATGCGCTGAAGTGTTTTGTTTACATTAAAAAAGTCCTTTCAATTAAATAGTTATGTCTTATATGTACAATACAAAATCCATTTAAATTCTTAATTTTAGAATTGTATTTGTTTTATTTTTTTTTATTATTAACATGGATATTCAGGTCAATTTATACTTATTTTAACTAATTTTACAGATCTTGAAGTTAACAATCATATAAATATCTAGTAATCACTACAGTAATTGTTTCATTCTTTTAAGATCATGTGATAGTCAATTGATAAAATCCTGATGGAGCGGTCATATTGCCTTGACCAAATTGTTCATGGGACTAAAATCATAAATTTTATAAGTTCAAGGGTTAATTACTTTCGACCAAATATTCAAAGGGCTAGGATCAATAATGACGTGGAACGTCTGGCTGAAGAATTCCAATTTGATAAATAAAAGTAAAAAAAATAACTTGAGAAGGTAAATATATATCTTTACTTCACCATTCGTAACTTTTAAACAGAATATTGGATTGACACAAATCTTACTAATTTGAAAAGTTGATTTTATTTGGTATTGCAGTTCAATTTTATTTTTAATTTTTTTTGAACCGTTTTAATATATTAATATTAAAATTATATTTTAAAAAAATAAAAAAAATATTTTTTTAATATATTTTGAAACAAAAAAATATTAAAAAAAAACCTTTAGCACAATCAACTAATTTAGTAATGATAATCCGCCAACATGGATCTTTTTCAAAAAGTCATAATTACAGCTTAATTTTCATTTTAATTTTTTTTTTTGTTTTTTTAATATTAATTATGTTCTATTTTTATTCTTTTGGTGGCCCCTAATCAATTAGAGTAGACTAATAATCATGTTTTGTAGTTCTTTAACCATCAATCATCAATAATTCAGAAAATTCATATTGGAATTTTTCTATACAAGTTTGCTAAACAATCTGCAAGAGAACCCGTCTCACAGTAGACATGGTGAAGCATCAGAAAGCGACTCTCTAATAACCCGAAGATTAATAGAATAGCTGAAAGAAACTTGATGGTTAGTGTCCGAAATAGAGTCAACTACAAACTGAAAGCAATTCAAATATTTTACCAGCGAGGCTAGCAAGCATCTCCACCATCTTTCAAGCTTCAAAATTCTAGTTGAACAAATTAAACTATGGCTCAACGCTGGTTTGAGACTAGGGAAAAAAAGATGTTGCAGTAAAAGACAATTACTGAACTCCAGTACTAGGCCATTTGGGCCTTCATTTCAGGTGAGTGTAGCCGAAAGACAAACAATATCGATCTTTCATGGACGAGTGAGGGTTCAATAATATCAGCCATGATCGAGGATTTGATTATATTTCTTTCATGCCAACTAGGGTTTCTTAATAATCTTGGCATTTGTAAAGCCAGATTCCATTGGCAAGCTTTGTAATTGATTCCACACGCTCTACTCCAATTTGACTAGTACTTCTGAAGCAAGTTACATGTTCTTATTAAATGTCTCATCATTTAGCAAGTTGTCTGATGCACGAGCATTGTTAGAAAAATAGATATATTTCTATTTTTATTTTTCTATTCTTAATTTATTTTGATATTTTTTTCTATTTGAAGGGAATATATTTTCTAGTTTATTTTTTTATAAAGTATTATAGAGTTTTTAAAATTGTTTTCTATATAAAAAGTTGTAACATTCTTTTAACAAGTGAAAAAATAAATAAATAAAATTAAATATTTTAAGAGTCTTTAAATATAAAATGTTTTTTATATTTATAAATTTTAACGTGTAACAAATCTCTTTATTATTTGTTTATGTCTGCATCAGTCAAGGCCAAACCCTAACATCGTGTGGTTAATAATTTCTCTAATCGGCTCTCCTGATTAAGATTCTTAGAAAAAGTTTAAGGAGATAATTTAGTGATAAATATGCTGGTCTACCTTATAAATGATTTTAGTTTAAGTCGTGAATGTTACTTTAAATATTTATGGTTCTGACGCAACTACGGGAAGGTTCCTTGCAAGTTTATCAATGTGAAATATATATATAGGGAGTTTAGCATTTGTTAATTTAAAATTTTATAGTTTAATTAAGAAACATGTCAATTTCTTGCATACATTTGGGAAGCTAATTAATATTTTTCCCAGTTCCTTTTTAGTATAGTTTATTCCGCAATTGCTCTTGTTCTTGACAACGCTGTAACACTTAGATTGTGTTTATTTGTGAAAGATTTTCAGAAAAAAGAAATTGTAGGAAAAAGAAAACTAAAGAAAATATGTTTACTAATTGAAAAATAAAATTATTTTTTTTCGAAAACACATGTTTTCTAGCTCTTCATTTTTTCAGAAAATTGAAAAATATGAAATTAGTTGTTTTTCAAATTCCTCGTTATAAAAATAGGAGTCCTGTTTGGTTGATTTAATGTTTTATGATCATTATTTTTTTTTTCAAGTTAAGCCAAACAATGTACTTATTTTCTATTTTGAGAAATTATATGTAATAAATATTTTTTCTTTATTCTTCATAGAAAAATTTAAGATGAAAATTAAATATTATTTTCTGAAAGTAAACTCAACCTTATTTGCATCAATGTTGGCTATATATGAAGTATAATTTTCTTAAAGATGCTTTAAAGGAAGAGCTTGGAAAATAAATAATATTTAGTGAAAAGGGCGGTACGTGCAGAGTCAACTGGTAACCCTTTCTTCTTCTACAAGCCATTTTTGTCATCAATTATTGCAATGACGAAAACGCCAGTTATATATATACAGCTTTGAAAAGGAATATATAAACATATAATGAAGGTTATTGGGAATATGAAACCAAACTAACACACAGCATTCTTTCCAAGATATTATTAAAAAACACAACATTTTGGAATTTATGTTTGTCCTATCATGATTAGCCGGTTCCTGGGATGATCAGACAGAATCCTCGGTAATATTCCTGTTGTTTTTCTTCAAGTTTCTTGCAAGGTTCCAACTACAAGTCCATTTCATAATACATTCAAGTTGTATTCAACTAGCAAGATATTATTATATATAAGTCACATTTGCTTCGGGGATTGAAAATCTAGTACAGCAAATAGTTATGGAGAACCTTCTCTCAAGCCGCTGTAACCTTCAATCCTTGTCTGAGAAGTATATTTTCCCAGAAGAAATCCGACCAGGGAAGGTAGCTGTTGCCTTATGCGAGTCCATTCCAGTAATAGATCTCGGTGATATAGCAGGTCAAAACCGAGCCAATATTGCTCAGGAAATTTTGAAGGCAAGCCAGGAGTTCGGTTTTTTCCAGGTCAGCAATTAATTAAGTAATACTCCTATTCAATTTTATGTAAAATACCATCAATTAATAATGATGAATGTTATATTCTCACTGTAAAACAGGTGATTAACCATGGAGTTTCTAAGGAATTGATGAATGATACAATGAGTGTCTTCAATGAAGTCTTTGAGATGCCTGCAGAGGATCTGGCAGACATCTACTCTGAAGACCCAGATAGAAGCTGCAGACTTTTCACAAGTAGTAACTCTTATGCAAGTGAAGATGTTCACAACTGGCGTGACTTTTTGAGACACCCTTGCCATCCTGATCTAGATGCATGCATTCAACAATGGCCCGAGAAGCCAACCAGTTATCGGTAAAACGTTATGCCTGCTGACTGCTATGTTGTATCACCTGTCAAATTTCAGTCTTCCTAAAACAATTAATGAAGCAGACATAAGTTTAAGTTTAACCTTTCCTAATGCATATGTCTCCATAATTTCACAGACAGGTTGTTGGGAATTACTCGACTGAAGTGATGAAATTAGCCTCAGGGATATTGGAGCTGATCAGTGAAGGTTTAGGATTAGAGTCTGGGCATTTTGGAGGTAAACTAAGTGAAAATGCATTTTTGTCAGTCAATCGTTACCCTCCATGCCCAGATCCAAGTTTAACCCTGGGATTGCCGAAACATTGTGATCCTAATCTCATAACCATTTTACTCCAAGGTGATGTGTGTGGGCTTCAAGTCTTCAAGGATGGTGAATGGATTGGTGTCGGGCCTGTTCCCAACGCATTTGTGATTAACATTGGGTACCAGCTACAGGTATACTTCTTATATCATTGTTATCGCTACTGTAAAGTTCTTGTAATGTTTGGGTATAATTAAGCTGAAGAATGCTGGTTAATTCCTGTCATAGATTATCAGTAACAACAAGCTAAAAGGTGCCGAACATCGAGCAGTGACAAATTCAAAGGATGCTAGGACAAGTGCTGCCTTCTTTGTCAGTCCTCGTCGTGACAGCATTGTCGAACCTGCCAGGGAACTTATTAAAGAGGACAATCGCCCACTCTATAGAGCCTTTGAGTTCACAGAGTTTTTTTCCAACTACATGAATGAGAAAGGCAACGTTGAAGTTGTATTGGAGCCTTTCAAGTTGCGAGCATAACCTGTGATTGATGCAACAAGGAAATCGTACAGATTGGTATGTCAAATACTGCGAATCTCAGTAAACCAATCTCAAGTTTGTATCATATCAAATGTATTTTAATGTATGAAGTTTGAGTGTACCTAAAAGTTGTGAGAAAGCAGAATGCGATAATTTCTTGTATGAAATGGGTTGAACTGTGATTCAACATCTGAAATAGTGATAAGCTACTGTCTGATATTTTTGAGTTTGAATTTAGTTCTATTGAGTTTGAATTTTGATTTTGTTATCATAACGTGATTTAAAATTTTGATAAACATTCATCCAGGATTGATCCGGATTTTTTGTGCCTCGAGACCAATAAAAGAGGGAAGCTCTAATTTGTCTTCTTCTTATCAAAACACAATTTTCCAATAACATATGAATTATTCAGGTCAATAGATTTTGATTTCACACAGCATGGGATGCACAGTGCTTCATATCCCCGGAGCATTTAAACATGTGCTGACCCTGTTTGTTTTTACCTCATTACTATTTTGATTCCTTCTATAGAACAAATTCAAATGCTATTTGCAATTGGTGTTTTTGATATTATTGTTAAACTCTGTTCAGTCTTGTGGGTTTATTCAGAACTTGATCTAAACTAAGTTTTTAATTGAACCAAATAAGTGATTAATCTGATGAAATTCAGTTGACATGATCATGTTTTTATTGACTTAATTATCACAGCAAAACCTGGTCTAAACCTGGCAAGATTGAAACTAGATTATATATATATATATATATATATATATATATATATATATATATATATAAAAGAGAACAAAATGATATGATTTTAATAAAAATATGGATATGTGACATATGGTTTTACCCAATGGACCACGAGTCAACCCAATGGTCTAGTGAGCCGTTTTCCATGTCACTCCCAATTCGAGCCTGAGAACACCAGACAAACACAAGCATTCTAGCAGTTCTATACAACCGGTTCATCCTGGGTTTCTTTATGAAAACGGGCACATTATGGTTAAAATTCTAGAGATTTTGGGATGAAGAACGTTAGTAAAGATAAAGCAATTGAGATCTTGGGCAAGTTAGTTAGTTTCCTGAGGGAAAGTATGATTCATATCATTTCTGTAGGCTCTATGTAATATCACATTGCATTTGAGTAAGTCTCTAGTGGTCATTATATAAGTAACTACAAGGATCGAACTTGAGATCACATAGAAAGTAAACCTTTTAGTCTCAAGTTTTTATTACTGGCTCACTATCTAGATGATTAAAAACAATATCATTAAAAAAAAAACTATTAAGACAACGTGACCTTCACAACTAAAGAAAACTATGTCCGAGAAATATGATTTAAACACACCTACAACTGGGCATTTTTGGTCAAATAATGTGTGGGCTTGACCGAATCAGTACGTCTCAAATATATGAATCTGGGGAGGGTTATAAGGGCCGGTTTGGTGATTTCGTATTTAGGACAACAAAACTGAGCAAATGCCAATTTTTACAAGAAAATCCAACTTTTCGGTGACACTTCGATCCTTCCTCTTGGAGCTTTCTTGGTGGCCCGTTATGTGAGATTATAGCACTGAAGCTCCACCATATTAGTCTTATTAAGCCTATCACCGCCACCCCTCCATGCAAGACAAAATAGCTTTGCACTTAAGGGCCTAGCTGCTGTGGTCAACCGTGTGACTTGTTCCGCCCCCGTCCCGGGTTCGACCCTCTATGTGCACGCCTGTCACCCCCGCGGTGCCTAACCTGCCCCTGGGCTTGCAGGATGTCCAGTGGGCCGTGGGGAATAGTCGTGGTGCGCGCAAGCTGGCCCGGACACCCCACGTGAATCAAAAAAAAAAAAAAAGACAAAAGAGCTTTGATGGTGGTTTTATTAAAAGCAAAAGCAGTGACATCTTGTCCGGACCACCAATCCACCGTTAATTAATATATTCCACTAAGAAATGATACTTAAATATTATCAAAACACTGGATTGGCTGCAACTTGATCATTAACCTACATTTAAACCTTAATTAATTAATTAGTTAATTAAACATAAAGTCGCCGTCCCATCTAATTTATTTAGCTACTCTAACTTGCAGGTGGCAACAACTGTTACAGTTACTTTACACCATTGAATTTGAGATTAAGTCCAACAAATTTGATAGGTATATAAAATTCATGAAATTCCTTTCTCCTCCTAGCCCCTGTTCCGATTGTCAGCCTAGATAGACTACCATCGCCACCATGATTAAAATATCCTATTTTTCTTATCATTTCTATATTATTTATTACTATCATCACGGGCTAGCAATAGCACAATTTTTTTAATTAGCTCATTTTTTTAAAATAGTTTTCTTTTGCTTTCAAGTTAACATTAAGGTTTTTATTTTAAATTAGCTCCTTTTTTTATTGTTACAATAGCACAATTTGATAAAAATCACGGGTGAAAACTATAATCTTTTAAAAAGTTGAGAAATGTAATATTTTAAATAAATAGTTAAAATGAATGACAAAAATTCTAAAACAAAAGGAGAAAAAAAAAGAATGAATGAGACCCGTTATTTTTTAACAGTATATGTAGCCTATTTTGATTATTGTTGATGATTTTTTTAATATTATTGTATTTATTTATTTGCTAGAGATTTATATCAGCCTATTTTAACCATTTGTTTTAAAATACCGCTCTTTCCAATTACAACTTCTTAAAAAATTACAGTTTCACCTTAGACTTTTATTAAACTGTACTTTAAAAAAATAAAATTGATGAGTGATAGTATGTAAAAAAAAAAAAAAAGAGTTCCGAAATTCGTTAAAAAGGAAAAACACCCAACCTCTTGTGTCATAGTAATAAACAAGATGGATGAGTGCCCGTACGCTTTCGGAGAGCTTTTGACGCAAGAATTGTATTATGTCAACGATGCTAAATCACTTGTCATCCTCGGTTGGATTCTCATCAAGTGGGTTAAAACTTAAAACAATGCTTAATTTCTTTTTAATGGTGCTGCTGATCTCGGAATGAACGAGCCGAGTGCTTCAGCCATCCATGTGACAAATTAAATCCAATAATTCATCAGTAATCTCCATGTCGACAAGCAAATCAAGTAGTCATTATCCGTAGAAAGTGCTAAATCCTCATTTTAACTCATTCGGAACGAAATGGTGGCTTTGGGACATGCATCCAGGCACCACCACCATCAAAACACAATCAAAAAACGTGCGAGCTAGCTCTTCCTCAAAAGCGTGAAAGAATGCTGAAGCAAAGAAGTATCTCTAGTTAATTGATTTCATGGATCATGGTTACTGTCTTGTGACCAAACCAATTGATCGATGCGTCACTATGATGCCCAAATCAATGTGCAATCAGAGTCCAAATGACCTCATGATCAACTCATAAAGATGACGCCATAGTGTTAAGCTAAGCCATCTCATGTCATCTCTGAAATCGCATCCTCACACGTTCAATTTTAATAATTTTCCTTCTTTAAACCCTGAATCCAGTCCATGCCATGGGGATCTTATTTTTTTATGCAATTTCAGCTCCATGAAGGAAACTTAAGCAACCTCCTCGCCAATTTACAACATAAGCATGACGAATCCGGCAAACGCAATCACATATGACCTCACTGCAATTAACTTTCCTGGTTTAAATTGTAGCCCAATGAGAAATAAGTCAAATTTAACTCCTTTTATTTTATTTTATAGAATTATTGTTTTTTCTATCCCTGAAATACTCAGAAAGCAGAATCTGTTTTATGCTATCTTATTCTATTCTCACCGATTTAGACAATTGATTAAGCAACAATGATAAATTAGCTCTCGGAAAGGGTAAAAACACCTGAATAAGCTGAGAGACCAATGGATTGAACAAAATCTACTTGACTTGACCCGCAAACCTCATTTATAAATAGGAGATCTTGACACAAGATATGTCAAGAGTGAAAGAAAGAGGAGGGGTCCTCTCCTCTGATCAGCTCAAGCCATCACCAGCTTCGTCACCCATATACGTTTCACTGACAAAATCTATCTCCATCATAGGCATCTTTAGCAGTTGAATAAGTTCACATCTATGGCTTATTATTAACAATCCTATTATTAATTTGTTCTGGTGAAGCGCATTTTCCACGCCATATAAATGCTAGGAGTTTGAGCCAACTAGCACTTGCAAATTCACTCAACTATCTAGACAAGGATGGACCATCCTAATATAGGAAAGGTCAACCAGAAAGGAGAAGAAATTAGATACCGAGGCGTTAGGAGGCGGCCGTGGGGGAAATTTGCAGCGGAGATACGTGACTCGACAAGGCATGGAGCAAGGTTATGGCTAGGGACTTTTAACACAGCAGAAGAGGCTGCAAGGGCTTATGATGGAGCTGCATATTCAATGAGGGGTCCTTTAGCAATCCTTAACTTCCCTGGTGAATATCCTAAAACTAGGGTTGATTCTGATATAACTTCATCTTCCATTTCGTCTTCACCATTGTCATCATCGTCATCATCCTCTGCTTCATCTTCCTCAATGTCACAGAACGCAGAAAGATGTGGGATTGGACGCGGAAAAGAAGTCTTCGAGATTGAGTACTTGGATGATAAGTTATTGGAGGATCTTCTTGATTTCGAGGAAGAAAATAGTAAGAAATCAGAGTGAATCTTGCTTTCGAATCACAAATGAATATTCGTGTGAAGGGAAAGGACTGCTTTTCCCGCCTCTAGAAATTAAGAAGCTTTTATTTTGTGCCCCCCGACCAGACAAAAATTGGCCGCTCCTATGTAATTTCAGTATCTATTACAAGTAAGATTAATAATTAGAATATGGTAATTCCAATTCCTCTTTTTTTCTTTTTTTTTTCTTTTCTTTGGCAAACATCAAATGCATCCTCAATATGTCAAGGCAGCATCGATTTTACTCCTAAACTATTTTTTATATCAATTCCATCCTTAAACTATATAGATTTCACACATATGAAATGCTTTAAAAACGGGTTAAGAATTCTTAAGAGTTCGATGGTAAAATTGATATTAAAGATTGTTTGGGGTCTAAGAAGAACAAAACTAGCAAATCTCTCGGCACACCACTAAGACGGAGGGCCAGCCACCCAAATTAACGTTATGCATTGAAGTCCAAGAAAGTTCGTAGCTAACTAAAATAATCCTGATGGAATGTGCCACCATCCTCACCATGCTCTCTCATCACTAGCTAGCAAGAGGCTACGATTATAAAATAGAATACGTGGTCCTCTAGCCATCATTGTGTCAAAGCCTAATAAAACTTGACATTACACGATTATATATATATATATATATATATATATATATATATATATATATATATATATATATAATTCCAATACGTTAGGGCCAGACCCAAACGGTGTCCATGCCCTTTGCATAGTCTATTTTGTCCTGATTTTTTCTATAAATTTTCAAACTGTACAACGTTTTTTCCATTCTCAAACTAACATGTCATTCAATCATGCATAAAATATTCTCAAGCTACTTCTATTTAGTAGTCGATTTCATGATCAATTAAAACATTGTTTTAGCCGTGAGATTTCTTTATGGATAAATTACATAAAGTTAGAATTAACCGTTATACTTACAAAAACAAGTTTTAGTAACGGTGTCTTTTTATATTAAAAAACGTGTTTGGATAGAAAGTGTGATGATTTTTTTTTAGAAGATATAATTCTTTTAAAACACACACTACACCTTTTAAAAACAAAAAATATATATTTTTTAATGAAAAAAACCATCATACCTCCCCTCTAAAGACACATGATCTTCCATGGATAAGTCAGGGTGAGGTATTTCTACTCCCAACGATACAAATAAAAAGAGTTAACTTAAACCATCTAGGTGGTGGTCTAGTGGTAAGAGCTTGGGACTAAGGGGTTTGCTCCCTATTAGGTCTCAGGTTCAAACCCTATGACTGCTCATATGATGGCCACTGGAGGCTTACATGGTCGTTAACTTCAGGGCCCGTGGGATTAGTCGAGGTGCGCGCAAGCTGGCCCGGACACCCACGATAATCAAAAAAAAAAAAAAAAAAGAGTTAACTTAGTTATTAAAGGATGCTCCAATTACCCATGGAACTTTGTTTTAAAGATCATGGCACGCCAAGAACAGGCTAATCATCAAACTATATCCCTTTGTACACCCTTTTATGAAAAAAAAAAAAAAACAAAAACAAAAGCAAATTACTTAACTATCCATCTAAAACCAACAATCAGCCAAAAACTCACAAGTGCATGTTCTTATTAGAAGCCTGAGACACTACAAACCAAAAAAAAGCTTAAGAATTGGTTACTGTCAAGTTACATAAGCAATAGAAGATGAAAACATATTGTAATTAAGAGGTGCCCATATAAAAAATCAAAACACAAGCATTGGACAGCGTAACTATGATGGAAAAATGTAAGCGTAAGCAACATGACCTCACCATGAAACATAAGCATCTAGCCTCCCCTTTGATGTGGTTTTTGCACAGGTGTGGTCCTGTCGTTTAAAGAACCGAGTCCACCTTCAACCTTGTCGCCAAACGTAATCACAGGACGTCATTACCAGCAGCAACAACAACAAAGCTAAGCTTCAGTTTCTAATTAGATCATCCTTTTGCGTCATTCCAAGATCATAGCAATTTAGGATTCTTTTTAAACGCTGACAATTTTAATTTAGTGTGGGTACTCTAATAAAGTAATGCAACCAAAACCCTAAAGAGAAACACTTTGGTTTGAAGGGGGGGACTAAAAACCTGTTAATCATAGCTCAATTTCTCATCACATTAATGTTCAAGCATGGCATGTCAATTAAACACTTTAGATTTTTGAGTTGAGAGGGTTTTTGGAATAAAAACCACTAGATTTGTGATAGAACATAATTCACTAGCAAGAAAAGGATGAAGAGCTTTAGTTATTAATAGATACAAAACTACATGTACGAATAAGTTATTTTTCATACTAGAAGGGACCAATCAATTCATTTTAATAAACTATAAGGACTAATTTATATTGAACTTTAAAAAAGTAATTAAAGTAAAGTAGCTAATCATAAATAAGTCCTTGTAGTTTGTTCCAACTAATTAATAAGTACATGAAGTATAAAAAAATAATTAAATAATCTCTTGACCAACATTGGTCACCCTTAATTTAGTAGTTCTTTTGTTCTGAAAATACAAAAACATACATGAAGTATGTGTGGAGAGTGATTAGACTCGAATCAAAATTTTAAACCTCAAAAACAAAAACATGTAAACCGAATGATCAAGTGTAAAATTATTAATTTATATACTTGAAATGGCTAATAAAGAAAATAGAAACTTTAAGGATGCTGATTCAATCAAAACCTCGAAGTAAAATTAAGTGTACTGAAAAAGTAAAGTTAAGAAGCTCCTTTTCAACATTGTAGATTATAATTCCTTTTATGAATTATTTTAAATCTTGTTGTTTTATTTCTCAATCCACTTCAAAAAAAAAAAAAAGAGAAGTTAAAAGTCAAAGCGGAGGTTTTGAATGGATCGCTGGATTATTTGTCAAGTGTAAAATAATCTTTATCTTCTCAAATACTCATTTAATATAAAAATAGTATAAGTTATGTTTTGTGTCGATCCACATATTAAACCCGTAAGAGATTAATACTTTAATATAAAAAAAAAAGTTGAAAAAACTGCTTAATACAGTGTCCCATCCACATGTAATTCATCATATTAAATCAAACTAACATTTCTACGATCAAATCAAAGAAGAAAGAAAGGAAAGAAGTAGGTACTTCAACAATGTTCTCCTTTAATTTCCTCATTTCAATCCTTTCTTTTTGTTCTTCTTCTGGGCTGTAATGTTATTAAACAGACAAATAAATAATGGGAATTTGGTTATTTCCATTTTGGATTCACACAAATGGACAAAATTAAAGAATTGCATTGAAATTTTACGTATTCATCATCAATGGGTCTAAAGCTGCCTGCTGTGATCATGTGTTTCCAGCAGCTCCTCCAACAATTTGTTATCCAGATACTCAAACTCTATAACTTCTTGTCCATTAGTCGAGGAAACTTCATTGCCATAACTCAAAGGATTCCCGGTGGAGAATGAAGATGAAGAAGCAAATGACATGGTAGAGTTTGTTTCCTGATGTTGGTATTCGTTCGGAAAGTTGAGGATGGCTAAATGACCCCGGAAGGCAAAGGCAGCTCGGTCATAGGCCCGGGCCGCCTCCTCTGCTGTGTCAAATGTTCCAAGCCAACGACGTGCTCCATTCCTTGTCGGATCACGTATCTCAGCAGCAAACTTACCCCATGGTCGCCTGCGAATTCCCCTATACGCATTCTCTCTTCTTTTCTCTTGCTTCTCTGTGTTCTTCTCCCCTTGGTATGTTTCCATTTTGTGTTTGAAGTGAAAAGGAGCCCTATTATAAACTAGAAACGCCTGGTTTGAGTTCAAACTTGGTGGCTAAATATGCATTCAGGTTTATTCTTGTATATATATTGCATGTCTTGAATTCGATGGTCGAGAAGGCTCTTTTTTGACGGTTGTAATTTGTACTAGCCAGGAAAGTTCCTAGCTAGCCTATGCAGATGTTAGAAGTAGATTTGGCCTTGTCCTTTTATGCATCTCTAAATTGCTTTTCGACCTCTAGCTATACCCCATTTTATTAGCCTTTCATCTCTTATGTTCAATGGACTTGGGCAAAATAAAATCGAGCAATGGTGGATTCCAAGTGTTCCTGCGATTCAAAAAGTACTTGGTGTTTTTTATTCAACCCACTCGGCCTGCGTTGATCATGATCAGCACTTACATGCACACAGCCTCTATAGAGAAGTGTTTTGCTAGGGTACTTAGGAGGGGAAATAATTACAGAAAATGGTCCAATCCCCCCCACGATCTTCTTGGCTAGTGGTGTTACTTTACTTGTCCATCCCAATGTGATATACTGTATTGTGTTGTTTAGCGTTAGATTTTGCTGCTATATATAGTTTGAAAAAATAGATTTAATAAAAGATCATATAAATTATAATTTTTTCATAACTAAAATTTTAAGAGAAATTAAGTTTTTAGTAAAATTCGTGTAAAATCCTAATATATATTCATTAATAAAACATTTTCAAAACTATAATTAAAATAAAACACAATTTCAATCACAATTCAGCAAATTATCAAATAAATTTTTAGTTGGTTGATTGTATTTGTTTCCCTTTTATATCAATATAAAATTTCATTTTCTTAAGTCTAAATTCAATCGGTCTTGTTGATAGAATAAACAATTTTACTAAGCATAAAAAAACAGGAAGAAATTCACTTGCTACGTAGATTATGACTCGTATTTGAGAATAGATTAACAATGGTGATAATGGCATTTGAGGTCATTGCTGTTGTGGAAGGAGGAGGCTGAGAGGAACATGGGAACATGGATTTCAAAATAAGCCCAAGAATTTTGATGAATTCAACGGGTGGGACCAAGCCACGTGGATCAACTTTGAGGATGTTTCTAGATTATTCCATTTTTGTGTCCTGTATAGAATGGCGGAGGTATTGCATGGATATTGACTGGGCTTGACTTCCCTTTTTGGGCTTAGTTTAGGCTTTATTCCCTTATTGTCTCTGGGGCCGAGTTCTTTTTGTAACTAGGCCCAATACTGCAATCGCAATTATATGGGTTTAGGCCTTCTAAATGAGATGGAACGCTTCTAAAAATAAATAAATAAACCTATGAATCCAGTTATCGTCATTTGTAAAGTAAATTTAGATTATATTTCGCAGTGTGTTAATAGTTAATTTTTAAATAATTTTTTGTATCGAAAAACATGTTAATAATATTTTTTTATTTTTTAAAAATTATTTTTAATATTAGCATAGTAAAATGATTCAAAACATATAAAACATATTAAATTTTAACAAATAAAAAATTAATTTTTTTATGAACACGGTTTCTTAGTGCCTCCACATGAGTGTTCGTGAGATTAAGATTTCTAGTTTAAATCTAAATGACTGCATTTCCCCTTCTTCTTTTCTTAAAATAATATTAATCTTAAATATTCTCTTCTTCCTATAAGCTTCAAATTAAACATGCAATTTGCTTCAATTTTTACTAATTATGCTGCGGGCCAAATGTCAACCACATACCAGAAAAAAAGTTCTTGACCTTTGATATAAAACGGGGAATTTGCCCATACAGAGATCAGGAGGGCTTTGATGTTTAAAGAGGAAAATTTCAGAATACAGCTCGCATCTCCATTTGCTCAATCAAATACCCGAGGAGGGAAAAAGAGCTTTAATGGGTTATCACACAGACAGATTCTTCACTTAAAATTTCAGCTATTGTGCAGCAGTCTAGTACCTCTAATCTCAGCCTTTCCTCGCTTTAATGGGTGATTTGTGAAAGTTGCAAAGAAAAGCTGTCCTTACTATTTTTCTGGACATTTTCCCATGTTCTTCAAGAATTTAATGGCCGCATGCAAGTGTTGGGTAGAATTTCTCATTTTCCCATGTTGGATTGTCCGTTATCCATGTCTCAACTCAAGTTGTGATATTTCAACTTAAAAATGTTATTTTCAACCTTAATTTATTTTTTTAAAAAAAAAAACCCTAAATACCTTGTAAATCAATGCCCCCAGACAACCCAAATATTAACATGGAAACTAACCATCAACCCAAAATCAAAATTGTTTTTGAACTCATATCTAACATAAAAAAAAAATACTTAGGGTGAACTTTTTATATTAAGAAGAATCCATTTACATGAAAATTAGATTTTCTCGTGGTTGAAAGCAGTGTAAACAAAGATTTTTTCTATTTATCAATTGATATATCATCACTTCATAGAGTTTTAAGGGGTGTTTGATCCTATCTTTCAACTAAAATTTTTTAAATTTTTGAATTTTTTTAAAATTTTTTTTTATATTTTTGAATTGTTTTAATATGCTGATGTTAAAAATAAATTTTTAAAAATACAAAATATTATTTTGTTAAAACCAATACGACTATTCCAAACACCCGTTAATCTTCTTACCCTTGTGATTGCAATGTTTGTGGCCTAAAAAAACTTGCAATGTATGGTATTATTAAAGAAAAAAACTGTGATGTAAAGAGATACTCATTTTATTTTTTAATGATTCTTTCAAAATTCAAATGTCAATTCGCATTCCCAATTTGCTGATTCTAAAAGAAAGAGATGGAGAGACTAGACGACAAATTAACTTGACGAACATGATGATGCATTAAGCAAATAGGAAAGTGGGCCCTCTACTAGACCTTCGAATCGAAGGTCCCTTTTGATTTCCTTGACCACAAACCTCGGACTCTCTGTTTGTAGCAAAAACAATATCTTTATTTTGAGAAACTTCCAAGAAAGAGCGGCTTCGCACACCCTACTAACGCAAATATAAATCCCAGAATTAATCTAATGCAATTGAACAGAGGAGAAACAGCGGAAGATATTTCTCGGCAAGTTCTCAGAATCCCTAATAAGAAACTCCAAAAAGACTCCAGAAATTCTTTGTTTAATCCTCCTGTTTTATTATTACTAGCTAAGATTGCCTTGGGAGCGTGCACGTACTTAGCCATATTGCAGTAGCTTTTATAAACTAACAATGGGAGTGCGCATGCACTTAGCCATATCGCAGGAGCTTTTAAAAACAAATGACATACCCCAATTAAACCAAACCTGATTTTGTTGTCCCCACAAAAAAAAAATAGTGGCATAAAGTATGATTCTTTCAAGGTTAAATATGGAGTCAGCTGATAAATTGATAGCTTAAAGAAATATATCTGAACCAAGATTTTCAAAACCATACTCTTCCATGACATTTGACAAAAATAATGCTGCTATATATGGTTCTTAATTCTATTGCCTCATCTTTGTTTTTCCCATCCCTTGTCTCCTCTTCCTTGAAAAGCACTTTGTTCAAGAACTCTATTTTACAAACAAGCTTTGCAAGCTAAGTCGCAGACAGCTGGTCATTTCATAGATTAATTAATGTTTCAATAACTGCCAACGTGACTCATGACTAATGTTGATATTTTCCTAATCCATTGCTTAGGGCATTGAGTTGACCATGTTGGCTAGAGCAAGTGGTTGTAAGGAGTCTGTCGTCACCTTGGTGTCGACCTTTTTGGAAGTAATTCTTTACCGACATATAGTGATGAAACTGGAAAAATTCGTGGCAGAAAGATTGGGGTGGTTTTTATAGGCTAATAAAACTAAATCTGGGAGATTTGGTGGCTCGCGATACCCTGTAAGAAAAACACTAAAAAAGTTAGTATAATGTTTGTTTAAGTGATGAAGAGTGATAAAGAAATTTATTATATATATTTTTAATTATTCTTGTTTTATTTTGAAGTTTTCCGTGTGTGTCACACAAGTTAACTAGGATTTTAGATGCCTTTGAGTACTATTGACTTCTTGGGGATTAAAAGTGTTTTTCAAGTACTAAATTACTAGAGTAGGTTTCTAATAGGAGTTACACAACTCCGTTTCAGGTGTTTTTTGCCATTCTGAAACGTTAAGACATAGGCATACAATTCATATGAAGAGCATGGAAATTAGTTTTGTTGTTTTGAAGCTAAAAAAACGAGTTGAAAGACAGAGTCCGAATCAGACCCGAAATTCCTACTACCTATACATTGTCTTGTTTTTGGCCCATACATCGAGTTACAAAGGTCCAAAAATTGCAAGATCAATTTAGTTGGAAAGAAGATTTGATTTTCTACAATTTTTCTAGAAATATAGAAGTCTTAATTTGCACGTTTTATGCTCCAAATTTGGCCCTCAATATTAGAAAGGGAAAGAATCCAAGACAGAGAAGGAAATTGACTTCCTATCCTTTGGAGGATAAAGCTAGAATATATATACCTCTTTAGCTCACACCACAAATGATTAGAGACAGCACCAAAAGAGAGAAGAATAGAACTAAACATAAAAAAAAAGGTACCAGCAGGCTTCAAGACGTCCAGCTTTTCTTGTGTTATTCTCCAATCTTGAGTGATGTTCATTGTATCAAGTTTGTTTCTCTTTAATTTAGCTATGGAGTAATCTCATATTCTGGGATTTTTTTTATGTAACCTAGCTATGAATATGTGAACAATTTCTTTGATTGAATTAATCCATTAGTTGTTGGGTGTTTCATTTTATACTTAATGTTTGTGTACATTTGGCCAACGTTTTGCATGGTTTGGGATTCAATTTGATACTGAGAAGTGATAACTATTTCAGCTATTGTTTAAAATACCCTAAGACATTTATAGGATAGAGATATCTATGAAACTTGTATATCTTTAAAGGTTTTATAATACTTGATAAATTTTGACAAGTTCAGAGTTTTTCATAGAGATGTATGAAGTTTGCTCGTTGAAATATTTCATTAATACTCGACAGAGATTAGCGATTAAATTAGTAAAACATGATTATCAACAATAAAAGTAAATAATTCAATCGAGGAAATTGACATAGAAATAGTTATGGCGAGTCAAAAATCTTAGGATCTATTAAAATTGAATTCAATACTACTTAATTAATTGGTTTTTTGTTTTTATTTTTTTTTGTTTAGTGAACTATCTCATTTGATTTTCAAACAAATCACAATTTAAGAGATTATGGTAGTTGTTAGTAATTTTTACAAATCCTCATAGGACGATACTCTACTCATCACTTTATTACGTGTTATAATTCATGCACTTGCGATTTTGACCAATAGGGAGAATAAATATTCTCTACTATTAAAGTTTTCTTAAGCCTTCTTTATATAAGTCTTGTATCAAACTTGTGTCCTTTTGAAATTATATTGTCTAGAGAGATGAGTTCTGACATATCTTTAATCTAAAGAGACAAAACTTTGTTTATATAGACTTTCATAAGATAAATATTTTAAGAAATATCTAAGGTATTTAATAAAAATATCTCATAATAGCTAAGTTATAAGATATTTATAGAGGTGTATACATTGTATAAAATATTTGTATAGTTTTTTCAAGCAATCATCAACTAGAAGGATACGGTATATGGTAACATTTATTGATGATTTTTAAAGGTTTGTGTGGGTTTTTTTTATGAAAGAAAAATCAAATACATTAAAAAAGTTTAAAAAGTTAGTTGAAGGAGAAGTAGAGAGAACGATTCACTATTTAAGTGCTAACAATAGGGAAGAATATAGTTCAAAAGAATTTTCTCAGTACTTATGAGGATTTCATATACGTCACCAGTACACTTGTGCAAATACAACACAATAAAATAAAGTGGTTGAGGAGAAAAGTTGACATCTTGTAGAAATCTGTCAGAGCATGTTACATGAAAAGACTGTACTAAGAATATTTTGGGTTGAAACAATGAGAACTATTACTTATGTAATCAATAGACTCCCTTAAAAGAGGTTAGAGTTCATATCATTTTATAAGAAACTATGGAATACAAAGCTTATAGTTAGTTATTTTTTGGTATTTGTTATTTATTTGTCCCTGGCTATCTATGCAATAAATTTGATGATAAAGTTATTAAATGTATATTTAAGGGATATAATAGCCAAAGAAAAGGGTAGAAATATTGTTATTTTATGACAAGAAAGTGTTACACATCACGAGATGTAGTGTTTCATGAAGTCATCTTGATGGTCTTTAGATAAAAAGGTGATTGTATATTCCAAAGAGTTTGAAGAAATGCTACAACAACATAATGATAAACAATCTATACAGATTCAGACAAGTTTAGAAAAACATAAAGGAGTATACAATGATGTTATTAAAGAGCAAGGAGTTGATCAAAATACTTGGCAGACTGGTGTCTATCAACAACAAGTAGATTGACCTCATACAATAAAAGACTCATCTCCACAAACAAATCTTAAAATATCAACAAGAGTTCATAAGTCAAACTTTAAATATGCTAATATAGCCTTAATTAAAGAAGCAAATGAAAATGAGCCTGAAACATTTGAAAAAACATCACATAACTCTGAATGGTTTAAAGCTATGAAAGAAGAGGTCAATGTGCTAGAACAAAATCAAACCTGGAATATCATATCGAAACCAGTAAATTTGAAACCGATATCTTGTAAATGGGTTTACAAGATTAGGTGGCAAGAAGATAGATTGATTGAAAGGTATAAAGCTTGTTTGGTGGCTCGCGGGTTCTCATAATAGTTAGGTTTGGACTATGATGAAACATCTAGTCCAGTAGCAAAACTCACAACTGTACTATTTGTACTTACACTTGCAGCAAACAAGGACCGAAGATTATGACAGATGAATGTAAATAATGCATTTCTTCATAAAGAGTTGGATCGAGAAGTTTACATGAACCAATCAGTGGGTTTTTCAAAGTAAAGATCATCATGAGCATGTGTGTAAATTGAGAAAGGTATTATACATATTAAAACAAGCACCAAGAGTTTGGTATGGTAAGATTGTTAAATTCTTTATTCAATGGGGATATTTAGTAGCACTTGCAAATTCCAGCATGTTTGGAAAAGTCAATAAAAAAAGGTAGCTATTGCGCTATTTATGTGAATGGTTTGATCATAATTGGTGACGATGAGTCGAAAATATTTCAAACAAGAGAGAATTTGTCAGTTTGTTTTCAAATGAAAGAATTTAGAGAACTCAAGCATTTTCTTGGGTTGGATATTGATCTTACACAAAAAGAAATATTTGTTTGCTAGTAGAAATATTCAAGAAATTTTTTATGCTTAGTTGCAAGCCAGTTCTAACACAAATGAAACCAAACATCAATATAAGTGCTCATGAAAGAAGAGATTTAACAGTTTTGCTCGATTCTATTAAAAACTCTTTTCTAAAATCTTGGTTAAAAAAATTATAATTTATAATTTTTTTAAAACTTATTTTTTCAAATCACATCCTCAAAAACTATTACAATGTCAAACACACTAATAAGCCAAATCCAGTAACAATTCTTGCAATAAATCATTTCTTTTCTAGTTGAATTTATAGATATATCTCAAACAATGTTAGAAGTGTAGAAATAATTCAGATCAAACAGAAAAATGAGGTTAGAATTCTCAATAATGTGTTTATTATGAGTGCTTAGAATTAATCTAAATACAAAAAAATTATATATAGGTTAAATTATAAACATTATTCTATTCTTAATAAATAAAATTAAATAAATATTATTTAACAATAAAATGAAGAGGATTGTATCTCGAATTAACTAGGGATTTTACTTGGAATATCTCCACATACCGGTCTTGCATATTAATTCTTTATAGTGAGGGTTCTTACAAGCGATTTGCAAGTGTGGTGGAAAATTGCCCCCCGTCCCCAGTCTCTTTTTTTAATCAGGACTGTGCAAATCCATGATAAGAAATTGAATTAAAGCCTAAATTTCCCTCTCCTTTCCAAGGAAGTGCTCGAAATATTATCCCACCGCCCCTCATATAGTAATTAATATTGGTGGTGAGCAAATCTAGTAAACAAGATTGATATCCAACTTGGAATAGGATTGCGACCATATGTATTTGTTTACTACAAATTACTTCTAGAAATCAATTACTTTATATGCAGTATACACATGCAACTCACTCATTCTTCCGTAGTGGATAAAGATTGAGTTGCCATTTGTCTTTCAACTCGCTTTAAATAATAAATAGTTTAACATAGTCAGCTCTTCTTCCCCCATTTAATTCGCCAATTGTGCCAAATAATTGAAGATACATGCATGGACTTTGCTTAAAGTTAAATCGCACCAGAAGACTGAGAATAGTTAATGCTTCGACGGTTGGCGAAAAATCAAGTTGCATACAAGTAGAGATGAAGGGAGGAAAAACCAATGAATCAACCGAACCTCCATTCCAAAGAAAATTATGCAAAATTCTCACATTTCTTCCACGTTATATTTGTGGGACATTTTTTTAAATGATGATTTGTTAAAGTATACGGGTTCATGCACCTCCCTCGAAAAAAAGCTCGCAATATATTCCCCTATGGCCCCATCACCAAACAAGTTGCAAGGAATCGACATTACCTCTCATCAAATGCTATTAGACCGATAGATAGTGAAAATGGGACACAGAATCCCACCTAATTTTTCTTACCTTTTGTGGCCAACAAAAACTTTCCTCTTTTTCTGTGTTAACCATGGGGATGCATAAATGTATAGCAGATTTTGTGATTTGCTGGTATTCTCTCGTTTGCTATACGAAATTGGGGCACAAAAGATTAACAACTAAGTAGTAATTACACAGATATTTTGTTAATCCGGTTAGTAATTGTTAGACTAATTATGGACACTCTTTGTTTAAAAAAAATTAAAGGAGGTGGTTAAAAGCCTTAATAATATTAGTATGGTGGCATGGCTTCGAAAGAACAAGGGCTTAACATTGATATTGGCACCACATGCAAGTTGTGCGTGTATTTTTTTTTTTTTTTTTTTTTTTTATATTTACAAGTTGTTGTCAATAGACAATTGAAAACAAAATTCAAATAATTCTGGTGGTGGTTCAACAGTGACCGCACCATTATTCTGATGATATATATATATATATATATATATATATATATAGAAACAATTCTGCAAATTTAGCCAAGGATTGACGGGTGGTTGCGGTGCCGGCTCCGGACGACCGGCAATCTTGAATGGGATGAGAGTGGTCACAATAGCTCATCTATGCATTTCATGGTCATCAGTGAGGGCTTGAAAAAGAAATGGTGACAGCTGAAAAAAATAGATTTATTGTAAGGGAAGTGACTATATACTATGAATCGTTAGGCACCAAAGATAAGTGAGTGCATGTCTTACAACTTTGTCAATATACAAATGACTAATTGACTCGTCCAAAGATGTGCAATATAAGGACCACTTTATCACATTCGAGCTCCACGTGACCCTCTATCCCTCTCACGTGATAGGTTTTCCAGCTTTACCTTGTAAAAGGACAGCAACCATCCTATTTTTTTCAGAAGAAAAACAATGACCAATTACCCTGTAAGACCCAGATTTGTGGCGTCACAGCTGCCATAAGCTAACAAAAATGTCCAGGTGAACATGTCCAGGGAGAAAGCTGGACTTGAATGCTAAGCATGGTTTTCAAAACAAATGATTCTTAAGGGATCAGAGTGAAAAATAAATAACATTTACGGACTAATAATGTCGCTTATCTGAAAAAAGTTTAGGGTGCCATGGCCCCCTCAGAGCTACATTACATGCCGCCCACGATGGCGACTGTAAGAGCTGCCATGATTATTTTTTAACTTTTATTTCTGAAGATCATTACCAGCTTTGGTTTCATATTGTATTATTAATTATGTAGTCACATGCTTAAGGTTTTTAATTAACTCGTGTACTTGGAATAAAAAAATGAACAAATAAATCATTAAATAAAAAAGATAATTAGATAACAATATAGTTATTATACTTAATGTTAACACAAAGATCTATAACCCGGGATATGATTCAATCAAGTTTTATTTTAATATTTTTGTATGATTTGATAAAACCTAGATACTAAATCTATACTCCATCCATCAAGTTAAGATTAAGAATTTTTAAATAAAAATAATAAATTTAATTTAATCATGTGACACGTGAATTTACTCAATAAATTAGCAACTTGAGCTTCACCCATATTATCAGTTCTTGAACATGTCTGACAACTAGATATTCGAGAGGTGTTCATTATTTAATTTTAAATGTAAGAAATGTAGGGTTTTTTTGTTACACACTAAAAAAAAAAAAGGGTTTGGTATCATTATCGAGGCATGATAGAACTCTTGAAGAAAGGAGATTGTCCTTTTTTCTGGATGATATTATTTATAATTCATTGATTATTAATGTACCAGTCCACCCGTTATTATTATGTTTTAAATATACCAAATCATTTAGCTTTTACTCTTTTTTCTGGTGGATCGATGAAATTGATTTATTCATCATAAATCATCAAATTTAATTTGTTCCGAATGATTATTGCATCATTGAGAGAGTTTTGTTCTTTTTTAAAAGAAAATTGGGGCTTGACACCCTTGATCCAACTCCCCATTATATCCCTCAACTGTCCTCCAGCGCCTGCAATTCCATCGGATATACTTCCATCCCACCATACCTTCACGTCTGCTTCTCTTGGCTGTTTTGTCCTCATATTCCGCCGCACGCTGAATGTCTTGGAGCATCCTTGTAGCTGGTCCGAGAGGGCTGGTGTTGACTGTTGTAGTCTTCAGTTCCACCGAACACTCGTTGATTTCTAGGTTTCCAGATATTCCAAATGGCTACACCAAATACCATGTCCCATGGCCATCCTTCCTCTAGATACATTCCTGCTAGACAAGTTATTGATGAGCCACATCATTGAGAGAGAGTTGGGTAAGTTTTGAATAGCTTTTAAAAGGATTTGATCAAATTATTTTGTAAGTAATTCTTTTTGATCAAATGTAAAATATAGAGAGGCTGGAAATATGTTTGCTCCATTGGAATTACGAGTAAAGAGAACGACAGGGGTTATATATTAAGGTCTGTTTGTTTTTATATTTTAAAAGTATTTTTAAGAAAATTAAATTTTTTTATTTTTACTTATCCTGAAAATTAAGGAGTACATCGATATAAACGAGAGTTCAGTAGGAAAATATGAACAAGGACGAGACCAAAATCTACCCTCATTATGAACAACAAACTCTCGGTTCCAAGATTTCTGCATAAAAAAGAAGAGAAAAAAAATATGAAAGAATATATTAATAATATTTATTGATGGCTCCACACTTGCTAAATCAAGTAGCAACGAGGAATTAATTTCAACGTTTTATACTATTCTCACGTGAACAGTGTATTGATAAGTTTCAGTCTTGTACATGCCCAAATTAAACTCTTCAAACATTTTTTGAGTTTTTTTTATTTTTTCCTCGATTTCTTTTTCTAGTTAGATTTTAGAATTTTATTTAATTTAGTTTTTTTATGTAAGTTTATATTTGAATGGCCTTGAGTGTTTTTTTTAATCCGTAATTGATTATTCAAAGACTATTAAAGGTGGAAAACACTTTTTTTTTCTCTGAGATTTAAAACTAAGACTATAAAAACTCTTAACTTTCTATCGGTTTATTATTTATCATGTAATCTTTTTAATAAATGTTATTTTTTAAAATATTTTTTATATAAAAATATATTAAATAGTTTTTATTTTTAAAATTTCCCTTTAATATACATCATGTATCAGTATCAAAATGATTTAAAAATTAAACATAATTTTTTAAAAAAATTAACGGAACCGCAAAAAAATAAAGGGATGGTCGCCATCAACCGTGTAGCAACCCTTTCTTTTCGGAGGACTTTCAAAATTCAGGCATTTCCATGGAGATTTTTTGTCTTCTTGAAGACCTGGAACGGTTTCAAGCAATCCCACGAAAGGGGGCCTGAATCTAGACAACGTTGCTATCAAACAGCTTCATCTGTGTTAAATATTTTATGGATTTGATATGCTTGTCCCCTCTGCCAGTCTTTTCAAATCAAATTTCCCGCAAGAAACCATGACTTTTATTTCTTTCATGTGCACATCATTACCTTAAGTGATAACGATTAAAGGTGGAGGTTTGCCTAAAATTACCAGTTGATATTAAATACGCAATCAAGAACTTAATTTCACATGAATCCTCACCCGTATTAGGGTGCCAAACTCTCTTGATCACCATCCGTGATCAAGCGGTGCATTGTTTTATTGATTAAAACTAATGTGATTTAAATCTGATTATATATCCCCGAGTTAATTATGAAGGCTCGGAACTCCATTTTCTTCTCCTTTTTTCACTTTTTCTTGGACACGGGACGAAAGTTGGTTCATGTGGCACCAAAAACCATCAAAAAAGTAGTGTATAGTAATTTAGATGCTTTTAACATTCATTGGACAAGACTAAAAAGATCAGATTTCATAGCGAATCTATCACTTAGTCGACATAAATATGTAAAAAACTCGAGATTTTTTTAATGGGTCTTGAATTTAATTAAAACCTTTAAATTAAATAAATACTCTTCTCGTCACGAGTCAATCTCTTGTAACATCGTCATTTCTTTAAGATCAGTGACTTTGTTGAAAACTAAAAACACACACAATTTTAATCATTCTTCTCTTTTTCATGTATTCAACTCACTTACAGGTCTAGACCTTTTATAATTCAATAAAGATTCTAATTAGCTAGTTGAATAAGTGTTCTAAACACCAATTACTTTTTTGCTTCGATGATTTCTATTCAAACTACGATGTAAACTAATATCTAACAATTGTCTTGAATTTTGAACAAATAATCACATCTGCAGCTTTCAAAACATTACCCAGAACCATTTTCCTTGACTTCTTTTTTATTTTCTTGTGCTTGAAATAACACAGAACAGATTAACGAGTTCTGTATACTGAAAATGAAACAAGACTTTGAACTTCTAACTTGGTATATTCTATTTTGTTATACCGTCCCATCATGTTAAGACTAGAAAACTAATTAAGAGGTATTTCATGAGATTATGATGCATAATTATTTTTAAAATAATTTTTTATCTGAAAATATATTAAAATAAAATTTCTTATTTATTTTTAATATCAACAGATTAAAACTATCATAAATCACTAAATAATTATCAATTTAATATTTTTCAAATCAAAAACACATTTAAAATACACTTCAAAACTGTGTCAGCTTGAAGCTCAAAATTCACAGAGAAGTTAAAAACATTTAACTGTAAATGCCAAGCTACACTGTCCAAACCTTCCAGTGACGATGAAAAGCTTGCCACTTTGTATTGAAATATTGGTACCACGTGTAAGACATATGCGAACAAGGCAATGGTGACATCGGCAAGGTGGGACCAATCCCGCCGCCGTACGTCACTAAACACACGTGCCTTAAAAAAAAATTCCCAAGCCTTCCTAATAACAGAGAACAAGAACACAACCTCAAACCTAGCACAGCATTGCTTGCTTGTAATTAAATAATACCGCAAACCTAAGGGCATCCCCTCTTATCGATATCTTTCTTTATCATCGACTGGTGCTCATTCAATCATTTCAATTTTTAAATTTTATTTTTAATTATTTCTTGTTCAAAATCTTTCCTTCTTTTGGTGGTATATAAATGGTTAGTTAGCCGATCAAATATTTTCAAGTCGCCACTTAAGAACAAGCATAACCAAACCCACAAGTCATAGACCGAAGGTTAGCTGTCCGCTCAAAAATCCCAGATGGAACCCTCTTTGTTTTACCATAATCGATACCTAAATTCAGATCTCTCCCCTGAATCTTCTTTTGGTTCTTTAGATTCATTTTCATGGGATGATCTTCTTTTTCAGAGCAGTTCCCTTCCTTTTAACACCAGTGACTCAGGGGAGATGGTACTGTTTAATGATTTAGGCGCCGATGGTGCCAAGGAGTCCTCGGAATCTAATTCCTCGAGTGGAATTAAGGAAGAGGAAGTGACTTCAAATGCCAAAGAAGAGGAGCCAAAGAAAGAGAAATCCTACAGAGGGGTTAGGAGGCGGCCATGGGGTAAATATGCTGCAGAGATAAGGGATTCTACAAGAAATGGCGTCCGGGTTTGGCTAGGAACCTTTGATAGTGCAGAGGCGGCTGCTTTGGCTTATGATCAAGCAGCATTTTCCATGCGGGGTTCGATGGCTGTACTAAATTTCTCTGTGGAGATGGTGAGAGAATCACTTGAAGACATGAAGTATAGATGTGAAGATGGGTGTTCGCCTGTGGTGGCACTTAAGAGGAGACACTCCGTGAGAAGAAAATCAACAAGTAGGAAAAGTAAAGTGAATCAAGTAGCTAATACTAGACAACAAAATGTGGTGGTTTTGGAGGATTTGGGAGCTGACTACCTTGAAGAGCTTCTGAATTCATGTGAGAGCTCTAGTTCTTGGTGAAGTCAGACTGCTTTCATCTCCTTAATTCCTTTATTTGTCAATTACTTTCTTCTCTGCAGACCTTTGATTTTGTTTTCTTTTTCCCTTGTCTTTCCTAAGATGAGGAGAGGGGTAATGTCGTGGCACGAGTTTCTTTCCTTTCTTGTTGTCCATCCTGATTTCTACACACTCTGTAAAGTTTCTTTTTCATTTATTAGAGGATAAAGTGAGTCTTGTATCATCTACTTAATCTACTCTAGATTTCTAATGCAAGCAAGACCCTCTCTGTAAAGTGGAAATTGATGGAATGTTGAAAAACAAAAACAGCACAGTACAGTTAGTTGCTTTATCTTCTGTTCCTCGGTTTAAAGTCCAGCAAGCAAACAAAAAACGACTCCAAAATTAGCATATAAAAAATCCCATTCCTTTTTATGACCCATCTTGTTCCTCTCTAGATTTTAAGCTACAAGTGGATTCAAGCTAGCTCTTTTATCTAAAATGGACGGTTTACAGCAATTCTTCTCTCACTCTGGCTACTTAGTGTGGCTAGCTAGCTGTTTATTGGGCCGTGTGTCAAAATCAAAGATCTGATGTTGTGTGTGTGTGTGTGTGTGTGTGTGTGTATACAGGATTATCACTAAATTAGTAAAAATATGTAACGGGTTTTCTTTTTTTGCTCCCATTAATTGTTCACTTCCAGCACCTAAATGAAACAATGTGGCCTACACACTCCCTGTCTTGGTAGCAAGGTAAACAAGATATGGCGTCACATGCATATGCAAGTAGTGTCTCTCTGTGTTGCTCTTGTTCTTTTCCCCCGCCCCCTTTGGACTGAACGTTGCTTGTCTCTTTCATGTAATTTTTCTTTGCTTATAGCTTTCATTGTGGGAGTCGTTATACCATGTTCGTCACAAGTGAAAATGAAAAGCAAAATAATCTCGAACAAATTAAGACTGTTGCCTTATCTAGCCAGTACATTTCCAAAAAAAACTTTTCAAGTAAAAATGTAAAATATATATATTAATGGGATGTTGGAAGCCGGGGTGGAACCAGGGAAGGCGAGCAGAGGCCGGGCCCTGCAAAACATTTTATATTTTTAGTGTTTAAATATAGGATAGTATAATATATTTTTATTTTAAATAGATAAGATTTTTAATAATAAATTATATCTTAAATTTTAATCTTTTTATTATATAATTCTAGCTTCGCTCCTGTTGGAAGGACCGGCAAATGAAGAGGACCAAGTCTAGGATGTGAAGTCCTATCCCGAGAGAAAATTTAGCGGGACGTTGCTGGTCTAAAAATAAAAAATAGTTAAGGGAGAAAAAAAAAATCAAAGTGCGATCACTTTCACTTTGGTGCCCCCTTATTATTTTGTTGAAACCTACTCCTAATGAAAGAAAAGAAAAAGGAGTAAAGACTATCTAGGTATAATATGCAAAGAAATATCCCAATCCTTCGATCCATCATTTGTCCCTTGAAGGTAGCCTGTAGAGATTGTCAAAAATATTTTTTTGACATAACATGGAATATATAATATAAATTTAAATTATAAACTTGAATTGTAAAATTATAAAATCGTAAGTAAAATATTTTAATTAATTATATATTAACAATTTTAGTTAAGTAGTAAATAATAACCTAGTGTGGGGTTTAGTGGTTGTTTAATAATATGATAAATCTTATTTTTCAAACTGTTTTTAATTTTGAAATGTATTAAAATAATATATTTTTATTTTTTAAAATTTATTTTTAATATTAGAAATTTAGAACATTAAAACAATTAAAAAAATAAATTAAAACTTAAAAAGTAATTAAAAACCCACCCCCCTCCTCGGGTCACCACCAGTCAGTATAGATAAAAAGTTGTGTACTGGTGGTGACTTTGATCTTTGTAGGTAGTGGCAGTTAGATTTAAAAGAAAAGAAATGGCAATTTGGTAAATAGAACGCAACATCAAAGTCAATCATGAATAGTTGCTCAAGTCTTCAACTCGGTAAGCCTTAGCTGTTGAGAAACCTTATGTGCTCATTTACACAAACAAACAACACGGTACCATCCTTGTAGAGAGAGAAAAGAAGCCTAGAGAAACCATTAATTCAAGAGAACCTAGCGAGAAAGAGAGCTTGTTTGTGTATATTTCTTTTCAATAAATGGCGAAGTGGAGTTCTTGTTTCTTGATTTCAGCTACAATCTTGATCTTGATGGCGATGGGCTTAGCATCCACCGTTCAAGGAACTGGGGGTCACCATCTGGGGTGGATTCCTACCATTACTGTTATTAAGGGAACGTTTGGGAACGCGGCTGAGGCTGCGTTTCAAAAAAATTTGAAATTTTTTTTTGTTAAAATTTAATATGGTTTGTATGTTTTGGATTGTTTTGATGTGCTGATATCAAAAATAATTTTTAAAAAATGAAAAAACATCATTGACATGCATTTTGGCACGAAAAGTTATTTGAAAAGCATCCGCAACTACACTGTCAAACACGCTCTAAATCATCAATCTGCAACAAGGAATCAATATAACAGAGTGCATGGCTGAGGATGGAGAAGAGTTTGAGATGAACACAAAGATCAACGGGCGTATTTTAGCAACTAACAAATACACAGAGATTTGAAGAGTTTGTCAAACTCGTAGACTCGGTCCTAGTCGACCAAGTTTAACCCGAGTTTGACCGAGTTTACTGGTTTTCGAGTTTCTAACTTGATTTTACACGGTATATATAAGTTAACTCGTAAAATCAGATAATTTTACGAGTTAACTCGCGAGTTTGACAATCTTGCCTGTAGGCATCTCTCGTCCTCAGTTTTGGTTTAATAATTAGATAGGTGGGCCGTATTTCTTCATGGGCTAAGCTAGTTTTTTTTTTAATGTATAAAAGTGATATTTAAATGCTGTAAATATATTTGAAAAAGGAAAAAAAATTCATGACTTGACAAAGAAAATTTAAAAAAAATAATGATTTCTACTCCTCAAGAATTTAAATATAAAAGAATAAAATTGAAATAAAAATAAAAAAAACAAAAAACTAGCAATTCCCAGTGAAGTCGACAAAATTCATGAAAAGAGGGGTTGTTTGCATTTATTTATAAAAATATCACTACCTGGATCATGTATCATTTTCTATAATTTTATTCAATAATCAGTATCTTAGAAAGACTTTATCAAACTCTAATCAACCTGAAATTTTAATCTAAGATGGAATAATATATCAAAAGATTTCTCGTAAATTTCAACATGATCCAACTATTATATTAAGAGATATGCTCAATAACGTAAAAGTAGAAAATTGGTAATTTTATACTAAAAATTCAAATTTATATATATTATTTTATTTACCCCAAATCATCAAGATTTTCAAACTAATTAATTAAGAAATTTCATCCCTATTTATATAAAAAAAATCTCCTTTTAAATTTTCTCCTGTGATTGTATGTGAAACTTATTCCAACGGTTAGAGTTATTTGAGTTTAAAGTCATATATTAATTTATTTGGAGTTCTTTTCTATCTTTTCTCTAATTATTTCACTCCAAATTTATAAAAACTCTTCATTTGAAATAATTATTTTACCCGATTAGAAAATTTACGTGATTTATCACTAATTAACATTTCATGTAACAATCGATTTTATTATTTTATTTCATCTAAAATTATTAAAAGCTTTTATCCCTATCTATAACAATTTCCATTCTTAATTATTATTTTTCAATTAAAATATATTATTTTTAGCACTAATTTACTAGTTTTAGGCCGGAGGTTTATAACAATTTAGTTATTTTATTATGCAATGAAAATATGACCTGATTTAGCAATGTAATTTGGATTCTAAGAAAAAGACTAACCCTTCTAACAAAGCTAAATATTTTTGTGTGGTAGGGGCAAAACAATAAATTTATTGTGCGAATCAATAGTAAACTGTGGGTGTGTTTAACTAATCTCTTTAGGGGAACGTTTGGGAACGCGACTGTGGCTGTATTCCCAAAAAATTTAATTTTTTTTTGCTAAAATTTAATATGGTTTGTATGTTTTGGATCGTTTTGATGTGCTGATGTCAAAAATAATTTTTAAAAAATAAAAAAAACATTATTGACATGTATTTTGGCATGAAAAGTTATTTGAAAAGCACTCGCAATCACACTGTCAAACACGCTCTAAGTTTTTATTCTTTTAATTTAATTATTTGCATAATTATTTTGATTGAATTTGGTATCTCTTATGCCGTACAACAAGGAACCGTCTTCTGGCTAATGTGGCCCCGGGGCCCGGTAAGGTGCCCTTAATAAATTTAAGAAGAAAATACGGGAAAAGTGATGACCCCAGGCTTCATCATCTGTACGGATATGTATATTAATTATTAGGAGAAATAAACAAATAAAATGTAGATATTGTATGTTGATTTTTCTTCTGTCGGGACATTAACCCTCGAGCATCGACACCATCCTAAACAGTTGCCGAGCGTACTAATCACATGTTTCCGGGGCCCAAGTAGTCTAGACAAGCAAATAAATAAATAATATGCTTATACGCTCATATGTATATGGTAAATTAACTAGATGAAAGTCGATGTCCCTGCTTTCTGGTGCTATATATATATATATATATATCCTTTATTGAATATTTAGAAGTGCATGCATAGAGCCATATTCCTCGAAGAAAAGCACTTGGTCCCCGAATAAGAGGACTAAAAACCATATGAAAAAATATTAGATAAATCTATTTCATCATCTAAGATCGTTGTTCAATTAATAAAACTTTGGTAAATTATTAAATTTCTCCAATAATTTTTCGTTTGATAGCACAACCATAACTATATAATAAAAAAAAATAAAAAAAATGCAAATTGTCTACCGGTAAACTTAATGAAATATAATAATATTATTGATTTAATAATTTCTCTAAATCCGCTACTAGTTTTCACTATCATAATAGTTCAATAATTAACAAACTGTCTCCAACTAATGATTGGGTCCACATTACAATTGCAAAAGGCAATTTCAATCTGTATTTTTTTGTTTTTGTTGTTTTTCATTCTCTGAATGCAGACTCAATAATTTAATCTTTCTCTGTGTTGTGTGTGTATACATGGGGCAGATGTTATTCAGATGGTAGCAAGCCAAAATAGGTCAGCCGAGAAGAAATTGCAGTACCCTGCAACAGATGAAGGATGGATCATTCTTTCTTCAACAATCCAAATGAAGAATTCTCAACATCACCTCCCTTCGGCCTTCTGGATCCATCGTGGGATAAGCTTCCTTTTAACCTTCATGATTTCTCTCCATTCAACTCGAATGACTCTGAAGGGAGTCAAGAGACTCTTCCATCTGACGTTCCACTCACCGAAGCCAAAGCATCTACTCATAGTATTGCTTCGGATGTTCCACCAAACATAGCCAAAAATAATTTACCGCAACTTAGTTCCTCGAAAGAGATCAAGGAACAGGAAGCCACTCCAAAAGCTAAAAAAAACATTCCGACAAGGAAAAAGACTTACCGAGGGGTCCGAAATCGGCCCTGGGGAACATATGCGGCAGAAATAAGAGATTCCACTAGGAACGGAGTGCGAGTTTGGCTTGGCACATTTGATACTGGTGAAGCAGCTGCTCTAGCTTATGACCAAGCAGCATTATCATTACAGGGCTCTAAGGCTGTCCTCAATTTTCCGATTGAGCAAGTGAGAAAATCACTCGAAGAGCTAAAGTGTGGTTTCACAGACTGGTGCTCACCAGCTGAGGCACTGAAGAAGACCCATTCCAAAAGAAAGCCAATGAGTGGTAAAAGGAAAGGGAAAGGGTTAGCAACAAAAGAAGTGTTGGTGTTGGAGGATCTAGGAGCTGATTATTTGGAAACACTTTTAAGCTCTTGTGAGAGAGGTATTCCCAAGTAAATTTGTATCTCTCCGTCAGCTAGCTCTCGCCACCGCTGTCTTTTCATTTCCGATTTGATTCTGTACATTTTGCCCTTTCGGTGTGTCTCTTCTTTTTAATAAGAAAGAGAAAAAAATACTGTGAAAAAACTGGTTGAATTTTATTATTATTATTATTATTATTTGCATGATTCTGCTTCTCAGAAATAAATCCAAAATAAAATTCAATTAGTTTTTCTGCTCATATACTCATGTAGCAAAATTATTTTTTTGAAGGCAACTTATTAGATACGTAATTCCCTCTCCAAATACCACATTAAAATTCCTTTTTCATTACATCCATGAACAACCGAGAAAAACTTCATGCTCTTCTGCCGCAATTAGAATATAAATACTATAAATAAAATAAACGATCGACAATCAAAGCATGAAGTTACCTCCACACGCTATGCGAAAAATGGTTAGAGAGAAAATGCAAGATTTGACAACAGATTTGCCTGTAAATTTGCTCGAAAAAGAAGGTTAGAGATCAGTAGGAATGGGGTTGACAACATATTTACTTATAAATTCTCTCCAGATCAGAGCGACAACTCTCCACCGTCCAAATCCCAAGTGTATAAATTAATTAAGCATATGATAGCGATATATGCTCACTTTATTGACATCTCAAATAATCTTTCATACTTACAAAAAAATTAAGTTGATATTAAAGGAAATTTTAAATTAAAAATAAAAATGTTAAACATTAAGAAAAAATAATAATGACTTAATAAAGATTATGATTGTGAGTCATTGGATCGATAGTGTGAGATTAAATGGTTAATTTCATTATTTTAATAGTGCTAAATATTAGTTAAAAATAATCAGAAAAGATTTCAAGAATTAACATAACTATACATTTTTAATTAACCTGTAATGATAATTAAAAACTACGAACTCTTTGTGAATTATTGTTTAGGCATTTAATTAACCACAATAAGAAGAAAAAAGAAATTACAAACTCCTCGTGGACAAGTCAACGCACAACGCTATCATTATTTCAGGAAAAGAAAAGTAAGCAGAGCTGCTTCCAATAGTTCATGTTTTATATATATATATATATTTATGTAATTTCTGAAAAGTAAAATTAATTTTTTTAAAAAAAATTGGTGTAAAAATAAAGTAAACACAATCATATGGTATAAAATATTATGTCTTTCACATTTATACACATCCAAAGATTATTCATTGCAATTATATATTAATCAAAAGACTTTATATTAATATTCATCAAACCCTAGTCTCTCTCTTCTCTAAAAAGAATTCCTAAATTAAAGATGAAATGTCACTCAAGATTTCAATAATTTCTATTCTAATAATAATTGAGCATGTTTTCTTTCTATTATATTTAAATTTCATTTTTATTATCTTTATTTGAATTTTATAAAATTCATAATGATAATTTACCTGTTAACATTAATTAATTAATATCAATAATGAAATCACATCTCTCCCTATAAAAAAAAATGCCAGAATCAATATTTTTGATATTTCAACCAGTAAAGCTAATTAAACGTTGATATAAATTAATTTTGTCCCCAGAAACTAACAATTCTAGTGACGATTCTCCAATTTACCAGTAACAACATGAGGATTTGAGTAAAAAGGAGAGTTTCTTTTTAGATTTTAGCATAATAAAGAAAGAAAACAACACGGTCCAAAAAATTCTTTAAAAATAAAATACTTTAAGGACGGTGTAAATTATATAAGTTAATGTCATGGGAATTATGAATTTTGTTTATTTTCTCCGTTTTCTTTTTTTACTGTGTTAAACTGATAAAAAAAAAAAAGAACGCTGAAAAGGGGCGTAAAGTCCAATCATTGGTCAATATAACGGAAAACACCAACTGCAGGAGAAGTCAAAAGATTAATCATAGATTTCCGTACAATTGTCAGGAAAAATAATAATAAAAAAAAGAACTCGTGGATACAAGGGAATCTTTCCTCCTCGATAATTCAAGCTTTATCGACGTCTGCAAATTTGGCGTTGAGTAGTCGCCATGGATTTGTCGTATAGTATATCTCTCGATTACTGCTAGATAATATTTTCCAATCGATCACCTTCACATTAATAAATGTTTGCTGTACAACTTCTTCGCAAGTGGATTCAATAAATTAAGAATTCCAGAACCCGAAAAGGAAGATGATAAATTGATAATATATATATATATCGAGAGAGAGAAGGAAGCTGTTATCAGATATGTTGGTTCCATCGTTGTTCTTGTAGTTCCCGTATATGAACCCTCTGTTAATTTCTACCACTGCAGACTCCGGCGAAGAAATACAGCCAAAAATTACAAGATTGTAGAGTTTCAGGCAGGGATGAGGATGCAATCAAAGCCTGTGGATATAGATACCAACTTTTAAATAATTATTTTACTCGATGCATTATAAATATGATATAAATATTATTAAACTGGATACAAAATCAACTAAAACCTAACTTGAAATATATATTTATATTATATAGATATATTTATAGAATATTTATGTTTTTTTCAATATAATATGGTATGTACATATATTAATATCGACATAAAACAAATATACATGTATATATATATTATTTTATTTTTTATTAAATAATAAATAATATTAGAATAACAAATACTTGAAATCTAATTAATAATTTATAAATATCTGATTTTTTTATCTGATAAATAAAAAATACAGTATTAATATATAAAAAATCGATTTACGAGTATTGATGTCATCCCTAGTTTCAGTGTCATTAATGTTTTGATGATAAATGGGATTGGTAATTAAAACCTGGCAAGGAATTGAGTGAGTTCAACGAAATACTTGAAAGGCAGCTTCTACGACTAAGTTATGTATGTATTCCTTTGTATGGATGGTCAAAGGAATTAATGACCTTAATTTAGGCTTGAAAAAGGGAAATCTTGAGATAAACAATTAAATACACACACCACATGGAAAGCTAATTAAGATATAAAACATATAATTATTCACACATGTCGTTGAATTTATAAAATCACAATTGTTTCAGTCAGTTACACGTATATAAAAATTAATTTAGATAAAAAAATCTGATACGTTTATTAAATTTGGAACATTGGTGACGAGGACAGCTATGACGGGAATCAAAATTAACTTTATATTAAAGCAAAAATATCACTTGTTAGACAAAAAGATTTATATATATATATAACCATTAGTTTATAAACTCATGATTTCTTTGGTCAACTACACGTGTATAGATGTTGATTTACTATGCAACTCAGTGAAAGTTAGAGCAGGGCTAAAAATATATATAGTAAAAAATTAGAGTCATCATCTAATAATAATAAAAAATTAAAAATCTTGAAAATTAACATTGATTTAAGATATTAAAATAAAGAGTTAGTTATACTTAAGAAAAGAATTATATCACCCTTATAACATCCTTTCCTATAAAATATTGCTTGTACTATGTGTTTTTTTTTAGATTTGTTATTTTGAATGGCTTTAATTATTTTAATTAATTTTATCTTATTTTTAATTTTAATTTATGCTTGTTTCATGGGAGATTTTATATCAATCCCTAAAAATAAAAGACTCATAAAAAATATTAACATTAAGTTCTAAAAAGAATTTTTTATCAAAATTGCTAAAATGGGTGCAACCTATATTTGATTTTAAGACATGGGCATTAGTTCCTTTAGAAAAAGACAAGTAAAAAAATAACATTTATTCCTAAAAATAGAGGTTACATTGAAGTTGATTAGACCAGTATGAATGACGAAAAAAAAAAACTTTTTTAACTTGTATTGATAATAAAATTGGGTTTTGAATCCTATTATTAGTTTCATGGTCTTAATAGAATTTGAGTTTTGACCCTTTTATTTTCATTGGTTTTTTATATTATTATTTTTTTATAATTATTATTTTTATCTTTCTATTTATGTTTTTCATTACATGAGAATATCACCATAAAAAAATTATTCATATTTTTACAATAAAAAAATTCAATACACATGAAATTTAAACACACAAATAACAAAAGTATTTATTTGTAGTTGGAAATTGGCCTTCAGGTGGAAAAACACCAGTAAATGCTGGAAAATTCCTGTGGGACCACGTGGAGCGCATGTATACACACGCAGGCCGACTTTTAATTGCTGGATTTGAAACGCGAGTGCATCTCACGCTCCTCTCAAATAGAACCTGCAAAACAGAGATGAAAAGAAAATCAAAGCACGAGCCTTTCTTCTTTTCTTGTAAGCTCATTTATTATCTTGATGTAGACTTTGAAGCTTCTAAATATCAGCCGCGTGGTGGATTTGATGGTGGCTCGCGGTGATGACAACGACTGGAGGGAGTATAGAAACAACAATTTTCCATCGATTAAAATTTGTTGTTTTTTTATTTTATTTTTATATATAAAAACAAAATAAAATAATAACATGAAATATAAATGCACTTTTATATATTTTTTTATTAAAATATTGATATATGGGATGAAATATTTAAAATATATTATTATAAAGGTAAGATTTCATCAATAAAAATCAACTAATAAAATAAAATTATGTAACATTAAAAAAAAAACATGAGCTCCTACAAATTTTTATAAATAAAAAATTTCATCCTAGATAAAAAAAAGGAAAATAATTCTTAGAGATATAAAAAAAATTTCAAGACAAGCTATTTCATAATTGTTTTTATTTTAAAAAAAAAATCTCACCATTTTTTTTTAAAAAATCAGCAAAATTAAGATACACGCAAGCTAACTCGGACACTCATGTTAAACTAAAAAAAAATATCATTAATTACTCTACTATCAATATAAATTACGAGCACTATAAATATTTTAATTTCAAGAATTACACCAAACATCAAAGCTACTTATATCAATTAAATTGATTGGTGGGCTAATATTTCAATACATTAGTGCAATAAGTTCAGTTGAGGTATGAACTTGAATTATGTGGTGGTGGATTTGAATGAAGATCGGCCGTTCATACAAGATGGAAAATCCTACGTCCATGATCCACGCACGTGTGGTACTATGATTGCTTCTTATCCTCTAAGCATGTGAAACTATCCTTATCGATCTGCCCACGGTATCCATGTATTAATTTATTTTTAAAAACAAATATCATAAATTACGTGTTCCTCTTTGTGGAATGCTAGCTGTTGCCGAACGTCAAGCTAGCCCATTAGCCTTGTATTTTAATCAGGCCATATATAATTAACGTTCAACTATTTTAATCCCTCAGATTCCTCAAGAACATAATATTTAATAACAAGTAACGCATAACATCAACAATAATTAGATCCCGATGCAGAAATATTCCTCGATTTTAATTTAATAAAATATCTGCAAATGAAAAAAGAAAGAATAGATTAAGACCCAGTTTATTTGCAGGAAAGTAGTTTTCTTTTGAAAAGTGAATTCCTGGGAAAATGAATTTCAAAAAAGTAAATTCCAGGAAAGCATTTTTTGATGTTTGGTAGTGTAATGGAAAATAAATTGGAAAACACTTTCCAGTGTTTGGTTATGTTATGGAAAATGAACTGAAAAATAACTTATTAATGTTTTATTTTTTCAAGTTTATTAAAATAATAAGGAACAAATCTTACAAATTAAAAAGTTGAATGAGAATGAAATTGAAAAAAAAATATAATTTCATAAATTATCTCAAATAAAATAAATAATAATCAAAATAATAGAGATCAAATCTAAAAAATTAAAAAAATAAAAGGTGAAGAAATTAAAATAATAATAATTAACATTTCATAAATTATTTCAAATAAAATAAGTAAAAAAAAAATGAGGATCAAATTTGATAGATAAAAATTTTCAATAAAAAAATGATAAGGAAAAAGCAAATAGCAATTATAAAAATAAGGACCAAAATTAATATAAAAATTAAATTTTAAGAGAAGAAATTGAAAAATAAATATTCAAAACAAATTATATATAGCAATCAAAAGTTTGAGGATCAAATTTGATATAATCAGCAAATAATGACATTTCTAAATTTTTCACAACTTCCGGAAAGTGTTTTCCGCTTAAATTTTTCAGGAAAACACTTTCCTGAAAACCAAGCCAAATTTTTCTTTGACTGGAAAGTGTTTTCCGTTAACCAACTTTTCTAATGGCAAACAAACACATGAAAGTTTGGAAAGTGATTTCCCGGAAACCACTTTCCGGAAAACAAACATAGCCAAAAGAGAAAACACTTTCCTAGAAACCAAACCAAATTTTTCTTTGACTGGAAAGTGTTTTCCGTTGACCGAAAAGTGTTTCCGTTTACTAGAAAGTGTTTTCCGTTATCCAGAATGTGTTTTCTGTTGATCAACTTTTCTAGTGGCAAACAAACACGAAAAAATTTAAAAAATAATTTTTTGGGAAACAAACATGGCCTAAATTAAGCATTAGCCAGCCTAAATTAATGACCCATATGAAATCCGTCCACAAATCCATTGGGCCGATGATGTTTTTAAGAAAGCTAGCTAAATATGAAAAGCTACTTTTGGTACTTTCTGGAAACCATTTCGAGGTGCTTATTATTTGTTTAATTTGATTCTCAAAAGGAGAGAAGCAGTGGAGGTGGTGAGAAAGTTAGAGGAGGTGGTGAGAAAGTTGATAGAGAAAGAGGTAGATTTTTGTGCAGTTTATTGTTCTCTAGAATGAAGCCAGCTTCATGACACTAACACACAAGTAATTATCCAGTCTTCACCCTTTCCGGCTCTCCCCGTTGAAAACTCAAGTTTTCTTGAAGTTTGTCAAGGACGATAAGCTCGCCATTATGCCACTAAATTCGTATTGCAGTGACTTATTTATTGCAAGGGTATCAACATGGGCAAGATTGCAAAGTCTGGCAGTCTGATTTGACAGATAAGGGCTTAATTAAGAAGAAACTAGAAGAAGAGAAGTGAATTTGCAAAATAATAAAAGATAAGGACTCAATTGAACTTTGGAAAAACTTAATTGACTTAATAAGGAGCTAAATTGAAAGGAAAATAGAGTTTGGAAATCAATTTGATCAAAATTGAAAGAATTAATAAGTCTAGGGGATGTAATTGAACATTGAGTTAGTTAGGTTAATTAATGCAAATAGGGGTTTAATTGGAGAAGTGCCATATTCAAGAATAAATTAGGATAAAAATTGCAAGGAATAAAAGTCTAAGGATCAAATCTAATAGGCATTAAGGTTCTAAGGGTTTTATTGATTTAATTAGGAGTGAGATTGAAAGAATTAGAAGTTTGAAGAGTCAATCGAGGACTACATTGAAGAAATCCAAAGCCAAAGACCATTTTGTAAGGCATGCAGCAATTCAAGGGTTTGATTGCAAAATTCCAGGGGTGTAATTGAAAAGGTTATCAATGATAAGGATAATTTTGGACTTAATTCAAAGTTTTCATAAGTTTATTGGGCAAATTGATATATAACTTTAATTTAACCTAGCAAAACCCCTTTTAGAAGATGACTCGTAGTTTCATTTTAAACCAAGGCTTAAAATAACATGTCACTCAAAAGCTATTCATTTTCTTTTCTTTCTTGAACCAGTCTGAAAAGAAAAGAAAAATTAAAAAAAAAGGGAAAGAGAAAAAAAAATCAGCTACTTAATCGTTGATACTGGTTCTTCTTGCCTCTCTTTGCTGTTCTACGTTTAAATGACAATGTTGATGTAAATGGGGGCAGGGGAATTCTGTTTCCATGATCAGAAAGAAAGAATGATGTGTTTTAATTTCTTGTCTTTCTTTATGTTTTTTTCCCTAGGGACGACGAAAATTGAAGATTTCTCGAAGGCTGTGTTCACAAATGTTGCCTTAATCGATGGCTGATCTCATAATTTACTACTAGCCCTAGCTCTAGGATCTCATCCGATCAGCTTCACTTAGAAAAGCTATGGCAAACATAAAAGAACAACAATAAAAGTTTATATTGAGAATTAAAATCTTGGATTTTTTTTAAAAAGATTTTATGTAGTTTGTGTTTCTTTTCTTATTTATATAATAAAGTTCCAGGTGCACGCGGAAGGTAATTAGTAATGCAAAAAATCTTAATTCCAGTGTCTAATTAAGTAATTATCGAATGCTAATTTGGAAGATTTGGATTAAGATAAAATAATAGACAAAGCTCTTTTCAACGATGAAAAACACCATGACGATCTTACAATATAACTGCAACATAGTATTCGTTTCATATACACATGATCAGAAACTGTCATGTCCAAAGAATCTTTGCGTCTACTTATTTCATGCTACAGCTGTCCCTAATCCCACTCCATATAGAGTTGCTTGACTCGGTTTGCGAGACTAAAATGGAAGGAAATAAAAGGGCCACGATTATACAGACAAGATGCCCCAACCTGGGATGTTTCTATATCATGTAGCATAACTGAGAAATAATATGCCATGGAATGTGCCAATTACTCCCAACGAAATATTTGAGGTTTGGAAGATAAAGTGAAACCGCTAAGATTTTGCAGGAGAAATAGGAGGGTATGACCGAGTTATAAGAGCGAGGATGGAGGGAACGGTTGGTATATTCTTGGAATTTTAGGGAGATTATTTTAGTACTTAAATCCACAAAAAAATCCTCACCTGACCTAGACCTTGTCTCGATCCGCCTCCCTCACCCGACATCTCTATCTCCTCTCTCTAATACTATCTGATCAAGAAAGGAAGCAGGTTCAGGTCAGGAAACTGATCTTCGTTGTGCATGTCTTTCTTTCTTTTAATGTTCCTGTTTAACGCTCTTGCAAACTTCATTTGTTGGAGATGACTTTTAAATTTGCAGCATACAATATAAATTAACGATGCATTTTTGCGTTCTTGTGTTTTTCTTTGTTTAAAATTTTGATATATAGCTATGATACTGAAGAAGCCGCGGCTTTTCCATTTCATATTTTCTTGAAAATATATATTGATCGCCATCTTTTTGTTTGATTGATTCCTTTTTTTTTGGGTTTAGGATCACCAGTTTTTCCTTTTTATGATTCTTTTCCGGGTTCGGAATATAGAATGACTGTTACCGGTAAATATTTAATTACATCAAGACTAGATTGCCCTATAGGAGCTGGCGACTTTTCTTCGAATGCATCATTTCGAGGGTGCATCTTAAGATTGCAGGGGTAGAGTACTTAGTCTCTGTTGCATGCAAGCTAGCCCGAGCATATATCCATTAACGTCAAAAAAAAAAAAAAAAAAAAAACACAAAGAAGATTGCCCTATAGAAGTCGGTGTACAATATTCATGTTTGTCATCTGGCTAATTTGGGTGTTTTGTTCAAGCATTTTGCATGATGTGTAAAGAGTGCATGTTCTTATATATATGTTGGTGTTGTTCAAAAACCATGCATGCAGATATATTAGCGGAGAAGGGTGTGTTAGTGAGCATTGTAAGAAATGGCCAAGGAACAGCTGGAGGTGCTTAACGCACTAGATGTGGCAAAAACACAATGGTACCATTTCACTGCTATCATTATTGCTGGAATGGGTTTCTTCACCGATGCATATGATCTGTTCTGCATATCCCTTGTCACAAAATTGCTTGGCCGCATATACTACCATGTCGACGGTGCAGCGAAGCCTGGATCATTGCCTCCCAACGTAGCAGCAGCTGTTAATGGTGTGGCACTCGTTGGAACTCTAGCCGGCCAGCTCTTCTTTGGCTGGCTTGGTGACAAATTGGGAAGGAAGAGGGTCTATGGGCTGACTCTGATGCTCATGGTCTTATGTTCTGTTTGTTCGGGCCTTTCTTTAGGCCGCGATGCCAAGGCTGTCATGTCAACCCTTTGCTTCTTCAGATTCTGGCTTGGTTTTGGCATTGGTGGTGACTACCCGCTTTCTGCAACCATCATGTCTGAGTATGCTAACAAGAAAACTCGTGGTGCCTTCATTGCAGCGGTATTTGCCATGCAGGGCTTTGGGATTTTAGCTGGCGGGATATTTGCTATAATTATGTCATCTGTATTCGAAGCCAAGTACAGTGCTCCTGCTTATCAAGTTGATCCAATCGCTTCAACCATCCCTCAAGCCGACTATCTTTGGAGAATCATTGTAATGGTCGGAGCACTACCAGCAGCACTGACCTACTATTGGCGTATGAAGATGCCCGAAACTGCTCGGTACACGGCCCTTGTTGCCAAGAATGCCAAGCAGGCAGCCTCTGACATGTCGAAGGTTTTGCAAGTTGACATTGAAGCAGAAACTCAGAAGATTGAGAAGCTAGATGGGCAACCAGCCAACTCTTTTGGTTTGTTCTCGTCGAAGTTTCTTCGTCGCCACGGGCTTCACTTGTTGGGAACAGCAAGCACGTGGTTCTTGCTTGACATTGCATTCTACAGCCAAAATCTTTTCCAAAAGGATATCTTTAGCGCAATTGGATGGATTCCTCCGGCAAAAACTATGAATGCAGTTCAAGAGGTTTATAGAATTGCAAGGGCACAAACACTGATTGCTTTATGCAGTACTGTCCCAGGCTACTGGTTCACGGTGGCTTTTATTGATAAAATCGGAAGGTTTGCCATCCAACTGATGGGTTTCTTCTTCATGACAGTGTTTATGTTTGCGATTGCAATTCCTTACAAACACTGGACCCACAGTGAGAATAGAATTGGATTCGTGGTCATGTACTCATTTACCTTCTTCTTTGCAAACTTCGGACCCAATGCCACCACATTTGTGGTGCCAGCCGAGATATTCCCAGCAAGGTTGAGGTCTACCTGCCACGGAATATCAGCAGCATCAGGGAAGCTTGGGGCTATCGTTGGTGCGTTTGGTTTCTTATATTTGGCTCAGAATCAGGACAAGGCCAAGGCCGATGCAGGATACCCTGCAGGTATTGGGGTGCGCAATTCGCTTCTTGTACTGGGTGTGGTCAACCTCTTGGGTCTGCTGTTTACTTTCTTGGTGCCAGAATCAAAGGGGAAATCTCTTGAGGAGATGTCCGGTGAAAATGAGGTTGAGGAGCAGTAACGGTGGTCTGAAGTACACATGGAAAATAACCGTATTAATTTTATTTTATTTTTTTGGGCAGTAGTTCATTCTCGTATTTTTGTTCATGTTTGTCTGCGACAGCTTCTAGTGCTGAAAATCGTCGGTTAGCCATCAAATTTCCTTCTTTTCCGTTGTAGCAGTGCCCTGTGTCCCTGCATATAAATTTCTGAATTTTTTCTAGTACTTTCCTTGCTTACTTGTAGCAAATTACTGGGCTGCCTCCGACACTTCAATTTTCTCACCTCTCGGCAACAGCAGGGAAAAACGAGGGCAAGGAAACAAGAGTATCTAATAGAAGAAATTTAAAGGATACAAATATGTAGGATTGCCAAGTATCCACCAACTTACATGCTTTAAGGAAACTGAATTTAATTTCCACAATAATAGCACAGAGCTTCTATCAGTATTTCCCAATGCTAGTTATTTAAGTAACAGGTAGTTTATCTTGTTCACACAAGGATCCTGTGCATAGCTTAAGGGAACAAGAGGGCTTTAATCCGTAAGTTGGCAAGAGCTTCACAACTTTGTTTTCCATGGAAGAAACCATTAATGTCAGAGACTCTTTAATTTGCACGTTCTCTGATCACCTCAAGATCCATCTCTGTAGGGTCAGTAGCCTGAATCTCATAGTGAATACCATCCAGCTCCCTTCTAAATCTGTCTTTAGATGTGGCATAGAGCATCTTTGCACGGATTCGAGAGGTTGAAGGAGACCTGGTCAAACGGTTATACATTGAAAAACTGAAAGTTAGATGCCTTCAATTATTCTGCAGAGTTGATGAAGCCACAAAAATGTGCATAAACATAGTCAAAGAACCTGCATAAACATAGTTAAAGAAACAAGGAGCAGTGCATTCCCTTGCAAATGCAATAGCAGTGCTCTTGCCCATAAGACAATATATAAAAGTAGATGGGGGACCTCCAAGTTATTTTCATAACAAAGGTTTATCAGTCGTTGGCATGAAACTGTGGCACAAAATTTCTTTGGCGTATAAGAACACAGGCAAGGAATCAACGCATATTTCAGAAAATTCAAAATCCAGATAACAAATTCTATACTTGCAGTGAGGGTTTTAAAGGCCTATTATAAACAAGTAAAATGATACAATGAGACAAAAAGAAAAAAAATAAAATGAAAAACAATCAAGAGCATAGTATAGTAAAATGATATTGAATATCAATTCATGCTCTTCAGTGAAATTATCTCTGAGGGTAGAACCCCCTCACTTACCTAATAAGATCCTCATCAGACATCAAATTACCTGGTTTAACTAGAAAGGGTGGACTGCAGAGCACAGTTAAATCAGGCTTCTAGTAGCTTTTGAAGCTAAATATCTATTCCCTGTATACTGGGGCAAAAATTCCAACCTGACTTTCATTGTAAACACCAAAAGAAGATGTGCAAACATCTTATCTAGATAGATTTACAAATTAAAAGTATATATACAAATCTTATGCATATGAATAAGTGCAATTGTTAATCTGGACAAATTACAGAAAAACAATGTGCAACGATGAAGTTACCTTCACAGCTTTATGTAAGTATTATCACAATCTTAACACTTAGAACTTCAAAGATTTTTCTAACTAACAATAAACAGTGGAGGGCTAGACATATGAAGGCAAGAAGACTTTCCCTGTGTTACATTGCAAGAACGGATGCTCGTAATTGAACTATTTATGTGCCGATAAATTGCTCATGGAGAAGGGGGGAAAATGCATATGCTAGTGCAAAAGTGCTTATATTGAAATGTTCAAGGATTCCAAATGCGCCGTATCATTCAATAAGAAACGGAATCAAATCCCATATGTAGTATGCCATCAGACTTGGAAATTTTATGATTGCAACTAGTCAACAATCAAGTAGGAAACTCATCCAAATAACATAACATAATATCTTTTGAGGGTAAAAGTTAGTAAAACATAACACACGTATAAAGGATAGCGTGGATTTATTATGTCTCAAACAATTTTCAGAAGATCTTGCTAATCCAAATTATGAATGTCTTAAATAATTTTCCAATCCAATCAACCAAATCGATATTAAGCAAATCAAAGGCAGAAGCTCACCATGCAATGAAGAAGATCTTGCTCTTTTGACAATTCTCAGACGTCACAAAGTCAAAGTCATAAACAGCGTATCGACAGTCGTTCTCAGGCAAAGATGCAGTGAAATCTTCATAGCTCTCAGCTGGCCCACCAGTCTTCTCCACCACAACCTCCTTCTTCTTTTCATCAATTTTGAAGATCACATACCGATGGACCTTCTTCCTCTGAAGTTCCACGAATGCTATTTTGCTGTGATCAGCAACACCCATGCCAGATGATGCATTGGGCTAGAAATTTACAGTGGATTAATAAAAACAATAACTTGTCAAATCAAAACACAACTTGAAAGTATAAAAATTCATTCTTTGAAGAATGATAGGTAATGGGTTCAACCCAACAACAGTTTAGCTCTTTTTTATCCCTAAAGATCGAATCTTTATTAACAAGAGAGAAGAAAGGGAACAACTTTGGGCATAGAAATATCCCTAGTTAACATAGATGAGCAAAACCAAGCATCCACAGACAGTCAAAGCAATCTCATGTTAAAAAGAGAAAACAAGCCCTTGTAGAAATAAACAGAGAAGGAGATGGGGCTTACCCGACTTGCTCCCCTGAAAGACATGGCAGCTTAGAAAGAGCTGTGAGAATTGTAGCAGCGTGAAGATCAGCAACAAACAGCACAAGCTGCTTTAATTACAAGAACTATATAAAAAAAAGAAAAGTTTCCAGTGGTGGCCAAGTTTTGGACGGAAAGGCAGGGAAAAAAATAGAGAAGGAATAAATACACAAGACTCAAAAGGAGAGAGAGAGAGAGAGAGAGATCCTTGTGTGATACTGTAATGGTTAAAAAAATGAAATAGAAAATGGAAATTTAGTGCTTCCAAGAGACGAAAGGAGCGTAAAAATTCTGCAGTGTAGTGTTGTCGCTTTTGGGGTAGTGAATTGTAACGTGAAAAGAATAGTTATATGAGTTAATTCGGTGGTTGAACCATTTTAAGATTTGGGTCGGATGGAATGTTTCGGGTTAACTTAATTTTTTTTTTTAAAAAAAACTTAGAATAATGCTGTTTAGAAAAAAAATCACCGACCATGCCATCTTTTGATCAATGAGTCACTTCATTCATTGTGCCATGTGAAAATTACTTGTGTTTGGTACTATAATATTTTTTATTTAAAAATATATTAAAATAATTTTTTTATTTTTAACATAACATATTTAAATTATAAAAATTATTTTAATATTTTTTTAAATAATAACTTGAGCTATGGCTTTAACTAATCATCATGTATGTAATTAGATCAAAACAACTATAATTAAAATTGATTTATCTAAACTTATAAATTTATTTTTTAAGTTGTTATTACCACAAAAACTACCTCGAAAAGAAAGAAACTTGATCTCGAGGGTGATGGTGCGACCCTACACGACTTGGAACGGGAGCGCTCTGTTTTGTTTGGGTGAGGGGTCATATTCATAGTCGACTAATTGAATTGTTGAGTTATTTTGATAGTTTTTAAGAAATGAAATGAAATTTCCAAGGAGACCTAAAGTCAAGTTTAGGATAGAAGATTATCGTTGTCCAATCCTATCATTTTAAACAATAGAAAATTGCATGTCTATTAATTGGCATGAAATGAGTGGATGTTCTTTAGTTAGAAACCTGGTTTTTAAATTGCTTTTTTTATATATATAAAAAAACATCAAACTCATTTTTTTTACAAATTTATGAAAAAAATTTACATGTAAATCTCAAAAATAAAAAATTGTTTTGATATATTTTTAATTAGTTAAAAAGCATCCAACATTATAATACCAAGTGTTTGAGAATGCTGTAATTTTTGTTTGTTTTATGTCTTTCACATTAAAAATATTTAAAAATAATATAAATCATGTTCTGGAATTCCATGTAATAGTTCAAGCTGTCAGGTTGAGATGATTATTTGACATGGTATAAGAGTCTTGATGAGAAGTGATCACAAGTTTCAAGTCCAAAGAGCTGCCGAATTGAAATAATTATTTGATAAAAATATATTAAATTAATGTTTTTTAATATTTTTGATATACTAATATTAAAAAAACAATATATTTAAAAAAGAAACACATAACAAAAACACAACTTCACATTTTATCATTGCAAATAATACTTATTTTATTAAAAAAAATTACGTGTGGTTTTTCTGTTTGTGCAGTTTGGAAATAACCCTGAAAGGAAGAAGTGATCACTCTCAACATTAAAAAAAAAAAAACGAAAAAGTAGAGAACTTATGAACGAAAAATCAAAGGATAAGAAGAAAAGGCAGGTGAGCCCAGCAGAGAAAGAAAAGCTGACCAAACACTATAAAGGGACGGTGCGTTGCATTAACGCTACTACCTCTAACTTTTGGCTTTTACAATATTGAACAACGAATCTTCTATCATCACAGGGCCCCACTCCCCCCACCAAGTGCGTTCTCTACGATCATCTACTTTTTTTTTTTTTTTTCACTTTGATTTTATTTTAATTTTTTTTATGTAGATGGTTGAGTCAGTTTATGTGTATCTTAACTAATTTCATGAGTTTTAAAGTTAACAATTATGTAAAATTCTAGTCACTATCGTATTAGCAACTACTTAGTTCAAACTTGAAACCACATAAAAATAAATCTCTTAATCTTAAGCTCTTACAAATTACTATTGTATCATCTATTAATTATAAATCTTAATAAATCTTGTTAATAGTTAAGTAGGTATATTTATTTTTTAAATTTAAACTTTTAAATTGATAATTAAGAGAATTTCTTAAATTAATGTAAACATATCGTATTTATATTAAAATACATACTGAAAATTATCTTGAAAATCAAACTTTAACTCTCATTTATACATAAATTGTTAAAAAAATTGAATTTTTTAATCATTAATAATTATTATACTAATCAAAATGATCCAATTCAAAACACATAAATTAACTAAGTTTAATTTATTTTTTTAAAAAATAATATTATTTTAAAAAAATGATCTTATTCAGAATAAATTTTGAATTAACAAGTTACCGATATCACGTGCATCCAAATTAATATATTTTTAAAGGATATTTTTCTCTAAGAATCTAAACATTGATAATTTGAGATGCACATGCACATACCATCCGAACTCCCCGCACGTGCATGTCAATGTCCCTCCCTTGCGTGTATCAACGTGATCTGCTCGCCGCGTCCTGCTGAACCTTTTCTAATATTATAATTTATTTATTTGTATTTTCTACAAGGCCAGGCTCAATATCAAGCCCAGATTATTCGATATGCAGATTGGGGCCCATTAATCCAAAAGCGATAATACTGTCGTTATTTTATTAATTAAAAAAACAAAAACACGTGTCAGCTATCAGTTTCTTAATTTTTCTTTTCTTTTTATGTCAGGCCAATTTTGGTTTAGGGCTTTTCCAAACCTGTAAACTTTGATCTCTAAATTGTTCAAAATTCTCGCGCGCAAAATGGATGCTGAAGGTAACCCGCTGATTTCATAATGGCCTTTGTTGAATCGGTATTTGAATTTCTATTGCGATGTGATTAAAGTTGATGTTTTTATTTTATTGTTTATAATTAGGGCAAAGAGGGTCTTCAAATCCAGCTGCAACGCTTGCAAATCTTTTAAGCAAAAGAGCCAAGCTGCATGATGAGCTTCGTATTATCGAAAAACAGGTTCTTTATTCCTTAATTTTACTATTAATTTGAATAATACTCTTAAATTTGGTGCTGCCATACTGTTTTTCTTTCTGGGCTCTTTCTGGGTTCTGCAGCATTGCCCAAAGTTTTGACTCTTTAAGCAACAAGTTGAATTTTTTGGCTGAAATTTTCTCTAGGTTCTGTTTTTTTATGCTTGAGTTGGTCAGGTGGAACTAGTTTTATATCATTTTTGTTTTGATTATAACAAGGAAGCATGTTCTTGATTCAGGTTTATGATTTGGAGACAAGTTATTTGCAGGATCCGGGGCAGTGTGGCAATGTATTGAAAGGTTTCGAAGGGTTTCTATCTTCATCTAAGAACACTGCACTGTATGGAGTGGATATTATGATTTTCATTTATTTCCTCCGCTTTCATACAAATAGTTTTTCCACCCCTTGTCTCTATTTGTGAAGTTCCTATTTTGATTTTTTTTCCCTCCTTGTATGCTGATATTTGAAGTCATGCATGCAAAAATTCATGTGACATAGATACTTGTAATTTGCAGAAATTTGATTGGTGCCCTTGGTTATAGGTCATGAAAATACTTGTTGCTACAATTACTGATAGCACAAAAAAATGACACAGAGGGTGGACACTAGCAATTATTAGCATCTTAGTTATAATGAACGAGTGCTAAGAAAGCAAACAGATTTATCCTAGTGTTAATGAAAGCAATATGACTGAGGTATAGGTAATGATGGATCACAGCCTTTTCTTGTGAGGTTGATTATGTGTAATAGGGAAGCTTTGACATGTGAACCTATTATAGACAAACGAGAATAGATGCTTTACATTGTCTGGTCCCTTCTATACAGTAACATTCATAAAAAGGTGGAAGATAAAAACACAGCAACACGCATGCATATATATATATATATATATGTATATATATATATACATATATATATATATATATATATATATGCATGCGTGTTGCTGTGTTTTTATCTTCCACTTTTTTATGAATTTATGCATATACATTTTGGATTTGGATTCAGGTGGATCACCATGCATATTATGTAATTGACTTCAAGCTTATAATCGCAGCTTAAAGCGGTCTAGGAAGTTCCAGCCTGAAGATAGGCTCTTCTCATTGTCTTCAGTCACCTCACCAGCAGTATGTGTTATAAGTCTTAAATGCTTAGTAATGGCAGCACTTCCAATTTTTTTTATTTTCTTTCTCCTAACAATATTTTTCTTTATGTCCTTATAAAGGAGTTTCCAGGGATGCTCAATGTATATGCTAAAAAAAAAGGAAAGGGAAAGAAATGGAAACCAAGACAAACTGAAAATAGTCATTTATAATGAACCTAATTGCTTGAGAGATAGTTCTAACTTCTTAGGCATTTCTCTTTTGAAAGATATGGTGTTTTGCTAAAGCCATTTTGTGCCAAAAGGTGTATGAAATGCCTTGAAATTATTCCTGTTTGCATGTAAATCACATAATTCGGGTGATGAGAATTCTGAAACACGTGATTGGTGCTTTTCACCTCACATTGAGTTCTCTGAATGTAAAAGGGATCTGTTAAAAACTGACATGAGGTATCCACAAAAGGTTGTTTTTTCTTGAAAAAAGCTTCAGACTAAAGCACAAAAAAATTGTCTGTCAGCATCTAAACTCATTAACAACTGGAAAAAAAGACCAGATGGTTTACACATGGCAACCATGCCTTCATGAATTTTTGGAGTTTTATCAGTCCTGGTGTATATACCTGTATGACAAGGCTGCTATGACCCTGATGCTAGGGCGTGCTTAGGTTTGAGTTTTCTGAAAGATTACTGTGCAGCCATTTGAAATTCAAACCATAATAGCTTGGAGATTGTATGGCAGGCATTCTGCTTTCCTTAAGAGTACTTCTACTATATGGAAAACTTGTTTAAGAAAATTTTACTGCTCCTGAGTTGTTCATTAGACATGACTAAATAGAAATGGGATCATGGAGTCTGAAAGTTGCATGTCATTTTGAATTTTATTTTGCTTTTACACAATCCTGTCTATGGTATATGTACCTGGTTTTTGAGATGCTGCCTGGTTTGGTGATAAAGCTCCATTGGAATCAGTACTGGATCATTTAGGCTTGAGACGTTCTTTTTGTTGACCTTTCAACATATCAAACAACTTCTGATATTTCTCCCCAGACAGTGGCCCGTTAGGAATTTGCTCTATATGTCACTCATATTTCCCTTCCACTTTACGTTTTTCAGGCTGAAGAACAAGCAGCTGGACGAGATGGTGAGCCATATAAAGAAGTGGCACAACTTTGCTTCCTTTTTTTTTTAAAAAAAAAAAAAAAAACTAATGCTCCATCCTGTTTATCACAGAAGGGCGGTCAGAATATGGTGTAGGTCGATCCAAGGGTGGAGGAATATATGCAAACGGACAGTGAGTACTACTTAGATCAGTCTGAACCTTATGTTATAACTATAACCTATGGTCTATGAATTATTGGGATGACTTTTTAAATTTAAATGATGACATTGAGAATTTAGAATGTGACAATATATAGCTTCACCTGATTTATTTTTCAGAGGAAAGCCAAAGAAGGGAAGAGGTGCATCAAGAGATACTAAAAGAACAAGGCCTTCAGCTGATCCAGATTTTGACTACGATGATGATGCAGATTTGACATTGTGAAAAATTGTTGCGTAAGATGATATGCTAGTTGGCCATTGCATGGTCTAGATCCTAGATCAGAATTCTCCACAGAACCTCGCATCCTTTGGGAGTAGTTCAAGCAGCAAACCCACTTGTACTGTAATGCTTTGTTACAAATGATCTACATCCTAGAGCTGAATTAACAAACCCACTTGCTCTATAATGCGTTGTTACACTGTCTAAATCCTAGAGCTGAATTCCCTGTGTACATGCTATCAACTATTGTTTTTGTCAAAGAAAGAACAAACTTTTCATTGTATCTTTGCCACATAGTTGATAACTTGATATGTCATTGATATGATTAAATTACAGAACCTGAATTCAAGTGCTCCTTTTAAAGACAAATGACATTCTCTTGTAAAAGCTGAAGAAACTAGAGGTCCATGATTGTATGCTTGAAAGTTGAAATTCAGTTTGATGCTGTTAAAATGAAATCCCTCTCGAAATTCTGCTCAAATTCTAGATTGTTTTTGAAGTATAATTTTTTTTAAAAAAAATTGATCTAAAAATAAAAAGGGGATCAAATCAGATACCCACTATTGAAGAAAGGCCCCCCTGATTCGACCCGACTGGGTTGAAAACGAAGATACAAAGTAAATTTTACATGAAGAAGATTTGGCTCGGCGTATTCGATCTCGTCCTCGCTTTTCTTTATTGATTATAACTAAGGGCTCTTTACTTTATGTCGATGTCCTCTCCTAGGGTTCCTTCCCTCACTTGTTACTAGCAGCTCTTCCTTTACACCTAAAATAAACCTATTCTTTTTCAAAGCGCAAGTCGAAAGAATTCACAGTAGAAAACAAAGTCAGAATAGTTGAATAGCTGCCCAAAAGCTAGCCACCAAGAAAAGAGCTCGAGGGACCAAAACCCATATCCAACCAGATTCATTGTCATCACTAGTTTAATACAAATGGACTAAATTGATGAAATGCGAGTGTAAAACATAAATATGAGGGTAAGTTTGATGAAATATTTTTTTAAGGGGTCATTTGTCGAATTATCATGAGCACATGGGCTAAATTGGGGGATAGCAGCTCGTCTCTATTTATGTTGGCGTTCAATTGATTTGATTATATTTTATTTCCTAGAATTAAGTCCTTTTTCTGGGATTTTCAAACTCTAGTTTCCTTTCTCTTTTATGCATTCTTACAAACATTTGGAGTGCGTGGTTGTTTCATTTCTGGAAAATAGTTTGATCCTTCTATTCCGTGTAACCGTGAGCCATGTGGACCAAATTAAATCATGGGTTTCTTTAATTTTGATAAAAGAAGCCAATAATTATAATAAAGCCAATAATTATAATAAAGTTTACAGCTTGGGGAGTTTAAGTTCAGCTTGTGACATTTATAAGCAAACAACAGGTGAATGTAGTTGATGATGCAAGACCAGTGTATCACAGAGTCGTTGAATCTTTCTCGAACAAGTTTTTTCCTTCAGGATATCAATGCAGGTTAGTTGGTATTGGCAGTGCGAACTTGGCAACTGTATACTCACAACTGGGCAGCTTTATTGTTATATATGGCTTATGAAAAAAAAAAAAAAAGCTAGTGTGAATGAGGGATATCTTAGATACACCTGATTTCGTGCGCTGCAACACTTTTCTAGGGCTGCATTATCTGTGCTATCCACTCAGGTCTTCTTCTCGGACTATTCTGAGGTAACAATCAGACTTCAAGTTCTTTGTCTTAACTTAATTTAGTTTCTTGTCCCTGATGGCTAGAGATACTATGCAATGCTGATGCCTTTATCTTTGTTGATTCTCTGAAATGGATATCTCGTATGTATACTTTTACTAATGCTGTTAACATGCATTTATGCAAGTAGAACTTCTTTTGATCTTATGAAATGAGAGCTGTGATTTTGGGGTCTTTTCTCTATATTCTTACTGCTTTGCAGTCGCTACTATTTGCTGCAGGCTTGTGTCCCACTCCTGCACAAGCAACTGCAGTGAGCTGGGTAAACTTCATTAATGATGGTAGAATATTAGCCCTAATTTGCGTTTCTCTTCTGGTCTTCATTAATATTGTTGATGAGCAGATACTGAAGGATGAGATGCAGCATGTAGGGAAGCTTATATGTAGCAATTTGGGTGCTAGAATGGACTCAGAGCCAAAACATTGGAGAATCCTAGGTTTGTTTTCTTGGGCCTAGAACCTGAGTTTTTCCTTTTTTTTATTTATGGACTCTTCTCACATAATGAATTTGGACAGGAGTTGGCTGGGGTCTGACTTGGAGGGGTTTTATTTGTTGCAGCTGATGTGCTTTACGATTTGGGCACCGGCTTAGAAGTTCTTTCTCCTTTATGTCCACATCTTTTTCTTGAGGTGGCTGGACTTGGCAATTTAGCAAAGGTATATTTTAGGTTAACAGCCACTTAAATCCGTGTAAAAATATTAAGGTAGCTCATTATGGGTCTTGTTGGCCTTTGTCTTCATCTATGTCTTTGCTGTCCTCCATTTTGGCATGGACCAATATGTTGATTTTACTTTCTCTTCCATGGATTTGATAGGGGATGGCAGTAGTTGCAGCAAGGGCAACAAGGTTGCCAATATATTCTTCATTTGCAAAAGAAGGCAATCTAAGTGACCTATTTGCAAAAGGGGAGGCCATCTCAACACTTATTCAATTGGCATCCACTGTCTGCTCATCAATGCAGGGGAAGGTACGAAGTTTACCTTTGCTATCTGATACAAGTACTTGATTTGTTGTTTTGCATTATGCATGTGTTCCTGAAAGCGAGTGTGAATAGCCATTTCCAAAGGTTGCTGATGTTTAGAAGAGCATTACTATGACCCAACACTGAAGCTGTGTTTTGGGATCCCTGTGCTACATTCATCTTCTTGGCTAACAAGCCCAAAAGTGTGGCTGGCTGTGGTGCTGTTTGAGGCCACAGCCTCAATTGGAACGTGTTAACTCTCAAGCTAGGTTTGAATCAGACACTGGCATGTTTAAATTAACTTGAGAAACTGAAACTCGTGTTGATCAAATAGTGTATTTCTTAAATATATCTGCCGCAAGACTTGCTTGATTCTTTGCTTTTTTTATTCAACACAAAAAAAGTAAACCTTGGTGATTTATTGGGAATGTATTGCATATGTGCTGATTTAGTAGTCTCTGTTATTTAAATGAACTCTGAGCTTCTATTTTCTAACATTTCTTGCAGTTAGTTGTTGGGCCTCTTCTTTCTATTGTACACGTTTGTTGTGTTATTGAAGAAATACGAGCTACCCCTGTTAATACATTGAATCCACAGAGGACGGCAATGGTTGTGGCTGATTTTGTCAAGGTTTGTTTCACAGTTCAGCATGCCCTGCTTTTGCTTTTTTAATTTCCACCTGACTAATCTCTTCAACTTCCATCCAACTCAGACAGGGAAAATATGAAGCCCTGCTGATCTTAGATATCGTGAAGATCTCTTATTTCCAGGAGGATTTGTAGAAGATGCTGGCAATGTAAAAGTTGGACAGGCTTTGTACAGAGTGGTGAAGCCTTCAAAACTTAATGAATTGAAAGAATTATTTACTGAGGAGAAGTTTATCCCAAGTCCTGGAAATAAATGGATTGATTTGGTATTGGATCAAAACGCAACTGGTGAAGATGCACTGAAGGGATGGCTGGTTGCTGCATATACTTTGAGCACGAAGAAGTTTTCCTCATTAGCGAAAGGGTCCTAGTGAAGTTGAGATTGAAGGATAGAAGTCAGTTCAATCTCCAACTATATTCAAAGAGTTATCAAATATTGTTGGATTGGAACACCAAAACAGGAAATATATTTGAATAAAATATGGAGTTCAATAATCCCTTATCTTTTGCAGGAATTCAAAGCGTAAGTGCGATTAGACGTAACAGCAGCCATCTGATGATGCATCCCCCTGCAACTTTAAGCTCATAAGAGGAGGAACCATAATAATATATGAGCAGCAGCCGGTATAAAATCAGCAAGATTCTTCGTGAATGGAACTTGATTGCGCATGAACTATTAAGGGGCTGCTCGAGTTTATAATTTTTAATTAATTTTTTTATTTTGTTTTTAAATCATTTTTATATATTGATATCTAAAATAATTTTTTAAAAATAAAAAATATATTATTTTAATTAATTTTCAAATAAAAAAAATTCCGTCATGCAGAAGCAATATTACGCTAAAATAAAACATAAAACACCATAGAATTTACATGTTTATCTCAAGAATTAGTATAAAAAAAATATATAATAAAAGAACAATTAGTAATCTCTCTACTAGTAAAAATAAACACCTCACAGAAGGCATCACTAAATTTTATGGGATTGGATTGCACTTTCTTCTTCACTTGATACTTGAAAGGCTCGGAAAGCCACTTTTTTTTATAATTAAGATGAGCATCTCCGCCTCTTCATCTCTATTATAATGTGAGCACTGCCTAACGTTTATTAAACGATAATGATAATCAAGTTCATAAGATTTAATTTCAGTTCAGAAACTTATACTTTTATGAATTATTTTATATTTTTCCCCCTAAAAACTCAAAATATTTTAAATGACCTGGCTCCTAATTTCAGTCGGCCCTCCAAAACACTCGAATATTCTAATTCCTCCCTTGTCTTGACAAGTGGGGATATACAAATTTCTTTGAAAACTTATGCTATGATCTATCACATAATGCCTTTCTTTCCCTTTTCAGATTTGTAAAACAAACAAAGCATATCTGGCAACATTTCCATGCGTACATCTTTGAATGAAGACTCTTATTTCTTGCAAAGAGGCGAAGTGGGCGATGCAGAAGAGTCTGCATAGTTGACTTGATGCTATGATACAGGAAGGAGCAAGTGTCCAGACTGCCTACCCAAATATTCCCATTAGACCACAGCAGTATAACTAGTAATCATTATCAGTGTCACCATGCACAAGTCATCGGCTTACATATTGACTTGGGCCACTGCACGCATTCAAGTCGGATTTTTCCGAAAAAATTACACCTTGGTAAGAATTCTTATACAATTACAGGCGTTGAAAAAGTTGAAAAAACATTTGGAAAATAATATAGATTGAAAACAAAAATGTTTCTGAACAGCGGTTTTGTATATAATTGTTGTTGAAAATAATGTTGTTTTAAGAATTCATATCTCATTTAAATTCATTAACATGCATAAAAGTTAAATTAAAAAAGAGAGTAGATAAGTTGATAGGATAGGAAAATGACGGAGTAAGAAAAAAAATAAGAAAGAGAAAATGAGCCATTGGCGACTTGCCGGAGTTTTATTTTTGACACATCGGTATTATTTAAAAAATCTTGGTAAGATGATTCTAAATATATCTTGGAAGATCACTAAATAAGATCGCAATTAACTCTAAATTAACCTAAAATAAAATTTGTAACCAATTACGTGCTCCTTTAAAGGTCTTTAAATATGTAGTTACTATCATCTCGTAGAAATTTTTCTAACAATATCGGGTGTGTTGAAAATAAAGTTTTGATGTATCTCAATATTCCATTTTTCTTTTTACTTTTTGATCATTTGATCTTTATAAAATTTTGAATTGACTTTTATATATATTAATTAATTTGCATTAAATATAAATTTTGAAACCACTACTATTCTCAATAACTCTTACACACAAAACCGATATATATTTAAAAATACAATTTCTATTTTCTAATTATCTTTTCAACATGTATTATTCTCCCAAGATTGTTACCAAACTGTCTTAGAGTTGTAAAATACCCATCAAAGTCAGCCTAAAGTGATCATTGAGAACCACCCTGAAGCTCGATGATCTTCGAGTCTTTTTACCCAGGTATGCAAGACCACTCGAAAACATGAGCAGCCCGGCAACTTCCTCAGATTAAGAATCAATCCCTTTACCAGGTTCGTGGTGTGTGCGTGCGTGTATAAGCATGCATGCACCGATCCTTATCAAACGACTATTCACACCCTGTTTGTTCCTTGGAAGAACGAGATAACAGAGTGCTTGGTCCTGTTTCTGACTTGAAATGTAGTTTGCTATTTCCCATGTGATTGATAGTGTAGTTGAACAGTTTTTTTAAAATTAAAATTTATTTTGTTTTAAATTAATAATTTTTTGTATTTTTAGATTATTTTCATGTAAAAAATAAAATTTTAATTTTTTTTAAAAATAAAATGCAAGTTCTATCACGTATACCAATTCTGCTTTTACAATTTTGCATCAACGATGCTACCTCGATGCACTGTCACACCATTACAAAATGAGATAGTGTAAAATCTAACCAATTAAACTTCTAAAAATAAAAACTAATAATAATAATTACATTCACTATTACAAAATGTAATTTTAGTAGTAATTATTGTTCAATAGCTATATATATACCGGCACTTTGCAAATAATTATTTTTATTATACATATTATATATTTAATTAGCGACATTTATAATTTTAAAAGACAATATTTATATTAATTTCAGCAGTAATAATGATAGATTCTTCCTGATATCAGAACTAAAAACATTTTTCCAAGTGTCATTGAGAAATTTGAACGAGTTTGTAATTGTAGGATAAAACCGGCGTAATACTAGAGCCTTTTTACTAATTAATTTGCAGATCTAAGATTTCAATTAGGAGGATTTGTTGATAACTAATTGGGAGGATTATGTGAATTTTTGCAATATGAAAATCCATTAATTTTACAAAATCCATTAAAATTATTTCTAAACAATGAAATTACTTGTATTTATAATGTTGAATGATCAAAGTACAATGAATTACTCCAAAACCATGACTTTTAAATGAATGCATCAACTCCAAATTCAAACATCAAATCAACATATTTTTATTTCATTCTTGAAAGATGGAATTTTAATAATAAATGAAAAACTCCCATATATAGACTTTAGTTTTGTTGTTGTTCTAAGACTCTCTATTGGCTTTGAATTTAAAGGTGAGTACTTTTCAATATGTTGCCATACATATTTTTCTCAAGATTTATCTTTGGACTCCATGTATTTTGCTCTCCCAACAAACAAAAGATCGATGTAATTGTAAATTAATTATTAAGATGCAAGATCCATTTTATATCTATGCGTAGTACCTTTATTTCCACATGCATTTCCTAATTTACTGGAAACAAATTGTACTTGCCATAGCCGGACCGGCGTTCTACCGTAAAATTAAAATATGTTGGGTTTTCGTGTACTCATTTTCGTCAAAGTTTAATTTTGTGGTTTGAGATGTTTTCTAGGTTTATTGGGATGCTAAATTGATTTTTACATGTTGTAGGACTGGTTTCTAACTTTAAATGGGTTGAAAAATAGGTTTGGTGGGTTAACAATTTACAGCCTTAATTTTCTAACTATCACAATGATAGCTGAAATCTGAGTTGAGAGATGACGCATCATTTGCCTTGACAAGCGATGCATCATCTTATATTTTAAAAGAAAGAAATCTTGTCATTTGCCCCTTTCAATGAAAAAAAAAACAAGCAGGCTTAGGTGTGCAAACCTGTATGTTCCTTCTAGAGGCCTAATGCATTGGGCTTTTTTTGGCCCTTTTTTAGATATAAAAAAAAAAATTAACCCAGTTAATTTCAAGATTCAGATTGCAAGTTTGATAAATTAAGCCACAACATTTAGTCTGTTTTTTTTTTGTTTAATGCACTTTTAGTACCCTAATTTTTTTTTAAATGCAGTTTTATCAATGATCTATTTTTTTTAATTAACTTGAAATTAAAATAAAATGGTATTCACCCTTTGTTATCAACGATTTGTTTTATCATATTTTTTTTTAAAAAAAATATTTCATTAGAAAATATCACATTCTCTTTACTGTCATGAAAATCTATTAAATAAAAAATGATATATGGTATAAAAATTTATTGAATCCAATGACGTGCATGGCTTGCATCTAGAGTTTGGTTAGTTGACTCAAGTTCACTTGGGTTTTTTCTGTTAATTTTTTCCTTCAACATTAAATTAATTCAAGATTTAGATTCCTAGTTTGTTTTTTTTCAAGATTTAACCCACAACTTTCACATGTCAACCCGGAATGACATAGATTGATCCAATATGTTTTATTTTCAATGTTAGATAAAAAAAATCATCTAATATGCAGCTTATTTTAAATTCATGGATAAAATATATTCATTTATTTAAAAGACACATTACCAATACCTAGATTTTTCTTATTTGGTCTTTTTTTTGTGTAGCGCAAGTTGATAGGATAGCCTAGATGTCATTTTGGTATTAATGAGTTCTATTTTATAAGAGTAATTTGACCTAGGTGTTTTTTTCTTCTCCTTACCCGAGAAGTAGATCTAATAGTGGGAATCATTCATTTTGGCTTCATATTAATTTTGGTTTCATGAGATGTTTTTTGGGGGTTTTGGTGGTTATGGATATTTATAGTGTTTTCTAGATGTTTTGGGTTAAGAATGAGTTTTAAATTGAAACAAATAAACCCTTGATTTTCCAGCAAACTATAGAAAGCAGGCAACGCATTTTCTCTTGTCTTTTATATATATAAAATGGTCCACCCATTTAAGAAATTAGAAAAAAATAGGCCCAAGTGTGCAGGCTAGGTTGAAAGGCCTACGTGTCTGGGTTAGTTTTTTTTAATACCCAGGCCAATACAGCTAGGTTGGTTCCATTTTTCTTCCTATTTTATATTTTGTTTTTAAAAAATTGATAAAACAAATTATTAAACTCAGTTGAGTCTATTGTTCAGGTAGCAATTTGACGGCTTGACCCCCAACATCTAGAGTATTATTTGTTTTTCTTTTGTTTTTATTTAATGCTTTTCTTGTCCCTTAATTTTTTTAAAAAATACAATTTTATATTTTGTTATTGATAATCTATTTTTTTTATTTAACTCAAACCTAAAAGAATCCAATTTCACATTTTGTTGCTAGCGATTCACCTTTACTATCTCGGCTCCACATGTCTCTCATGGTTTCTTTTATTTTAAAAAAATTATATTATTTCACACAAAAAAAATATCATCCGCTTTATTATTATCATGTAATTAAATGAAAAACAATTCATAGGATAAAAAATATATTGAATTCAGTGACGTGCATAACTTTCATCACATATTTACTTGGTTGACTCAAGTTCACTCTGTTTTTTAATCAAATGTTGTTTTTCATCAATTTTATCTTTTAACATTAAGTTAATTCAAGATTGAGTTTTTTTAAATGTTTTTCAAGATTATCCCCGTAAATTTTGCAGGCCAACCCTGATTAACTAAGTTGGATCAAATATTTTTTCATTTAAATTTGTTTAGAAGACACGTTACCATTACCTGATTTTTTTTTCCCAATAAGAGATTTTACTACAATTCGTAGCGTTGCGTGGGAAAATAGGCTAGTTAATAGTTTTTCACCTTTTCTGTTTCTTGAAAAAGAGTCAAAGAAGATCATCTTGTGGTGTAATCTTGGATCATCGACAGGAAGCAGTCCATAAAAATCTTGTTTACCATATGCCAATAGGGTTTTGTCAACCCAAACCAGTAAGTTAATGCATGATTCCAACGATATGGTGACCAGTTAAGAAATCGTAATTCATCGAAAAACAAAAACAAAGCAATGCTTGATCTCTAGTACACAAGGACAAGAAATGGCGAGCAGTGTCGATTGTGAGCTAGAGAAACCTCAAGCCAAGCAACCAGCTCTCAAATTTATGTTAAAGTGCCTTTTCGGAGGAGCCAAAATCTGCTGTCGGTAAGTCATGGATTACGGATTTGACTAGCTTTTTTTAGCATTAAACTTTACTCGGAGTCTATCCAGGAGCTTGTAGGGCCAGTTATATTGAAGAGCTTTGACATAAAAACTCGAAGAAAATAAATATTCAAAACAGAGAAAAAAGAGTGCAGATATTGGTTACGATGGCGGCCTGAGCTCAGTGGATCACAAGTTGGTCTTAATACATTTAACATGAAAAGGGTCTTCACCAATAAAAAACTGCATCCTTGCTGAACCAAGGTGGAGTAAAGTAACTACACGGCGACTCTCGTTCCCCAGAAGTCAAATAAAATTAAGATTCTTTTGCAACCAAATAGGCATAAAAGACAAAAAAGCAAAAGTTAAATGAAGAACAATCAAGATGAGAGAAAAAAGTTAAAGTAAAGGAATTTTTATCTAATTTCTTAAAAAAAAAGCATTTTTCATGAGTGCTGGTTGCTTATAAATAAGTTTAAGAACAAATTTAAACAAGTTCAACGGGTTTTTAAATAAAAATATATATAATTTTTTATTTAACCGTTAGATAAATTAGAATTTGATAAGCGTGTTCTATAAACTTAATTTTATAAATGATTAATTGCTTGTAATTAGTTGAGATAGTTTCATGCTCGTATTAGATTGTTCAAGAATTTATTTTTTTCTATTTATTTATTCTAATCATGTTTTAGAATTTTAATTTGATTTGATTATAACTAGTTTAGGTGAATTTAGTTATTATTTTTTTAAAAAAAAATAGCATATTTTTAGAACATATTAGCATATTGATCATTCAAAATTTTGCAGTTCAGAGTTTATAATTTAATACTGTAGTAAATTTAGGAATTGAGAAATCTTAGATTTATATCCTTCGTTGTACGCTCATCAGCATGCTCCAATTACCAAAAAAAAAAAAAACAAAGGAATAAAAAGGGCAAATAAATTAAGAAAGAAACACCTAATTTAATTTCTAGTTTACTGCAAGTAACACTCCTTTTCTTCTTGTTTTTTTTTTTTCTCATGACAAACTATTTTAATAATTAATTGGTTTAGTTAATAACGAATATTAAAAAAAAACTAGTGTGTTTTTTTTATTGTTTATTTTTATCATATTTATTTATGATGCATTATATCATAAAACAAAGAACAAATCTGATGGAACTGTAAATTTGACCTACAAAAATTAAACAAGGACGGCCACTCAACCCTCCCAACTCCCAAGAGGTGAAAATTCCCCCTCTCCTCTCGACAACACGATTAAATCTTCTTTTTGTTTTTTTAGTATTGATCATATTTTTTTAGATCCTATTAGAAGACTTATGTGGAAGAAGACAGGAGTTATCATGTTGATTAGTTAATTCACCATCACTGGATTAATTCTATAAGTTTCGATATGCTATATTAAAAGTGATTTAATATTACAGTGAATAGTGTTTTTTTAAAATAATTTTCTATATATTGTTTTATTAATTATTCATATTAACACGTCAAAAAACACTAAAAAAAATACTAATTTAATATGTTTTTGAATATAAATATACTTTTTAAAACACATAAAAGCAGAAGCGACAATACTCCTAAAAGAACATTAACTTTTATCATGTTTCAATTTCTACATAACTTCTAACTTTCATTTAAATATAATTCTCAATTAATTCAAAAAATAAATAATAATTTAGAGGATAAAAAATTTGAATTAACAAATATAATTCAAATATATATAATAAAAACAAAAAATAAAATCTCAAGTGAAATGACAACATCCACAATCTTTACCGTTTTATCATGGAGTTGAGGATATTCGAAGAAGAAAAGGTCGGTTCGATTGAGTTTTAAACTAGATTTAACTAATTAATTATACAAATCACTAAAAACTCAATCAAATCAAATCTTGCTAGGTTAAAATCTTTACCGTTTCAACTAACCATTTATTAATAAAATTATGTTCCTGTTTATAAGGGTGGAATCAGAAAATAAAATTAAAAAGAGTCAAAATATTAGTTATTTTATTATTTAGATTAAATATATTAATATTATTAAGGGAGGGGCTGGGAAAAAAATTCCACCAGCCCCCTGTTCACAAGTTAACCAAGCCTGTGACCCTTGGAGAAAGGAAAACAAAAACTTAAATCATCATTTTGTCCGAGAGAACAGCCTGCTTTCTTTTTTACCTATGTAAGGACACCATTTTTTTAAAAAATTGGATGTTTTAAGCCGGTTTTACTTAGCTTTCAAGCTATTACTTTCTCGTGAACGTGGACAGAAAAACTCTCACGTCTACAGATGTACTCTTTGGCTGCGTTTGTTCGTAGTTTTGTGTTTCCGGTGTAAAAAATATAATAAGATATCCAGTAATATATTAAATTATTTTTTTTACTGTGAAGTTCATTAAAAAATTAAATTTAAAACATTGAGAAGCAGTCTTTATATATTTTTGTAATTGAGTATTATAAAACTCTATTTATTTTTGCATTTCAAAAATATTTTTTAAAAAATATAATTTTGTTTACTTCAAATTAATATTTTTTTTGTATTTTTAGATCATTTTAATGTGCTGATATCAAAAATAATTTTTAAAAAGCAACCGCAGCCACACAACTACCAAACATTTTATACATGTTTTTCGCTGTAAATAAATTTCAACCATAATTTTTATTAAACACATATCTAAATCCAATTAACCATACTTTTTAAAATTTATTTTTTTCAAATATAATCATAAAAATAAATATCTCAAAAACAAACACATTAATGTAATCTCCAACTTGGAGAAATCGTTAATGGAGTTCAGGTGATTGTCATAACTAATTAATTAATTAATTCAAACAAGGTGTCCACACAAAAATATATAATATTCAGCCACACGCATAAATCGAATCCTAAGTACATGCTTTGGTGATATATAGACGGAGAAGTCAGCAGGAAACTGCATGCTTTTATGTCAGACCACTAGCTAGTAGCTAGATGATTTTTATTGACTAGCTGACGTCTGTTTTTTCACTTTCTTTCATCAATTTGATATATTAAAATTGAATATCTCTTTGATTTAAATATTCTTACATAGATCATCCATCATTGAACCGGTGATTAACATGAGATTTATTAAAGATAAATCTAATTATCATCTGAGTCAACATTTTAAAATACCCAGTAAGCGTTTTCTGCTTTTAAATTGATATGCGGAATTATTTATATTAAACTCCTTTGAAACTCGAGATATAAAGCAAGATATTCTGGACAAATCACAATCATCACTCCTTTTTTCCCCTTCAAAAATGGTCCCTTGACAAATTGTTCAGTGCTTTTCTTTTGAAAATAATTCCTCGCGTGTGCTTGGAAAAGCAATTCATGGCTGCCGTCTTTGTGTATTTCTTGGGGTAAATTTTAATTTGCCTTTACAAGTTTCAATCAACTACCAAATATGTTATAAATTCTAATTTCATTCCCAAAACATATAAAAAATTTAAATAAAACAAAAAATAACTCATTAAATTATTATCTTAGTAAAATTTAAGTGATAAAAAAAGACTTTTTAATCAACATTATCTACCACTTCTTTAATAATACAAGAATAAAATTGATTAAATATAGGAACAAAATTCTAAAAAAATAAAGAAAATTTAAAATTCCATGTAGCTGGAATTGTTTACATGGAATTGTGCTTTCGAGTGCATGAAAAGTTCCGTTTTTTTATCTTTTTTATATCTTGATCTTTCTTGCTGAGAATATTTATAAACATGCATTAACTCGTATTTTTAAAAAATTTAAAATTTATATTTTATTAAAAATTAATTTTTATATATGTTTTGAATTGTTTTAATATGCTGATCTTAAGAATGATTTTTAAAAAATAAAAAAATATTATTTTAATGCATTTCAAAATGAAAAACACTTTGAAAAGCAACTGTAACCACACTTCTAAACGTGTCCGTAGATTATCTGTTTTATATGTTTGAGATAATAGTGAAGATTGTTTTAAATTTTTAACAAAATATATTAAAATAATATATTTTTTAATTTTTAAAAAATAATTTAAAAATATATAAAAAATTTATTTAAAGTAAAATTTATTTTAATTTTTTTAAAAAATATTTTTTTGCAGGAAACAATGGCTAGATATTCCTCTCACGATGGTTGTTGTTTTTTTTTTTTTTAACGAATTTCATGGCTGATAAAAAAAAATAGCATGGATGTGAGTTTTTTCAAAAGATACGAGATCCATTAATCATGAAGAAGATGTTCTCCGAGGGGATAGATAAAGAGGAATGCATATAAGAACAGTGAAGGTTTTGATATAAAATCTAAGGGAGTAGATTCATCTGAATCTTGGATTTTTAATTATTCAACTATAGTTTTATTAGTAATTAAAGAAAAAGATGATATTATATAATAGAATTTTGAGATTTGTTTTAGAAACTAACTCTCTCGAGTTGTAATTTATTTGTTTTACTAAAAAAGGTCTTTTTTTTCATTGATATATATTCTAATTTATTTTTTGTTATTTTAATTTATTTTCTTAATTTGTGTCTTCTTATCGAGATGAAATTAACTAGATCTCTTGAAGGAAAGTGTGTGTGAGTGCTGATTGAGATATAAACTATCAATCGAACATCATTGTCGATTCTGTTTTGATATATATATATATATATATATATATATATATATATTGTATTCATGTGGAGTGATTTTGCACTAAACAAAAAGGATTTTTACTTGTTAAAAAAATCTAAAATATCTCCTCGTATTAACCAAATATTAAAATTAAAATTAATTTTATTTGATTAAACTGGCCACCACCTCTCCATAAATTTAGTACAATGTTAAGTGTCCATGCATGGATTCCAAGGGCATGATTAGACAAATCCTTATTAAATTTATTTAGAATAAATAGATAGGAAAGAGGTTTACTTGTTATCAAAGAATCATCGCAATTTAATAATTTAAATTATTAGGTAATGCTTTAAATTTATATTATTCTCTAATATATTTTTTCAATTGAAAATTCTTTGAGCTTAAAATTTGCATAGATTCACACTACCATGTATTTAATTTTTATCAAATAAATAAAAATGATGAGATTCAAATTTATAGTTGTTTGGTCATCAAGACTCATATCAAAGAACAATCTCAACTCAATAGATTAAACTGTTAAGAGAAATTTCAAGAAATAATTTATATTAATTTCTAAGACTCGTGTTTATTTCATAAAGAATAAAAAAATAATTTATCATTTAAATCGTTTAACTTTCATATATAATTCCTTCCAAGGTTTTCACCCAAGAATTCCTATCCAAAACCCCAAAGTCTCGACTGTTGAAACTTCTACAATAAGACGAGCTCAACTTCACAACAAGTTGCTTGCACTTGACTATAGCCACCGAGTTCACATGCAGTACCCGTTTGATGCAAATGACCACGTTTGCATTTGACCAGTCTGGTAATCAAGCGCTGCACCCCACCTGAGAGTGATGAGCGAGGGTGCAAGAGATTTCCTAGAAATTGCAGGCGGATTTGCCTTTTGAAAAAAGATGGATGGGGTGTGCTTTGGACTCATTCATCTGTATTATATTATATATGCCCGCATGCTTTTGTCATGCTATATATAGTCTAGTTGCTCGTTGCCTTGCTTCATATTTTGTGCATTTAGGCTCTTTCGTTTCTTTATAAAGAGCCAGCCATTCTTTTCTTTCTTTTAACCAGCTCTGAGATATAAAAATGGTGAGAGCTCCATGCTGTGAGAAAATGGGATTGAAGAGAGGTCCCTGGACTGCTGAAGAGGATCGGATTCTCATCAATCACATTCAACTTTATGGCCATGGCAATTGGCGTGCACTTCCTAAACAAGCTGGTAATTTATACACTTATCTACCATGGATCACTTTCCAACAAAGATTGCCTTGTAGAAGCATACACTCTCTATCATATATCTCTCTTTATAACTTAATTCTAAAGTGAATCCTGAACATTTGCGTGGATAATTGAGTCAAACTGATCATTTGAGATTTTTGGCAACAAGCTGGTAATTTATGCTGGTTTTGAATCATTTCTTTCTTACCCACTTTTCAGGTCTGCTGAGGTGTGGAAAGAGCTGCAGGCTCCGGTGGATAAATTACTTGAGGCCTGACATTAAACGAGGAAATTTCAGCAGAGAAGAAGAGGATACCATCATCAAATTGCATGAGATGTTAGGCAATAGGTATGCAGTTTTAGCATTTTCAGTCAAACTAGAGTCAAAACACTAGCATTTTCATTTACATGGAAGAACTAATTATTAATCTTCAAGAACTTCTGCTTCCCCGATTGATACTTGATAATCAGTGCTTCATAGGGAGATGGCATGTAGCCTATAGGCTAGGCAGAAAACCATTTTTTTTTATATCTGGTGATCAAAGGACTTGTCACCCACATCCTCCTATCCGAAAAAAGCAGGAGAAGAAGAAATCAACTTGTCATTTTAAAGAATCCTTCTCTCATGTGATTGATCAACATGTCAGTATTTTTTTCATGGTTGCATCAGAAACATGTGGGGACTGAACAGATTCCTGGAAGTCACGTACCATAGCATAGACTAATAAGACATCCCACGTTTTTCAAGTTGAAGCACTCTCAAACAAGATTGGCACACTTTGGTTATTGCACATATAATCATTCATGTGACATGAAACATGCCAAAAGGGCTTTTAGCATTTTAAATTCTGCTAATCAAGTAGGATCAGAACTAAGGTTAGTGCATATCTTGACATGGATCGATCCCCCTTCTTTTTTTTCCAGATGGTCGGCAATTGCAGCAAGATTACCAGGACGCACAGACAACGAAATTAAAAATGTGTGGCACACCCACTTGAAAAAAAGACTTGAGCAAAACCATGTCGCCCCAGAAATCAATGGAAGATCTGTTGATGTTTCTAGATTCAATCACGAATTAAAGACTGGTCCAGAAATAGTGAGTTCATCAAACGTTGCTGCAGCAGGATGTGATCAAAGCCAGGAACATAGACCAATTTCACCACAACAATGTTCAAGTGATGTCTCTTCGGTGACCACAGTTGACACCAGTAATAACATGTGCACGAAGGTAGCGGAGTCGGATGATTTTCTTGAAATGGATGAGATTTTTTGGTCAGAAGTACTGTCTGCTGATAACTCAAGCATGATGAGTGATTATCCGGCCATTAGCACTGAGCCGCAACTTCAATTTCCATTTTCTCCACTGATAAATATTGATGTGGAACAAGTCCAAGCCACTAATTCTAATATGTATGATGGCATGGACTTTTGGCACAGCCTCTTCACAAGAGCTGGGGAATTACCAGAATTAACAGAAATTTGAACAATTGTTTAACCTGCTACTATATTTTTCCATTTTTTTTAGATAGATTGGCAGGAAGGTATGGATTGTAGTTTTCCAATTTGTTGACTGCTTAGAAGGAAGACAAAATTATTGTAATAAAATAAAATAAATTAATAAATATGAAAAAAAAAACACATATAAGCAATCTTTTCCAAGCAAAGAAAACTGGAAGAGTAAAATATATACGTGCAATAATCTTGACGGGTTCGAAATTGAGGATTAAAATTTCTGGATTATAGTTACCACCCATGATTATGCTATGCATGCACAAAGGATCTATCATGAGTACATTTCAAAATATTACAATTTCTCTTTGTTATCTGATCATACGTTTTGGTCGTAATAAATTAAAATCGGTCTTCCAGCTTCCACACACATACAAAGAGAACTCCACAACCAGGCTCTGGCTTGGATTGAGGGGGTCATGGCCCCAATAACTCTTAGAAAGTTCAATTTGGCCCTCATATTTGAGCATTATTTCAATGATCTCCCCTCCCAAAATGTGCTAATTTTACTTATGAGCTCAATTCTCTTAGTTCAAATTATACTTAATCCTTGTATTATTTCTACAACGAAGGACTCTCAAATCCTATCTTATTCCAGTCTCGAAAACATCAATTTTCGAAAAGGGCTCCTTTTCGTACCGAGTAGAAAAGGTGGAAACAAAAAATTCAGCGGTTCGTGGACCGACCTTGGACCAATTCATTTTAATAGTCACCGTCTGTACCCACAAATTCATCGAATTCTGTGAAGCACTCTCTCTTTATGTGTGCTTCTAAGTTATTTTCATTAAACCGGCGTTGCAGGTCAGATCGAGACTCAGCTGATCCGTCTTATGTTCTAAACTAAGTATTAAAAAAATTAATTTATAATTGATCAAGTTTAACGATGAACCGACAAATAAGCTTCAAATTTGTTGCTCTCGTTCATTGCTTCCAAAATCATGCACAAAGTTGACAGTATGACAGGGAAATGGAGACCTTAATTGCTGGCTATATGCATCCATTCATTGAATTTGAATAGGCACTTAGCACCTTTTTTTAATGCTTCCCTCTTCCTTGCTAAAGTATAGGCACAACTTTTTCTCAAAAAAGATGAAGAAGAAACGTGCAGGAATACCTTATCCCCGAGAGATTTATATATCCACCCCTTTTTTTTATTTTTTATAATCCATATGGTTAATTTCAAAAGGGGAAAACATATGGAACAAAAAGGTGCTTATGTGGGGGAAAATCATGCGGCATCACTTGAGCAAATAATGGTCATAATCATATAGAAATCTTCCTATATTTACTTTTTTGATTCCTAGAGGGATCGAGAGAAAGAAGTAATTAATCACCCCCTTAAAAAAAGTAATGTAAGACTAGATTTCTTGGTTAACCAAGCTCAATGGGCCAGTGTGGCCCAAACACAGCCCACGTTTTCCTTTGTATCCATCTAGAGTTACTGGTGGTTCAAGATTGGATTTCCGAACCCTAAAGGGCTAAGAATGTGAGCCCGAACCGCCTTAACGGAGATGAGCTGTACAGAACGCCATCGTTGGCCGTGCCAGCGGCTGTTTCCCAATTTGCAGAGGAGAAGAAGAGAAACCTGTATAAAATCTCTGCAACTTCATTATATCTCATAATGGCAACGTCAAGCATTGGAGTTCAAGCATCTCAACACCCATGCTGCGAAGGTGTTTGAGATAGGGCAAGATTTTCACACGAAAGCTGCTCCATCCCAAGCCGAGTTGTTATATAAAAATCATAAGGTCATATGTATAGGAGAAATTGAAGACATGAAAGAAGAAGGATGCTATTAAGGAGAAGTAAGGCAATGCGGCTTGTGAAGAGGAAATTCTATGAGAACTTCTAATATACAAGAACTGATGCAATTCATAAATAATAGAAGATTGGAATACATTTTTGCAGTTCTTTTTTTTTTTTCAGGGTGATCATACATGTTCATTCAATTCTTAGATTAAATCCGTTTATATATAACCCAAAATTCACGTTGTTTGATTCCACTAAAAATTAAAGATGCATTTTATTAAAATATTTATCATTATTAAAAACAAGTATTATTACACTATTCACCATATCATGTGAATGATATCATGCTACATGTTTAATAGTCTTTAATAACATAAATAACCTTCACAATCTATGTATGATTGAGAAATATTTTTCTATGTTCGACAACAATCCTTTCCCTGCCAGTCTGGGTTTATAACAAGTATACCCACATGTTCTGCATTCGGTTAACTCTGTATTTTCAAGGTAGTACAATATGCAAAAGTTTAGACATGTGTCAATTTTTTAGTATCTTAGGCCGAGAGATTTCATCATGGATTTAACAGCATAAAAGTTCTCTTTCAGTCTATTCACTTAAGGCAAAATGCTTATCGCATGTTCGATAATTTTATCATAAGTTCGTAACTAACCTCACTTAACCCACGATCTGACTTGATGGTGAATATTTGTGTAATGATTGATAATTTACTGTGATTTGTGCACTCGTCTTATAATGGTTTGTCGGAGTCTTTCAAAAGATCAAAAAACCTAGTTGCGTCTACGTTAGGTTCTTCATCTATAATTGGACATTGATCGATATAACCCTGATTCATTCTCATCGCATCTATAATCATATTTCTATAAGGATTACTATTATCATCTACAACTTTATACACTTTGCTAGAATTAGAAGTTGACCCAACTATCCTTTCTGCTATGGTCTCATAAGGAACATATGGTTCTCCGTATGCAAAGCAACATAAGTATCTTTTCATGAACTTTTTTTTATAGAAAATGCATCGTTACAATATTTAGATCGAAAAACTTTTTTATTTTTACAACTCTTACATGAACATCTAATAACACCTCTACTAATATTTCTCAGATTAGATAGTACGTAATTAATAAAACCTTTAACCTCATTACAATAATCCATCCTACAAAACCCTTCAAGTGAATCTTGATACATCCATGAACGATCATCCATTAATTATATCAAATCTATATAGAATATTGATGATAACATGTGTTAATTAATTATGTAAACTAAATAAATTTATGAACATTGGTTTTACTTAAATTTATTAAAACTATTTTAATAGTACAACTAATTCATTATTAATTATTTACATAAATTCAAATTTCTATATATTTACCGAAAATTTCAACTCAATAATAAAATTTATAAAATATAAAACAAACTCGTTAAATAAGTTATTATTTATTTCATCACATAACACCTAAGTCACAAATTCAAAATAAATTTCATCAATTTAGAAACAAATATAATTTTATAAAATTTCAAACAAACCCTAACATGTACAAATCACACATTCATACAACGAATTTCTATAGGAAAAAAGCTATAAAACAAGTAAACACTCAAGCAAAATACATATATCACAAAAATATATATATAAAAAAAAACCATTTTAAAATTGAGTTTAAATATAAAATAGTTAGTTTTGATTACTTGAAGTGAAAAATCCTCAATAAAAATTAAATCAGAATAAGAATGCTGAAAAACTGAGTGTTATGGTGACTAAATTTATAGTTAAAGGTTGATTTGTGATAAAATTAGGGGATGTGCTGTTTGTTGCAAAGAAAAATAGAGAAAGAAGAAGAAAAGAGAGAAGAAGAGAGGAGAGTCGCTCATCAGGTCATGAATTAAATATTACAAACGGATTTACCGATGGATTTAAATCCTTCGATAATTTCGTTTGTAAAAATAACATGTCATCATACTTTTTAGTTTTTTTTAATTCATTATTTTTTTATTGTAATTTTCTCAATATATATAAAGAGAATGAGGGTACATTCAGTTAGAAAAAATCACTACAATCAAGCGACCAAAAAATTCTACCATCGTTCCCATTTGTATTTGACAGTTTTAATTCTGGCAGTACATAATTCAATTCAAAATGCTTATGCTTATAAACTTAACAACGAACAAATCAAGTCACTATACAAACAGGCATATATTGGAGAAAGGATTCATCGTTATATTTCATCCAGGTTCGCCTGTACAATTTTCGCATAAAACAGTGAAAAGATCAATGAAGTTCTAATTAATCACGCATATAAACAGCAAGTTTCTGTAAGAAAAAACCTCCAACCAGGCCCAGGGATACACACCAGGAATGTAGATTTGTCCAATGGCTGCAAACATGTTTTCCTGCTCACCCCAGGAATTTCATCACCCTGCTAGCTCCACAACCTTTTCAGCCACCACGTTAACAGTTCACTGAAACTCAAAATCGGAAAAGAGTACAGGGATCTCTCAGAGCCTTCTAATTAATCAGACATTCCATACAGACAGACATTTTCAACCTTCAATATTTCTAACAACTACAAGCAAAAGAAAGCCAAATATTATTAAGACAAGTTGCTCAATTATATGAGCTACCATCGCTATAAATCACAAGCAATCGTTTCCTGAATCTCCATCTCTGCCCGGAATGTCAAAATGAACTGCTCAGCTCTTTCATCAATTCCTTGCATTTGAGGAGATGCAAATCCCAACGACTCCCACATATCATCCGCTGCACAGCCTCTTTCCCCTCTATTGATCTCATCTTCCATGCTAGTTCGTGCTGGCCCTACTGTTGTAGCTGCCTGGTGATCAAGAATCTTCATAGTCTTTGGAGTTGGCGGATACTTAGTCATCAACTCAAAACTACTGACAGGCTCTCGAAAGAGCTTATCAATATATACAGGTGCTGATTTTTTGTGGACATGGCCTAAGCGGTCGCTACGTTGTTTAAAAGGAAGTGCACGAGGTGGGTATGCAAGCCGCTTCCTGTTTCCATCACGTTTCTGATCGAACAGGATATGAGAAGCAGTGCTGTTAATAGTCTTGGTTGGATATTTCGATTTGGTGATAGATTTGGACGTGTTGAGTTTATGCAGTTTTCTTTGAAGCTTGGATGTGAAACTCTTCCATGCCTTCTTGGCTGGTGGAAGCCTCAAATTCAGGCAAGACATGAACGCAAAATTAAGGGGATGAACAAGAATGGAAGATGTGAGCGTTTGTATATCCTGATCAAGACGGTGTTAAAACTTGTGCTTTATAGAAAGGGTAGATAAGATTCGTTCTTTTTGCACTGGATTTGTTTTGTCTGAAGGTGATTCGTATTCGGTGTGTGCCATAATTTTGCGGGCTCACGATTTGCTTATTCCTTACGCTAAATTTTTAACGTAAGAATACTAGTAGATCCTATTGCATATGGTAGCTAGCTAGTCTAGTGGGTAACGAGAAACTTTCTTGAGAGAGCTATAGATGGGCTCGCTTAGTTCTCACGCTATTACAATTTGGTAGCAGAGAAAATAACCAGTTATGCAATGGATTGCCCGAGTTGACTTGATGATTAAGACTAATTGCTGAATATTTTGGTTTTGTGTGGATTTACATATGAAAACATCTACCCATTTTGCTTTTCAATATGATTTAAATTCTTAATTTTACTCTTTTTAAAATATTTCTTTTAATTTGGCCTCCCTTAAATTTTTCTACAATGTTTGAACACTTTTCAATATGATTTAAATTCAGATTTTATTTTTAATGAGTGGTGCCAAACGTAAAAGGAACTTTGTTTTGCTAGAAAGCACATTCCCAAGCTCTATCCTTTTTTTGTAATATTGCTCTAAATCCACGAGGGCAGATGAACATCTAAGCTGGAGGTCAGGTGGCTGATAGTTATATTGGAATATGTTTGAAAGGGTTGTGAATCTGCAAAACAAGTGTCCTTGATAGGTTGTGAGGACCTTCCAATTTTATAATTCGGTAGAGGAATAAGGTTTAGAAACTAAACAAAGCTCTGTATGTGGGTTTCAAAGAGGATGTGTGTGTTTAATTTCGAGATGGAGAAGAAGTTATGTCTTCTAAGAAATTGAAATCTTTTACCTGAGAGCTTATAATGGGTATTTATATAGTCATGAACAAAGCCAAGTTCCATGGAGATGAGAGTAAAATGAGCAAAATACTATAACAAGAAACTATCATCTGGGATCATAGTTTCTAATGGTTGATGACACATTGTTGAGCTGAGAGGATGATGTCACGAGAGGGACATCCAATGGATATGGGCGTGCTCAAATGCCATTCAACAGACCCCGTAATAGGAAGACGTGGGATGCCTTGATGACTTAGACGAACCACACAGAGGATGTATAACCGGGTGGCTCAGGAGCCTGCCCAGGTGGTACTGTTTGGGACGACGCTGCTCAGGACTGGATGTTACACGTGACGGCAAGGGCATCGGAATATTTATTTAGGTACACTTGTACCTCAGGTACATCACTTTCTGCTCAAAAGGCTTATTAATTTCTGCCTGAAATAGACCTAACAGCTATCTTTTAGTTTGGGCCTCACCTGAGTTGCCCTTTGCGAGATACCAGAAATATTGCGCCATAACTTTTTGTATAGAGATTGATATGTGCCTTTCCATCTCTCTTTATTTGTCTCAGTTTTATCACTTTTCCCTGTCACCAGTACAATACCTGTGATTATAACGCATCTATCTTTACCAACCTGAAGATTCCACGGTCGCGTCGAAGTGTTCAGCAAAAAATTGTCTTTATTCTCCATTTTGAAAGCCACATTCTTGGTACCCAGAAATTTAGTCTAGCACCAACATAACCCTGTTTTTCAACTTGGCTTTGATGCTGTCTTTTATCCTCCTTGCATCCATCGTTGAAAGCCGATTAGTACTTGGCCGTAAGTGGTTAGATTAAACACTACTGTAATTTTCTTGGATCATTCTACTTTTCTCTTCGGGCAGCAGCATCCACACCAGACTGTGTCTCAGTGGATGGAGTAGTAAGTGGAGACACTTGTTCTGCTGTTCCACAGCAGTTCAACATTCTACCGACGATTTTAATGCAATCAACCCCAACCTCGACTGTGACAAGCTCTTTCTAAGCCAATGGCTTTGCGTTGAAGGCACAACAAATTAAGCTGCATGCTTTCCAAGTATTCAAATCTAAATGTACATTATTTTATGCCAATGAGCACTTGAATAAGGAGATGATCTCCATGTAGCTAGCTAGGCTTAGCTTTACTACTGGCAGTTGAGTAATGTGCCAGTGAACACACTTTTCCTTGGAATTTCCAGTGTTTTGGCGTCGTCATAAATCTTTGGCCTCCTATCTCCTTCTTTGCCTATTCATTTCAAGTACTGCAGTATCAGTGATAAATTGATTGTTCAATTCACTATGAAATTTGATTATCTATAATACTTAGAATCACAGTATGCAAGTTAATCCAATGGACTAGTAAAACTTGGAACATGTATGTACGACGTAGACTTTTGGTCCAACATATATGTAAGACCTAATCTTGGAACATGCATGAAGACTGATTTACTTGTTCCTGCCCGGTTGGTCTAAAACGGTCAACAAGTTTGTGCAGTGACTGATCAGCTCGTCAATTCATTCGACCAGTTGATTTTGCAGTGGCGGTTAATTGCATATGTTATGTTTAATCAATTTGAGTTATGTTTGAAATCAATCAGATAAATTAATTTGATTTTATAATTACAATGTGGTTTCTAAGTTTAGAGTTTTAATTATTTATGTTATTTTGCTTCGGGTTATTTTTTAGTATTTTTCATATTAGTTATAAGTTATGCTGACATTCTTCCTAACAATCTTTAATAATTTCTGGTTATACATTCGTTTGCTTTTTGTTTTTGTTTTTCGGATAAGTGAAATAATCTTTAATATACATATTAATATTAGGATGGGTATAATTAATTATTCCTTTTATATATATATATATTGCTTTTTTTATGGGTACACATTAATTCTTGATTTTGCACTCGTGTTCTGTTGAATCAAATTATATTTGATATGACTTTTATTTGTTTTGGATATTCATGCGAGTAACTATTATGTCTTGATATCGGTATACTTATAAAAAACTTTATACTAACAAGGAATAGTTAATCTTTATACACATCGTATCTTTATACCTAATTAGTAAGAGAAACACTAAAATATCTTAGATGTTCTATTATTATACTATTTTATTTAAAGTTTGGATGTTAATATTGTAATGAATATTATGAATTATTATTTTTGTTTTAATTACTTATTAAAAGTTTTAGATTATTATTTGATTTTATTAATTTTAAATATCATAATATCTCAAAAAATTATAAAATATTATGTATTTAATATATATATATATATATTCTGAAACTTAACGCAGATAGAATATTCTCATGGAATCTCCAAACTCCGGCCTTCGCAAATGGACGCTGGAGTGCATATGGCTTATCACGAATGACATTCCATCATTCAAATGGTCCAAATCAACACCCTTTGTCTCTCTTCTCTCTCTTTTTTGCTTTTTTCCAAATTGTGTTTTGTTTAAGTCAACCATTAAAAGGAAATAAAAGGTAAGGGGTAATGACTAAAATTCTCTAATAGAATAATTTTTTATTCAAAACATTATAAATGCTGTAAACATAAAAATGAATATAAAACCTTCCAAAAAGAATTTTTTTAAAAATAAACTAAGTAAATTAACATGGTGTTCGGTGGGAGTTGGATATTTAGATTTTTTTAGCTTGAATATTTTTCTTTCGAAATTTATAGATAAAAAAAATATTTGGATAGATATTTTGATTATTGAACTTTCTTATAAAAATAAAAGGATTTTAGTAATTATGCCAAAAGGCAATAGAATATTGATGAGTAATGACAAACGAGGCAGGATATGCATTTGACGATTCACACAATTGAAACACGAATGTCAGTACTAGAACTTGGGCAGCATAGCTCCTGGTGCTAATTTACAGGCCGCAGGAGTCATCGGAAGCCGATGTATCTCTTCTGGATGCACAGCTCCGAAACACACATCCCAACAGGCAGCACTCTTGCTGGTACTCCCACGAAGATTCCCTTTTCATGTAGATTTCTTTTTTCCTCCGAGGACAGATTATCTACTTATTCATTGTTAGGAACCAATTTAGATCATTACAGAAAGTTGAAGGACGATTGCAAGGCAGTTCAATGAGCACTGGCTGGTTTCTGGCTGGTTTGGTTCCTCTGTTTCTGTGAGACTCTGACAAGCAGAGAAAGCGAAGACGAGGTGGGAAACTGCAAATCTCTCTCTTTACCTAGGAAGGTGAATCTAGCTGCTATTTGGTCTCGGTCATGCACCGAAAACTAATCCATTTTCAATCGAGCATTAAGCAATTTTTACCGAAAAACTTTTTTTTTTTTCATGGCCACTTCTTTAAAAATCAAATGGATTCAATAGTGATCACCGGAAAGGAATGAACTTGCTACGGCATGTACTTGTTAGTGGTGGAACTCAATGAGAAATCTTGGTCAGACTTTACATTGCTATCTACACCAGCATCCTTGCCAACGTGCTAGAATGAATCCTCCTTAATAAGCTGGCGAATATATTTCACCAATGAGGAATTGATTTGGTTTTTCAGCGAGGAATCCTCGTCTTGACAGAATTTTGTTCAATTACTGTCTAATTCCAAAAATGGCATCTACCTCGGCCACTACTTGGATAATCCATGTCGAGTTGGAGAAGATCCCATAAGCCAAGGCTGAGCAAAGTTACAATCAATGAAATGCGGCCGCCTTATGATTCAACCTTGCTGTGTATTCGAGATGCTGCGAACCTTTTTATCTGAAATGGCATTGCTTGCCATTTCATATCCATGAAAGAAATGTTGTGGTTTTTACAAGGTCTGATTGTAAATGATTTCATTATTTGATCGAATGAAAAATAAATACTAGCTAAGCTTTCCGAGGCTACATGAAAACCCTCAAGTTTTCAGAACCAAAAAAAAAAAAAAACAAAATTGAAAAAAAAAAATCCAGCAAATTCTAATTGTACATTATCCATCAATAACTTGAAAATATAAAAAACTAGATGAGGGTTTGAACTCCAAGCTGTTGCATTTCCATTAGCTTCCATATTGGGTAGATTGCACCTCCTCCAAGTTCTTCTGCATCTACTTGCCGCATGGCCCACGCATAATATACAGTATGGATTGTATCCTACGATAGCCATGAATAGCACAGAATATGTTGGAAATTTTTGCAAGCAGGGACTAAAAAGGAAGTGGTGTCCATATTCTTGGACATAGAAGTTGAAGGTACTAACATGCTATCATATTCTAAACCATATTAAAAAAAAAAAAAAAGCTCATTCCACAAGGCAACTGTGTAAGCCACGTATGGTCACACCAGAGAAACAAGCCGAGTTTAAATGAGACACAAAAAGGAAATAATCTAAATGTTCCCACGCAACAAGTCAACCAAAAACAGATGCAAGGATAGATTAAGGTAATCCTTGTCGAGAATGAGGACCTTGATCTGCAAGGAGATGAACTGTTTTCCTCCTCTTTTTCGATCCACAAGGTATGTAGTTCCACATTGACCTTTGTCCCTAGCTTAGCTGAAGTAGCTTACTACGGACTAAAGAATTACAAGGCATCAATTGGCCCTTGCCATCTCAGTTATGTCAAGACCAATTTTATGCTCTCAGCTCAAGTAAACACACTCTTGACTGGTACCATCTGGTAAAGTCTCCTCTTCTGTGGGCCTTTTCCAAAACTTAACTTTGAGGCTTTTACAACAATGAATATAACCTACCCATTCATGCTTTAAAATGCATAAATGGCAAACCGGACCAGACAGGAAATACAGTAGGAAAGGGTTTAAATTTCTAATACCATGCATTTTTCTTGAAAGTTTGCAATCATAAAAAAATCATATTTATTAATAATTATTTAATTTGGTCAAATCTCTCCCCCACATCTCTTTCCAACAAGTTTCTCGCTCTCTCACCATTTTTATGGTGGGAGGCTGTAAAGTAGGGGTAGTTCTCTATCTTTGGAAGCCTGCCACCTCGTTTTCTAGTTCCTTTTTCAGTGAATATCTAGTTTTTGCCTCACGGGGGAGAGAGTTTGAGTAATTTAATTTATTTTCTAGACTGTCCTCATTTTTTGAAAAAGTCTCAGGCATTGCCATGGTTTTTTGACCTCAATAATAACAAATGAAGACCTGGCTGGATTTGTGTTCCTATGTCTCTCATAGCCGGTGGTTGGATCTTGGACTCCCACAGACAATCCATGACCAAAATGTGGATCAATGTTCTAAGAAAAGGAGTTATGACATTCAGTTAGCATGATTTGTTTTTTTTTATAACCATGTCTGGATTTGGGCACATAATGTAGCAAGAAACTGTTACATTGTCTCTTGGGCATTTTGCTTTCATAAAGGAAAAGTTTAAGAGTATGATATTTGCCATAGGGAGCCATTCCTACTATTTGATTTCAATCAATAAAACTGGAAGTTTTGAGAAATCAAAATATATGTTAGGTTAAAAGGAAAAGGGAAATACAAAGATGAAGGTGGTTTGTGTTTACCTGACCCCCTTCTGTTATTGCACCATGTCGATCGCGTACACAATGCACTTGCTGTGTCTGGAACTGCAGTTACTCCAGGAAACATGACCATCAGTAACCAGAAAATCAATAAATACTTGCAACGAAGTTACCCAGAAAGGAGGCATACCACGACAATGATTATTGGGGAGGTTCCCATCATTTTGGTCTCTCTTACTTCCACATCAGTTATATGTAGAATCTGCACCAACCATAGGGGTGTGTTTTATTAAATTGTCATATGGGAACATTCCATCTAAGAACTAATATACAAATAGCTACTCTGCATCCAATACCTACAAGTCAGATTGTGAATATGACAACAAAGAGTTATTTCCCAATTTTGAGAAACATATTTAGCCCATCAAAAGCCTAGCTGTTTTTTGGTCTCAAATTACTCAAGAAACCCATCAAACAATTGTAAAATGTAGCAAAATCAAACAACATTAGATGTACTGTGGGTAAGTGTCATAACTACATTGTATCTTCATTCTTTGTACTCGTGATTGAGTAATTCTAGAAACAGTTAAACACAGCATACTGCAACAGTCTAACTTGAAGTGGCAATGTAATAATTTTAACTACTACTCCCTTGGTTCCTACATAAGAATCCTACTTTCCTTTTTGCCAGTCCCAATTTAAATGTCCACTTTAAAAGTAAAAATCTAATAGATACTCTACTTTCCATTATTGTCCTTTATCATTTCCTTGATAAAGATAAGAATATAATTAGGGGTAAAAAATGAAATAATAAGCTAGTGACAAAACAATTAATTTTTTTCATTTCCTCAAAAGCTGTGCATTTTTCACAAGGACAATTAAATTTGGGACACTGACGATTCATCTGACCACATAAAGCAATTTGAGAACAAGAAGAAACACAAATTCTGGCATCATATACCATGGCACACATAACGCATTCATGACATGCATGCTTGCATGTACGCCACCAACTCAGGCACGCATTTATGATGCTAATGATGAAATCGGATTCAGCAACCATGATATTGACAGATACCTACCTCTGCATCCTTATACCTAGAATTGTAGATTTTGATTGTGACAACAACAATTTCTTTTCCAATTTTTAGAAATATATTTAACCCATTAAAGGCCTGGCCATTTTCTAGTCTCAGTTATTCAAAGAACTTACAAAAAGATTGAAAATGTAGCAAACTCCATCAAATATTAGATGATCACACACCGTGGTGAGAGTTTCAACATACCCTTTCAAAGTTTCTTCTTTATTTAATTCCTTATATGGTAATACTAAGAACAGTTATATATTAGCACAGTGCCACAGTCTAAACTGAAGTGGCATTGTGATGAACTAACTATTAAGCATGCTGACTCATTTGAACACATAATTGTAAGAGAATTTAGAGGATAATTATGCTTAGCAGAAGCATCTAAATACCTTTAAAATTACAATAACTGAAATGAAAAACATTTTCTTTACCTATGGCTAAAAGAAAATATTGAGGAATGAGCAAACCCACTTGAAGAATAAGACATTCTTCAGCAGGTAAAGGAAAACTAAGCTCAAAACAACATGGCATTCCACTGAAGGCCTCTAACATTGCACCACAAAGAAAGTATTTCAAAATCAAACTTGTTACCTTGTTATCAAAAAATATACCATGGGCCTGAAATGCCTTATGCTCTGCTTCACACCGATTAATCACTTCGGGGGTGCAGTACTTCTTCAGAGTATCTATATCCCCCTGTACATAGAGAGCATTTATTAGTTGCTAGTGAGAGAGAATTTCAAGGACTTAAACAGGCACAAGGGGGAGAGTCATGGGGAACCAACACTTCGTACTCACCTTAATATATGCATTAAGGACAGGTCTAACAGCTTCCTGAACTTCTGCCACAAAATCCATCAAAGAAAATGATCTGGTGCAAACACATTCAAGGGGGAAAAGAGTTGGTCAATTGGAAGTTGTTGGAATGCAGACATTAGTTTATGAAATGAAAAATCAAAGCTCATTTCATCATACGGATCTTTACGACGTATTTCCTTGAATGACGCTGCGGCATCACTTTCTTGAAAGATGGAGTCACTGACACTGTCATCAAGAGAAAATGTTTGTGAACAACTCTCTAAGTATTTATCATCTCTAGCATGGCCACAACAGGAGGGGGAGAGAATCATACTCCTGAATTTTGATAACAATGGGACTATCACTTGTCTCCCATCTTTCCCGCATGTCCTCTGCAATCTGGGAATTTCAACCCAAAGGGAAGTTAAAATAAAGATTTGAGGGAGACAATGAACTAACACCTCAAGAACCAAAATTGAAATAGATGAAGAAGATCAGACCTCTTGACCCTTTGTCACGACAGGTTCACTGAGGCCAGAAAAGCGCTTGAATAAAGGATGACCTTGCATCTGGGTTTACAAGAGCAGGAAACATTGTCATCTCAGCAAAGAAGCAAGAAGATATAAAATAAGTTGCTTTATTTTGTCCAGAAATTCAATGCAGCATTAATAAAATCACCTTTTCTCTGAATGCCTCCCATTTTTTACTCCATCGAGACTGTTTTGAAGGTAGAACAACAACGTCAGTTTTTGTACTTATTTCACCGCTGAAGGCAGGAGGAGGAGTATGCTCCAGGTGCTTTCTCTTATTGGTATTGCCATATAACTCATCCTTCACAACATCATATCCTTTCTTCATCATTTCACTGACCCTTGCCTCTTTCAATTTCTGGTAGGCTGAAGATACATTTGAAGAAGGAATTCTTGATTTAAACTTTCCAAAAAATGATTCTGCTGTATCACCAGTTCCAGTCTGCTTGTCTGCTTCTTCACCAGGTGAGGCCTTTGTACCTTCTTCAGCACCAGCACCATCTTTAGCCGACGTACCAGCAGACTCTGATGACTCTTTTCCAATTCCAAATGTTTCTTTGACCTGGATCACCCAAGACAAAATAAATAATCCCTTCATGGCAATTACTCCAAAACCATGTAGCATTAACACAAGAAAAGGCTGGTAATTTAAAAGGCAAGCATACCTCTTCTGTGGCAGCCGAAATCTTTTCTTTAACATTGGCAGAAACCTACAAACAACACACAATTGCTAATAAACTATATCCAACTAACACGGGTGCTATTATTACAAACCGAGTAATGCTAAGTTCTCCAGTTCAGACACATCAGAAACCAACCCCACTATCCACCCATCTGACCAATAGGTTGATTTCAAGACCCTCTGAGCGGAAAAGGAAAAAATAATTGCTCTTGCAAAATTTGAAAAACCGTTTCGCAGAAATGAGTCTATAATCAACACCATCTAAAGCCCAATGTGAATCACACCTTTTTCGCAGTAGCTTCAGCTTCCGTCCAAACGCCATCTACATGCTTGTACAGCTGCTCAGTTGTCTGCTTTGTTCTGCATTCGCCATTTCATCATCTCAGGCCCTCCCTTGACATACAACGGTATGTCTCAGCCTATTAACTATTAATTAAAGCTAATTAATAACACACAAGTCATTAACACACTCTTCTAAAGGCACACATACCTTACTTTGAGCTCCTCTTTCGCCCCTTTAAGCTCCTCTGCTTTTTCCTTCAGTTCCTTCACTGACTGCTTAAATTCTTGATTTCTGCACACAAAATCAACCACAAAGCAGATTTATACCCAAAGCATGATTTTTTATAACTTAATAACTAAGAAAAAATACCAAGAATTTACCTGTCAGCTTCTCCTTTAACTTTGTTGGAGAATTCATTGAAGACACTGAATCGACGGTAGCCATAATACGTGCACCCATGATTTGATAGCACCTGTAGTCTCCTGCCTGAAACCTACCGCACCAAATCGAAACCCGGAAACCACAAAAGATTGCAATTAGTACACAATACAGAATGAAAGAAAGGGAGAGATTTTCTTGGAAAATAACCTGCTTAGAAGTCAGGCGAAGGAACAGGGGCTGTCTTGAGAGGAAGAGGTCTCGAACAAGCTTCCTGCTCGCCATTTAAGAGAGGAAGAAGAGAAGATTTTTTCTCGAGAAAAATCGGTGGTTTTTATTTTGTCACCTTCAACAAAATAAGATCTTTCCACAAAAAGGAAGGAGAAGGAGGAGGAGGAGATGGTTGGTTTTTGTTTCGTAAGAAACAAACCAGCAACGGTAGCGGTGTTTTTTTTTTTTTTTTTTTTGCCCTAACGTGTGTTTGTATGTAGCTGCTGTGCTGCCTACAGAGAGAGAAGGGAAAGGGTTTGCTTGGGTAAAAGGTCAGATTATCTATGAGCCTGTTTGGGTTAGTTGATGAGTTTTAACCAAACTGTGCCCTAGGGCCCAACTACTCGGTTCAGACTTCAGACTGCGGGTCCGAAAAAATATTGGTGGCTCCAACTCTCATTAAAAAAGAAAAATACCATAACCATGGTTAGTGTTATAGTTATTAGATCCGGGTCCTGTCTGATCCGGCCTAAAATTTGGGCTACAGATTTATTTGTCGGTTAGTGGTTACTGGATTAATTTTTTCATTTTTAAAATTTTAAAATCGTGGAATTGATTGTTTTTTAAGTGTTTTTTTAATAAAAAAAATATTAAAATAATATTTTTTATATTTTTTAAAAATATTTTTAATATAACATATTAAAACTATCTTGAAATATATAAAAAAATAATTTTTCCCATCCATTTTTGAAACGCAATACCCAAACAGGCGCTAAGTTTTGGATGGATGATGAGTTATCAAATTGATTTGCTAAACTGGATCGGATTCGATAACCAGTGCGAGTATTGAATCGCATCATGACGATTCACATTCAATCCAAGTTGGGCAACGATCAAACTGACAAGATCCTAGCTAAATTTCCCAATGTCAAAATCTTTACTTCTAGGCAATAACATAGAGACACAAGGGCTCAAGAAACACACAAAAGGATTAGTCACAAGAGAACGGAAAATCTAAACCAGTTTAGTGCCCATAACTTTAATCAATTACAAGCTTCGTTGGCAATGGAGAACTGTTTGGCTTGTGTAGCTGCAGCCTCTTTGGAGACCAATGCCTGTATAAACAGAGTCTTCACTTCCCAGGCGGAATAAGGAAACCCCTTTCTAGCATAAGTGTTGAGCAGGGCTGCACTCGCCTGCTTCAACAACCCAGCAAATGCATTCTCTTCGTCATTCCTACCCGTTGATTCCAGCAAAGTCACATCCGATCTGTACCTTTCAAAAACTCCTGATCCAAACACCTTTGACACTGTTGATCTCTGTGGGACCATCCTAGGCCATGCCTCTCTCCTGCTGCTCCAGAACCTGAGTCAGATCCGGGTCCACTCAGTTACTCATTCGACATCCTTTATACATCATAATACAACATCATACGTAAATGAGAGGGGGGGCAGAGAGGACTTACTGGGGAGTGCATCTTCCTCTGGTTCTTGTGTAGAGAAAACCAGGTCTTGTAGCCACTACCTTTGAAGCTGCAAAGTGGGCAACAAAGATGATGAGAACGAGTCGACTAAGCAGAAAAGACTTGCCCATCGCTGAGCTCAACATTGTTACAAATATGCTAAGCTTCCATTGTTTCCTGTGATGTCTTTATCTGGGATCTGAGTTTCCTACGATTTCAAAAATGAGACCACTGTCTGTTGCTCGAAATGTAGCTGCGTTTTTCTGGACAGGTCTGTCTTCGTGTTTCGAAAAATATTCTTATAATATTATCGATAAAAAAATAAAAATAAAAAAGTAAACGGAAGCATTTGCATTTGTACAAGATTGCCCTTTACTTTTGTGTGTGGTGATGTGTATTGTTTGTGTGTCGGACACTGGTAGCTTTTGTGGGTTTTGAAAAAATAAATTTTAAAAAACATATAAAAATTATAGTGGTTTTAATCAAGTTTTTAATGATCGAATGTTTTAATTAATCATGAGAAAAAATACAAATTAAAATGGTAATATATTAGTTTTTTTAATCAAGTAAAAATATGACTGAACTCAAAATAAATATTGAAGTAGAATTTTTTAAATATTAAGATAATAATATATTAGATTGATTCGAGATAAACTATTGACTTGCATGTTGAGTCATGAGACTATGATAACCATATAAAAAATAAATCAAAACAAAATATAAAACATGATCTCCAATAAATTCAATGTTAAAGACGAGATTGAAAAAAAAATCAATAAAAAAAATAAAAAGAATAACTCGAATTAATCCGGGTTAACTAACCAAACCAGCGACTTGAGTGGAGTAACTTAAAAGAAATCAAATTGAAATAAATTATGAAATCTTATTCTTAATCAATCAAGAGTTGAGATATTCAAATAAAAAAAGGATATAAAAAACAAATTGAGTCAACCCGGGTTAACTTGTCAATCATGTGACCCGGGTCATGAGACATGGATAATCTCATAAAAAGCTAAACAAAACAAATAAAGAAACCTAATTATCATCATCCTAATGTTGAATAATGAATTTTTTTTTTAAAAAAAAAAGTTGACTAGGAAAGGGGGGAAATTCGAGCCAATCGAATTAAATCGCCAAACACATGGTTCGAGTCATGACGAGACTAAGATAACATCATAAAAAGTAAATCGAAAATAATTATAAAGTTCAATTCATAATAAATCTAATGTTAAAGGATAAAATTAAAATTAAAAAATGACATAAAATACTAACTCGAGTCAACCTTGGTTAAGCCACCAAACTCGTGACTCGATTCATAAGACAAGGATAACATCATAAAAAGAAAATCAAAACAAATCACGAAGCCTGATTACCAATTAACCAAATTTTGAATAATAAATTTGAAAAAAAATCAATTAAGAGAAAGGAAAAAAAACTTAAGTTAATCGAGTCAACTCATCAAACCAACAATTGAGGTCTTAAGATTAAGATAACCTCATAAAAAGTAAATTGAAAAAAATTATGAAGTTCAATCTCTAATAAATATAACGTTGGAAGATAAAATTGAAATTTAAAAAAATATATACTGGAAAAATAAATTAAGGAAAAAAAATACTATTATAATAAATAGCATTATGGGAAAAAATTACACTAAAATTCCCTCATCTTTTTTATTTTAATAATCGTACTCATGTTTAAGTTAGTGGTATATATATCTATATTTACTAGAATATGAATTTGAATAATTAATATGCGTTTTGATTTCTTTGATTTAGTACTAAAATAATTAGTATAATTAATATGTAATTTGTTGATAGATTTATTATTTTGTTCAATAACTATTATAATTTTTAAATATATTTTTGGATTCCTTAATATAAACATTATATTAAAAAAAGACTATCCTCATCATTCTATACCTTAATTGGTTTTTTTACTTTACTTTTTTTAATTTTTTTCGATTTCATTTCTCCAATAAGGAGCAGAAACTTTCGGTCAATGCCACCACATAAATGAGAATTTATATCCCATAATGCCTTAAAATCAATTAATTCCAGGTATATGACAGGGTAAAACATTCTTAAAAAACCAATACTCGTACATTTCAAAATTGTTCTCTCTTACGGTATAGTTATTAATTATAACTGATATATTAAAGTTTCTTCTTCAGAATAGTAATGGCTATAGCTATACCCAAACCTGCCGCGTTTACATGACGTGCGGAAGCATAAACCAGATCATAACAAGAAGAAGAAGAAGAAGAAGAAGAAGAATCACAGCTCCAGAGGAAGGCTAATTACAGTACTTCATTACTCAATTGTACAAGGGCTCGAGCAGTAGTAGCTGTTACAAAGGAGATGCACACTCAACAGAACAAGAGACCTCAAAGTCCCTTTTTTATTTCGACCCTTGAATGATTTATTTTTTCTTCATAAAAAGATACTGCTTGCATGCATGCAGCATCACATTAAACAACAGTACCCCATCTATACTCATCTATGCCTCAGCCCAGCTTCCAGATCGAGACGACCTGAGGCTAACCAAAGTGGTTTCCTGCCTTTCAAACTTGATCCTCCTAGCTTCTTCTACTGAGATTCTGAAGGCATTGGCAAGAACTTCGGCTGGCATGGCACGGATAGCCGAGGTGCGACCAGCAAGAGGAGAGATCATGGCATTGTCATTGGTCTTGAATGAAACCCATTCGAACCTGTTTTGCTCTGCCCGTTTCACAACGGCGAAATTTTGTGGCACGGTCAAGACTTGTCCCTCGCGCATTTCGCCATCAAAGACAGTTCGACCACTGTGATCCACCACCTGAATCCGTGCTTGACCCCTGATCGCATACATTATGCTATGAGCGTTTAGGTTCCAATGTGGCACCATCATAGCTTCCTGTATTGTGAGCGAACATTGCAAACACGAATTATTATTATTATTACTATTATCTTGAAATTGAGATGCAGATTTTTTTTGGCAAGGATGTTAATTGCACACTTACATTGTAAAGAACGCCTCTCTCTGCACGGAGATGGATGTATCGGAGGATTGGGAGGTTGTGGCTATTGACAGTGCTAATGCGGCCAGCTTCTGGGGTGAACACATCAGCACGTGACGGATCACCGATGTTCTCTCCAATCCTCATTGTGCACATGGTCTCCTCCAAGCCATTGAATTGTTCTCCAGGTCGTTGTTGTTGAATTTGTTCCTCTTGTCTCAAACTGGGTGGCCTGACGATCTGAAGTCCACCTTTCACCCTCACAATGTTGCCCCTCCTGTCACTCTCACCCTGAAGCCTCCTTGCTACTTGTTCATTAATATTGAAAGCTTCAGCAAGGAACCTTGTGTCCATTCCACAGAAAACGTTGTTGCATTGTTGCTGGCCATGCCCGCGATATGATTCCCGTCCTGTATGCTGCTCGCCATGGCGGCATGGCTGGTCTTGTACTTGCCGGAACTCGTCCTCTGGGTTACCAGCTAGATAGAAATTCTATTACAAAACCATAGGAATATTGTCAATACCTCTCGTCGTTGAAAAATTATCCAATGGATCAAGTTTACCGTAGATACAAATGAATGATCAGTCTTACTCTAGGGGGCAGGACATCAAGCTGGTTGGCACTGTTAGCAACATCAATGACAGAAACAGCAACAACAGGCTCATTGCCCTCGTTGAAGAACCAGTGGGCAACTCCAGCGGGTAAAGCAATGACAGCACCCTCGCGGAATTGACGAACCTTCTGGTGCTGGTCTTGAAACCTGCGGCTGCCTAGTCCTCGTGATTCTTGAGATTCTTGGAATGTTTCAGGACATCCAGGCATCAAGGTCCCGGTCAAGACCTTACCTGACAAAAAAGAACCATACACAGATCAGCTGATAATCTTAATTACTGGTACTAAAACATAGACAAACAAAAAACATCATGTAAAACATAGACAAACAAAAAACATCATGTTTAATGAAGTAGAGGTAATTGATTACCTTGGACAATGTACACCAGTTGAGGAGCATTGGTATAGGATGGCAATAAAAGGCCATTGGGTTCAATTGTCCTTCTGACAACGGCTACACCAGCACATTGAAACTGATCATGGTTGGGATCCCAGGACTCAATCACACCAGCTTCACACTTAATGCGGTCATCAGGCTTGAGGGCGTTAAGCCTATCAAGCTGGCATTGGCCTTGTTGCTGCTGTTGACATGCATGGGCGATCAGCTCTACGACCTAGGGAGCCATGGAAGAGAACAAGAAAAAGAGATAAAGAGAGCAGGAAATAAGTTTTGTCCATCGATGGTGCAGATACAGGCTGTTTATTGCTAGTGGATTGAGGTGAAGTGGCGACTGGGAGGTGGTGGTATTTGTAGATGAGAAAGGGTACCGAGTGAGTGACACATAAGGGAGATGGCAGGCGAGATTTCTTTAGCCCGTTGTTCCGTTTGCATGGCTACATGGCCCTAACGTCTTACACCTCATAACTTCAGGCAAGGCAGGTGTCCCGGAGCTTCAGAGAACAGTACAAAAAGGTCCCGGACTCCCAGAGAAAAAGAAAGAAGCATGAGACGGTACAACGATGCATCTTTATTTGAAGACTGTCTAAAATTAAGCTTGTAGTATCGTAATTAAACACACACTATACTTTGCTCAATCAAGAAATGTTCCGGACTCTTAATTAATTAATTTATGAAATTTGATGATAATATATATTTAAGCTCCACTCAATTAATTACTTTCTCTTGGTTTTCTGAGCTATTAAATTAAAACCACTATATCATCCATGAAGTCTCATGTTTTATTGTTGTTTGAGAGATATACATCCGTATATGCATATGTACACGTGAGGATTTACATACTTGAATTTACATCAACTTTAATTTAAAAATATAGACTAATGTATTTGTTATCAACCAATTTAGTATATACTTTGTTATTTCTGGCACTACGCTACATGTGAGATAAGAAAAAATTTGAATGTAAAAAGTAAATGTCTAGGCTGCGAGGAATTCCTTGACATGGTTAATAAACCAATCCCATTCAATCAAATTTAAAAATTCTTGATTTAACTTTGTATTTTCTAAAACTATTTTATATTCAATAATAAAAAATAAAAAACATTTATAGAATATATTATCAACCTAATATCATGATGTTTTATAAATTACAAATTTTGTTTTCTAAACAAAAATTAAAAGAAATAGCACAAGTGCTAGATTCATTTTTCATACATGTACAATGAACCTCAGCTGAGGTTGTTTAGTTGTTAGTATAATAACTAGATTGTTGGTTCTTGCTATGCTGTGAATTAGATCATTCTTTTTTTAATAAAAAATATTAGGTGTTGCTAACAATTTTCTAGTAGAATTTTTTTAGATCGTGTAGGGTTGATCCGATGTGACACGTCAACTTGGTAATTTCAAATATAATTCGGATGACTTGTAAAAATATAATTTGATTAAAAAAAATCAAGGATGTCATATATATATATATATATATATATATATATATTGAGAAGACAACAAATTAGATTAACTTGGGTCAACTTAGATTAATTTGCCAAATTTATGACCCAGATCATAAGACTATGATAACCTTATATAAAAAAAAACAATTATGATGTGCAATTTCTAAACAACTCAATATTGAAAGAAGAAATTAAAAAAAGAAAAAAAAGAAAAAAAAAGACCAAGTTAACCGACCAAACCCACAACTCGAGTTATGAGACCAAGATAATCATATAAAAGGTAAATTAAAACAAATCACGAAGCTTAATTTTTAATAAACTCAATGTTGAATGATATATGAAATTGAAAAAAAATCAATTAAAAAAAGAACACAAAAAATAACCTGAGTCAACCTGAGTTAACTCGCTGAAACCATGACTCGGGTCATAAGATCAAGATAATCTCATAGAAAGTAAACAAAAAAAAAAACTTGGGTAAACTCAGGTTAACCATCCAAACTCGCTAATTGGTTTATTAGATTGAAATAACATTATGAAAAGTAAATCAAAACAAATTATAAAGCTTAATTCTCAATCAACTTATTGTTGAATGATTTATTAAGAAAAATAATGTAAAAAATGACATAATAAAATGATCCAAGTCTACCCAGATTAACTTGCAAAACACTTGATTAGATCAAAATAACCTTATAGAAAGTAAACTGAAACAAATCATGAAATATAATTCCTAATCAACTTAATGTTGAAATATGAAATTGAAAAAATATATCAATTAAAAAAATTGAGTTAATCAGATTAATTCATCTAACTTATAATACAAATCATGAAATTGTTATAACTATATAAAAAACAAACTACAATAAATCATGAAGCTTAAAATAGCAAAGATAAATATCAAGAAGCAGAGGAGAGGCATCACAAGCACAAGAAGGTTGAAATCAATAAACTCAAAACTATAAATATTTTAGCATCAATAAATGCACAAAATCGGTCAGGCATGTTAAATTGCTTTCATGTTTTTCACAAATACTAAAACTTGTGTCCCTGTACTATGTTAAATACATTCTCAAGTCGAAAGAGATTTAGCAAGTGAAGGATTGGGTACAAAGAGTAGATGGCTTGACTAGGTTGACAAGCTGGATTAATCCCCTATACCAAGAAACAAAAGACAAATGTAAGCACTCAAGCTAGCATGCTGTTTCCAAGACAATCAATAGGAAACAGATAACAAAAATTCAGTTGCCAAGGGTTCTTTTTTTTTTCAATTTTAGCGTGGATGATCTGCAGTGGACTGGAAAAAAATGAAATTAGTTTACAGGCAAAAATTGACCTGGAAATACCGGCTCGATACAATTTAATAAACACAAAATTTAATTGAAATGTCGAAAAAAGAAGGGGACAATACCCTGCTAGTGGTCTGACATGATTTCGTAACGTTGTTAAAATGAATTCAGGAGGATTCAAGAATTTTTAGAACACCTGGTGCTTCAGATGAGGACTGTGGAGCAAGGGAGGGTAAAAATGGCCACGCCAGGAGGGGAACAGATCGCTACCGAACCCATTAACCTCTCCGTGTAGTGACTGCTATAAAGAACCCGGTGGAGGTTCGGCCTGTGCAGGATTAAGAGAAAGCAGCACCAGTATGAAGGATGGTGAAATGAAGAACAGATTACAGGAGTACAAAACCAAGAACTCATTCCCAGGAAAAGAATGAGGAAGATAAGTACAACGAACTCAATTACATAAAATCTCTAAGCTAACTGAAACAGCTCGATTATTTATTTATCACTACACAGAAGGAAAGAACAAATTATTAGTATACATGAAATCGAGGATTAGAGAAAGTACAGTCGAAACATGCATTTTAACAAACCCTGCATACAGCACTTTAACCACTGAATTCTCCTTCATCAATTTTCTTCGCACTGCTAGATTCTGTACTCTCTCCTTTGTGGGAATCTGCTGTCTTGGTTTTATCATGATGTTCAATTTCAGCAGGCAACATATTGGCCCCAATGGGAGAATCTGTTATCTTGGTTTCATATTGATGTCCAATTTGAGCGGCCAACATATTGGCCCCAATGGGATAGTCTGCTATTTTGGTTTCATTTTGATGTCCAAGTTGAGCAGGTAACATACTGGCCCCAGTGTTGTCGGAACTTTCAAGCAGCTGCTCTCTAGATTTTATACCAGCTTCTAACTCCTCGTACTGGGAAATGACTTGCTGGAGCTCATCATGGAGATTCAAGGCTTCAAAAAGCATTGCCTCGTCATCAGTGGTGCTTTCTATGATCCTCTGAATGTCAGGCTGTGACTGCTTGCACTTGTCCAACAAGCTAACTGTCAGATCTTCCTGCAGCCACACAGGAACTTTTAATAATCGCAGCCATTATTTCATAGTGCGTTTATTTCCCCTCTATCTTAGTTGTGAAAATGTAGTCACTCAGCTATATGTTTTACAATGGGATCACAGAAAAGAGATCCCAGGAACATAATGTGCTTTCAAACTCATATTAACAATTTTTTTGTTTAGCACCATCACTACAATTTGTCATGTCATTTTTCTGGAACCCAATAGCATTAGCAAGTACGAAAAAAAAATGAAAGATGAAAAATTCTTTATTCTGTGAAATATCAGAAAGATTAAAATAAACTTAAAAGCATGTATCAACTAAAAAAGAAATTCAAAAATGTATATAAACAGGTTAACAAGGATGAGCTGTTTAATGAGACTGGCAATTTCTTATTGAATAACACCCAAAAAAATGAATTACCTTAATGGCTTTTGGCTCAGTTTCAGCTTTCAAAATACTAGAAAGAAGTTCCAGACTGTTCCGAGTTGTTACAAGCATTTCATTCTTTTCCTTAATTGATAACCCCCCAAAGTTATATGGAAGAGTATTATGATCTGCACCATGCAATCCCATGTCAGGAATAGGATAGTTTCCAGGAGGTGACAACGGTTCCTGGTGAACATACGACTCCAATGAATACTGCATGGGGACTGAACTACCATCTTCAACTGGTGGTGGAGGCAGACTTCTTTCTTTTAAGCTCTGCCAGAGCCAGAAAACGATATTAGATGTAAGAAAAGAAAAACAAACGACAGAGGCTTTTCTGTCTTTCAGGAATCAACGAGAACCAGAGTAACAATTGGCACAAAATAGCATAGGAAAGAAAGGGGAGGGGGTGGTGCATCCATTTATAGCGCTGACAAGCAACATAAGGAATAAATGGGCATACGTTAGTTCATCAAAAATTGGAAGACATGACACAAGTTAGGGAGAAATAGTGATATATTAGCATGACCCTGTCCAATAATCCTTCTCCATTAAGGAAAAAAGGTGCAACAGTTTATCACTTAATGACCACAGATCCCAAAGGTGCTCCTTTGTGGCCTTCTTTTAAAAGGATCGGTAAGTAATTTTGTTAGGTGCTAAATTTGTAACTTTGCCTCACATTCACAAGCTGTAACTATGAAGAAAGAGATGGATGAAAAAACGTAAGCAAACCCGCATTCCCAAAACTTTTAGCTTATTAGGTTTCTGATTTTGCAGCATATGGCAAAATCCAAGAAGCCTTAAGAACATGCCAAAACCCAAGAAGCTGTCAAATAAATAATAAATTGCAGTTCTATACAATGACCCATTTACAACATTCAAGCATAAAGCTAAAATATCCAACTAGTTTTCTTTTTTTGGCCAAACCAACTAGCTTATCAACTATGAGGAATGGCAACAGATATGCGGAGACTAAAACCAATCCAAGCCACAAGGCATAAGTATCACAACTGCATGTGTGAAATGATAATAGTGATCCTTGATTAAACACACCGAACTATTACCTGATCATACACAAATAATTGGTGTATTTCCATAGCAATGACAGCATTTGTTTACTGAAAGAAAGCTAACCATATAAGTCTGATGAAAGACAGGCAGATACTCAAGATCCTCAGACTCTCCCCAAGCCCTAATCAACTGCAAAGCTCGATCACGATTCCCCTGATCCGTCTGCGTATTCTCAATCATCCTAGCCATCTCATCCAACACCTTCTCAGACGCCACCTCAGAGAACACCTTCTCACAATTCGAAGTACATGCCTCCAACAAATCAAGACTCAGCCTTTGGCTCACCACACTCTTTCCCGAAAACTTCCTCTTTATAGCCTTAACAATCTCAGTACCACTAAAATCTTGGCTATTGATCATCGCACATATCCTCAAATTCAAACCCCAGTTAGGCTCCTCCATTGTCTCTAACGTAGCTTCATCAACCATCTTCGATTCAGGCGTTGGGGTTTGCAGCATTTCTTTCACCTTACCACTTACAAGTCGACTCATTTGAGCCCCACCAGTCTTCAACAGTTCACCCCATTCAGATAATTTCAGCTTGTCCATCTCTTATTTTACGCTCAAAACACAAACATCAACAGCTATAACAGCAACAACAACAACTGATTCAATTTATAAACAAAAATCAAACATTGATTAAGCTTTTCTAGGAATAAAGAATGACAAACCTGAGGTCAGCTGCAATTGCAAAACCCTAATTTTGGTTCGAACAGAGAATTGAAAGCTCTAGTTGAGAAATTCCTGTGGAAACGTAGCCGTTTTTTGGAGGATATGTTAAAAAAAGCACCGCTCGAGAATGAATTGGGCAGTTTTAATTTCCAGTTGTTCTTTTGCCAGTGGTGACGAGTCAAGATACACGTGCCCTGTGATGACAACAAATACAAAAACGATGCATCGTTCAAGAAAAATAGAAGTGGCAGCGTGGCATCGTTCTGTAACTATCATTAATTCCTTAAAAAATATTTATTCGAATTGGTTCACATAAAAAGACTTATCGTTTAGGAAGAAAATACACTCGGCATTTTACGAAAACGACACGTCATTTTAAGGGAAAGACGGACTTCGTTTGAAAACAAGTGTACGTCGCGGTGGTTGTATTATAAAATATTTTTTATTTAAAAATATACTAAAATAATATTTTTTATTTTTTAAAACTTATTTTTAATATCATTATATAAAAAATAAATTTAAATAATTTTTTTTTAAATAACAAAATCAAACAAACTCTTGTGGACTCTTCTGACTGTGTGGGCATGCAGCCTTGCACAGAGTCTAGTTCTTCAGCCCGTAAAAGAGAGGGACCCGAATCGACCCGGCCCGAGGCCATAAAGAACCTGATAATCAACATCAAATCCAATTAATCGAAGGCGCTAAAAAGATCGATTGAAATAAATAAAAAAAAACTGTTAAAATAAAAAGAAAGGAAAAACCTGTGCAGTGTCTGCTAGGGGTTCAAGGATAAACCGGCAACCTAAGATAAAGAAGGAAACAAACACTCACAAAAGTAAACAAAAACAGCAATTGTCTGCTAGGGAAATGGCTTCTCTGTCGACTTGGTGTCGTTACATTGCTCACAAATTCGAGTACTCTCTCTCTCTCAGCTACAAGGTCCCCCCCTCTCTAAACCCATTTTTCTTTTCTTTTTTGCTGTTACACAAGATTGATGCAATTTGACGAGTGTGTGTTTGTGGGTTTTCTCATTTATGCCTGTTTTGATGATTTTGTGCCTTGTATCTGGTTTCTCGGTTTTGGTTTGCCCGGGTAAAGGCTGCAAATTTTGCTAGAAAGATTTCTTTTTGCTTGATGGGTTTCTTTCTTCATTGATCTTGATGCGGGGTTTACCGGAAATGGGATGTTTCAATGCCATTCTCTCTTGTTTTATAAGATACGCATTTTTTTGGAGACTAAGCTTTATCTGCTCTATGTCTTTTACTTGTGAGAATATAGTGTGTATGGGTATGTTTGAGGGAACAATACTTTGCTGGAGAAACTCAATTGTAGATGTTGTGTTGCAGAATTGTGCTTGATTTTTGTTGTAAAAGGAAGTTTTATACAATAAAGTCCAAGATTTGGGAAAGATTTATATTGTTTTATAAGGCTCCCCAGAATTGTTGCCACATGCTCAATTCGTTGGATTCACTTATTCTTCTATCATTTTGTTTTGTTTTTTGAATTGTCAAACGCATCAGCTGATATCATGCACGCCACTTCATTTCTTTGCTGCTGTTTCTACACCCATAGCTGTGGTTAAAGTTGAGGATAATTGAACCATGCTTATATTGTTGTTCTGATGTAGCCTTCAACTTGTTGCAGAGCTACAAGGGTGGCATAATCAATAATAAAGAAGTCTATGATACAGTATGGAAAAATCTATTTCAGGGAAAGTTGACATTTTTACACTGGAATAAAGGACGGGAAATGACCCCAACAATTGGAGACCAAGGGGGGACCCTTCTCGTTCGCAAATTTCCAACTGCTGATCCAATGTAAGAATACTTAACTTGTATGTATGGGTGGATGTTTGATTATTGTTATTTTTATTTCTTAACCATCATAGAGAAGCATACTATTTGATAAGTATAGTATCAGGCAATAAGAATGTGACATCCTGTGCATGGATGATTCATATAAATGATTCTAACATGTCATGAAGGATTTTGGTGCTTTTGTTGATTGCTGTTTGCAGGGCCTATCCATTTTGCGATGTATTTTATGCATAACTGGTAACTTGTTAGATGCTTGCTTGCTAGAAAATGAACCTATACTGTTGGGAGTAATGCTCATGGTGCACTAGGGCTGTATGGGTTTGAGATGAATGACACCCTGCTTGGCCATGATAAACATCGATACCATCAATATAATGTTTTAATTGGCATGATGTTAGTGGCAGGTTGGAGTTCCCATTAAGGGGGATTTTCTATTGTGGATGGAAAATTATGTTGCCAGCGTATTCATCTGAATTGATATTCTTTAGGAAGTTTTCTGAGTGATCTAACTTCAAAGCTCACTTTTTTGAGAATTGTGGAATCATTATTTTGTTCAATGGTAAAATATTTGGCTGCCAATTTGTAAACATGTGGATTCAAGTCTTAAGAGTTGACTTAATGCAAAACTTCTAATGTTAGTGCTCAGGACCATATCCATAAATGTTGTAGTACACATGTGAGGTAGGAGTCTTGCCTTTATAAGAAAAGTGATCAAGTGAGGAAGATATATGCATGAAAAGACATGTGATCCTTCAGTTTAAACTATAGGGTCAACATGCTGCCCATTATGATATCAGCCTTCTGTTCTGTGTAAAAACCTTCCTACAAGAAAGAGCTATTTGGTAGAGGAGCCTTAGCCATACCAAGCTTTATATACAATACCCAAAAAAAGAGAAATCATTAAAGCCTCTAGTCTTTAGGTCCAATCAAACTCCACGAGCAATCCAGTTGACAACCAGGATAAACAAGCCTGGCACAAGGGATAACAACATTACATCGAAGCATAGCAAATGCTAGATTTCAATACCATGTTCTGGAATCCTTCTAAACTCAAAGCTTTGAGTTATAAAGCTATACCAAACTTTATACACAATCATCCTAGGGTTATCAGCAACAGAAACCTGTGCCAATGTCTGATGACTTTGATATGGCTGTTCTACTCAACCTTTGATAAGTACATAGATCGGCTTTCTCTATCTAGGTACATTACTGGCCAAGTTTTCACAAGCTGCTGTGATTGTAGATCATTCTCTATCACTTCAATCCACACTACTTTCTAAACCCCACCACCATATACTTCAACACTATCAATTTTCTTTGCTGGTGGAACCAGAGGTTGATGATGGATATGTTCTACAAATGGGGATCATATATATTTTTTATTAAAGAAATGGGACTGTGTGAGTATTGTTTCATCTCATTCAGGTAATACCAATGCCATGTTCTTATTACTGCAAATGAGGATCAATTCATAATTTTCATTTGTTACTGACAACCTTGGTTGGTTGTTGAGAGGGTTGCCCAAAAGCAGTATATAAGGCATACCCAGTAAAACTTACAAGTAAACCAGATATAGAGATGGCAACTAGGGTTGCTGTGTTCCATTATTATGCAATATAATAATAATAAAAAATTTCCAGACCACAATGGATCTATGATAAGATCATTTATTTACAACGGAATGGTATACAAAGTCAACAGATCTCAGCTAATACAAAAAGGATTTATGGCTACACAAAGCGTTGAGGGGAGTTCTAAATCTGGTCCAAGACGAACTATTGCAGGCACCCTTTTGTTGCCTTTTTTTTTTAATTCTTTTGCTCTAAAATAACATGGCGAGTAATAAGTCATAGTTCTTGGCAGGCGTGTTTTTGTTGGAGATGTAGTGCTTTTGAAGGATCCTGAGAAGTCAGATAATTTTCTTGTCAGAAGATTAGCTGCTATTGAAGGGTATGAAATGGTGTCTACTGATGAAAAAGATGACCCATTTGTTCTTGACAAGGATGAGTGTTGGGTATTGGCTGACAATGATAAGTTGAAGCCCAAGGTATGTATGATTTTGATATCATAAAAATAGGATTATATATGCTAACAGATTGTTTGATCTGTTCTCTTGTCACATCTTTCAACCAAAGCTCACCAACATCAGAATTTACATATTTATTTCCAAAAATGCCTAAACAATTGGGATAATTGAATCTTTTGATGATTTATTAAGCTCATCATTATAAGGCTTTTAGCATTAGTGGACATGGTAGTTGGTGCTGGTCTCATTGCTGACCAAGGAAATAGTTAGACATATGGTTTTGCTTGTGATGGGATTAGATATTGGTTTCACAGAAATGTCAGGCTTCAGGAAATCTAGTTTGTTATCATGAAGGACACATTGCACTGCAGATTTCTAAATTAACTTAATTTCTTTTTCATCGTTAGAACACTATATGCCATAAGGAAACAAACTAAAGGTTTTGATAATGCATCTATTAGATTCCAGATTTTTTCCTACCATATTCATTTACATTTTTATTTATTTATTTAGCTTTTCTTCTACGAAGAGAAATAAGAAATAAAAATGTCTAAATTACCAAATGAGATAAATAATAATTCAACAGTTACTTCATTTTGCATTTTATTCTAATTGAGACTGGGTAGCATCTAAAATTTATAATTAGAATGTTGGCAGTTCCCCCAACCAGCCATTTATCACCAAGATCACTTTCTCAAATTCTGTAAATATTTCTTTTTAAATGTATCGAACTGAATGATTTGTATATCTACTCTACCTTGTCTCAGCTTCACAGTCATTTTCTCCTTCTTTAATGCTAGACTATTCTTCCTTCTATTTTTTCTTGTGGGTGTAATTAAAGTTTAGTTGTAACTTTTATCCTGAAGATTGCATTTGAATATTTTATGGCTTGAGCAAAAACTGGTTGATCTTGTCCTTCTTCATTATTTTTGTTTGTTTGTTTGTTTGTTGTATTGGTATCACAGGAAGCCAATGACAGTCGAACATTTGGTCCAATTGCCATGTCAAACATAGTTGGTCGAGTCATATATTGTCTGCAAACAGCTGTGGACCATGGTCCTGTACAGAACAGGTAAGTATCTGGATGCTAGTTTGTTTAATTTTTCCTTTCTTTCTTCCTTACTCTTTCCTTTCCTTTCGTTCTTTTTATATATATATATATATATATATATGCATCACTCTATATAATAACTACACTTCGAGCTTGTCACTCTCTAAAATGACTGACTGTACTAGAACTAGAGAGTGACAATATGAAAGGGAAAATACTGGGTGATATTTTGAATTTTTTTGCTATCTTGATACCAGTCATTTCAGCATGAGAAAGGATTCTCCAGTGCTGGAGGTGGAACTCGATGTTGAAGAGATGGCAAAGAATCACAAAGCTTAGATTGTGCCGGCCAACAGGCAGCATCATTTGGTTTGTGCATGTGTCTGTTTTTCTTCTCTGTTATCCACCTGTATTTTATTTTATTTTATTGGTTTTAACTGTTATGGGAGGGAAATGTGTTTACTGTTATTTTTGGTCAGGCGTGGCAACAATATCGTCGGGTCTTCCTTTGCAACCATAGGAAGCTGGCTTTTTTCAATTTGGAGTTTCAACTTTATTTAGTATTGCAGTGAACGGTATTGTAGTTTGAAAATCAGACCAGGGAAAGAAAATGGAATCTTACTGCTGCCGCCTAAAACATTCTGTTTGTGTTGGGACTCTCTCCATGCCTTCATTGCCCCATATGAACTTGCTCAGACCTGGTTCTGCGGTTTTAACCATGGGATACATTTTCTAACCTTTATTTTCAAATAAATTTTGGGATGTTTGTGGATGTCTTCCTGCAGTCTCATTGTATTTTACTATTATCACAATCAAGTTGTAGAGATCAATTGACTTGTCTAGTTAATGGACTCCCGTCTTTAACCCTGTTCAGTCTTTGGTATTACAAGGACACCATTCAGGTTTGACAGTTCTACTCATCCGAAAGCTTGCTTGCAGATTCTTAATATGATATAATGATTGTAGTTTTGCTAACTTATAGTTGATTATAAAGCTGATTTTCCAACTGACCTGTGAGCTTCCTTATCATCGTGGTCGCCAATGGTTCCGTATGTTGCTGCTCTGTTGATGAGCAGTTTGGGAATGTGGCTAGCTGTGTGTTTTTTAAAAAAATTGATTTTTTTATATTTTTGGATTGTTGGTGTTGAAAATAGAAAATATTATTAAAATTTATTTTTAAATAAAAAATACATTAAAATACATCAACGCCGTTAATTTAGTTTTCAATGAGTTAAGCAGTGTTTGTTGTGCCATTGATTCCTGTGAGGTTGGGTCTGGGCTTTAGAAGTGCTCTCTCTCTTTACAAGAGGCCCAAAACCTGACATGGAAAGTGGGCCTGGCCTCACAAATCGCAACATAGCAGGAGATATAAAAAAAACCCCTATAGTCCACCATCAAGAATTGCCCATAACCGACCCGTCTCCGAGGCCGATAACAAACCCGACACTTTGCCGCCTCCCCGTATTAAACGACAACAAGCTAATCCATTGCATGCCCAAATTTACCCCTAAGGAAATGGCATAATGCCCAAAGACTCCCTTATCAATGGCTGTATAAAATCTCAAGACTACTGCAGAGAAAAAAAATATTAAGAAGACAGAAAACAACACAGTAAAATGCAAACGCGTCACTGCTAAGCCAAAAGCTATAAACTAGTTCGTTCAATGTCGCAAGCAGTCCATCTTGTCACCAAGAACCTTCCAGGTACTCCTTTTCACCTTCATTCTCACTCCCCTGTACGTTCTCTAGCATTGTTTGGTTGCTGTGAGAACAAAAGAAATCTTGGTTTTGGCCTAACTGGGTGTTTGAAGAGGCTGTTTTTTAGTTATCGTTTTGTTCTCTGCGTTCCGTTTGCTTCCCAACAGAGTACTGGGGTTTTGTTGGCACTTTTGCAACTTAATTTTGAAAGCTCTTGCAAGCTAAGATTGTTGCCCACCATGTGTTTGATAGAATGACTTCTAGGTTTAACAAGTAAAGAGCGGGCTTCTCTGTTGTCTCCTAGATTGTTTTAAATTTTGGGTTTCGTTTCTTATCTCAAAACTGATCATTTACTGACCATGTACCTTTCACTCTGTTGATTCAATTGCTTGCTTGTGTTTTGCTGGTTGGCTTTCTGGGAACCCCTAAACATGCCACTTTTTTTTCTTGCTTTTGAATTTTATTTTATTTTTGTATTAGATCTTGAATCTAGGTGTTTGAGCTGATTGTTCTAAATTGAAATGGTCTCTTTTATATTTTATGGTACCTTTTATTTTTGGCAAACCTATTTGTTTTCGACTTCTTGTTTAGCTTTTGTATGCTTTATGGTTTTTAACAGAGATATTATCCCATAAGTTTTGCATAATTTTCAGCATCATCAGGCACAATGGCATACCTCGCTCAGTTGCAAGGAGCGAGGTCTTCCATGTGCGCTGCGAGAATACTGTTAGGAAACAAGAGGTTTCGCGTTAGGAAATGGGACATGAGCTTGGTAGATTGTTTTGGCGATATGTTTCCAAGGGTCAGGTTGCTTAGGGTATGACGTATGTGAATCCTTAAAAGTATGTGGCTGCTTGTATGGTGAAAACCACAATTGTGATGGCAGAGCTGGAGCTAGAAATGTTCATGGTGTTGATGAGGTTAATTATGATGAGGTCCTAGTAGTTGGTTGGTGGTGAGTGGTGACTCATGGCTGCTTGTGACTGTGTTAGAGTTATCTGGTCAAGGTGTGTTAAGTAATTGAGGCTGGTCAAGGTGCCAGTTAACTACCTGAGACGGTATAGACAATCAAAACACTGCTTGTTTGATGGGAAAATATTTCGTCTGGATGCTATGGATGGGAATAAACTCTTGTTTTACATTCCTTACCTTTTGTGTTGTCACTTAAATTGTATCATTTTAACCGATATAAGAAATCCTTGATTACCCTTGTCTTTGGGTACAAGTAATATGATCGAATACCTCTTTCGTTTCCAAGGAGCTGGATGGGAAGAAACTTTTATGTTTGATGTTCTGGTTTGAGTTCAGCTCCTTGACTGACTTTTGAGAGGAATGATGTTGGGCTGGTGGTGGTTGGTGGTGCACTGGTGCGAATCTTTGTGGTGAGATGAGGGCTGGTGGTGGTTGGTGGTGCACTAGTGCGAATCTTTGTGGTGAGATGAGGACTGGTGTTGGTTTGCTGACTGTTAAATTGCATGAGAAACTGTTACATTCTTGATTTACTTTCATAGAAATGCACTTGCATTTAAAAGTAGTCTTTCATCATCATAAATGCGTTATCATTCAAGATGAAAAAATTCTATAATGCATGGAATCTGTAAAAGTGTGCTGGGTGATGCTGGAAGCACTACTTCCAGCATAAATTGGAAATTTTGTATATATGAACATTTAAGTTAGTCACTGTCAAAAGCATGTATTATTGTTGATCCTCTCATTGTATCAATCTCATGATTAAGTCAAGATTCCCATCACATGTATAATGTCATAAACTTCAAGACTAATTCTCCTTTTTGTACGGATATATGCCTTTTGTAGGTTATGGATCATCAGAAGGCAGGTGTCTCCCCTGCTCAGGAATTTCTGGTAGAGCAGTAGCTGTATCTCCTTGTTCTTCTCGTGGTGTCCACTATGTTCATTCACAGGCGCAGTTTGGAAAGATGAAATGTTCCTCCAGGGCTTCATCCATTGTGTGCAAAAGTTCTGGCGGTCATAGGAGAAACCCAGACTTTTCTAGGCAAAACAAACAGGGGTTTTCACGAAACAGAAACAGGCAAAATGAAGAGGGAAATGGTTTTGAAAACCTTGATGAATCTGATCTGCTAACATCAAAGAATGGGCCACTACTCTCCCTCTCTGGTACCCCAAAGTTCCAAGCCACTGCTGCCCCTGGGCCAAGAGAGAAGGAGATTGTTGAGCTATTCAGGAAGGTACAAGCTCAGCTGCGTGAAAGAGCTGCAGTCAAAGAAGAAAAAAAGGTTGAAGCTTCACAAGGAAAAGGTAGAGAAAATGAAACTGTGGATTCCCTCCTCAAGCTACTCCGGAAACACTCAGTTGAGCAAGGTAAGAAAAAAACAGGCAATATCAGCGGTGGAGACTTGAGTTTAGACCAGCCAGAGAATGGAACGTACAAGAAAGCTAAAAGCACAAGTTTCTTTGATTCAAGTAAGAAAGAAAGGAATGATGTCCTAGAGCCCATCACCTCTTTTACCAGGCCACCTTCGAATTTCCGACGGAAGTCTCCAGTACCTCAAGTGAAATTTCAGCCCATTTATTCAAGCGAGGACCCTGTTAATTCTACATCTCATTTAAATTTAAATGGTGAGAAAAAGCAGCAGTTTGAGATACTCCCAGACACCACTCAGGAGCTTGAATTGGACCCAGAATTGGTTGCGGAGGAGGAGCATGAGCTGGATTCAGAGCCAGAGCCAGAGCCTTCTTTTGCTGGTGGGGATGTGTTTGATGAGCTTTCTGAAGGTGAATCTTCAGACATGGATAATGTTGATGGGGATGGTGAAAAACAACAGCTAATTGAACATGAGGATTTGAGTTCTTTAAAGCTACCTGAGCTGAGAGCGCTTGCAAAGTCTCGCGGTGTAAAAGGGTTTTCAAAGATGAAGAAAGGCGAACTGGTGGAGTTGCTGAGTGGTAGTTCAATGTGACAATAGCTCAACTGGCAGATGAAGATTAGTTTTGAGGTGTCCCTTTTGTCTTCATATAATTTTGTTTCCTTATTCTCTTTGTATGACTATATGTAAGGTGATAATTTTAGCCCGTCAAATCCTCTCTAATGCTTTCCACTGGCAGATGAGATTTGTTTCGAAGCTGCTGCTGCTGCTGCTGCTTCTTTTTTCTTAGGATGAAAGGAAACCTACTCTATTTTTTTTCTTTTCTTGAAAGGAAAGCTGCTTTATGAAATTGCTATCGCTGTGTGCACATACATTTGTCGTTCAATACCTTGAGGGAGAAACATCGCCAGAAGCACAGTAATAATTATTGCGGCCGTTTTGATATTTGCTGCCACGGTGAGTGGAAACACAATAAACTTGGTTCTGGTGTTATATTCTTTCCTAGCCAAATAAATTACAAATCAACTTGTTGGGTTAACATGGACAAGATTGCAACTCTCTCTCTCTCTCGCTGCCCATGCTACATTGCGAGCAGGCTGGATCAACAATTAATTATCACAGGTAAAGAAATATAATTTTGCACCGTGTTGTGCTATTTAAATTTTGTATTTAATCATGCCTGTTTTTAATTAAAAAAATTAAATTAAATGTCAAATGAAACAAAATAATTTTCTATCATGACTTTACTTGTTCTTATTAATTTGAATTGGCTCTAAGTAGTTCATAATATTAGAGTTGGCCAGATAAAAAAATATTTTAACCATTGTCGTATTAATTTTTTTAAAAGTAATGATGTTTTTTATTGTTACAGTTAACTTATTAAACCTGCAAAACAATACCACTTGGGTTTGTAAAAAGTTTGATTTTATCTTTGCATCTTCGATGTTGATGCGTGAGCTTATTCTATATATTAGTTCCATTTGGAAAAAAGATGCAAGGAGGCAATTCTTGCTAGGCAGCAGAAACCTAAGTGCAGTATGGACTACGAGATCGAACTCTGCTTTGTGAAGTTTCTCAATGGATAATTTGTGGCTAACCAACGCAAGAAGCAGCATTACTAGGAGACTTGTGCTATCTGGGGCATCAAGCAAACCATCGCATGTCACCTCACATTGGAACTGAAGGCCACGAAAGCTTAATCCCTACTTCTTTGGTTGGTTTCTTGCTTCTTTTATTTGTTTGTTTGATTGCTGAACATTCCTCGCAATGAAAGAAAAGTGTTGTAGTTTCATTTTTCCACAAAAAGTATACCAAGTGATGGCTCCATATTTTGCTTTTTCCAGATTTCCTGCACCATGTTTCGTTGGAGGATGTAAGGTAGGAAGGGTGGTTTACAAGGAATTAAAAGAATTGAAAAGACACAAGGAATCATTCCTTCCTTGAGTATATATACAATCCACCGGCAGTTTTTTCCTTCAGGAGATCTGGCATCCTACTTGTGAAGAAGCTACTAGGACACATGTGGACCATTCCGAAAACAAAGCCATGTGTTCCCTACTTGATCAAAATCCCATACATGTTAGCGAGCATTTCTTGAAAGTTGAAATTCACTTACTTTTTGCTTGAACACTCACACGAGTACTCCTGCCAGCCCACCAAAGAAAGCAAAGCGTTGGAATTGAACCGTAACACTATCTCCCATGTCCATCAACCCACATGGGAACCATCCATTCCTCGATGAAAATGTCCCCTGAAAGAGGTTGCAGAGCGTACACGGCAGAAAACGTAGTTTTGTCGGTACATAAAAAATTAATGCTTGGACGGAGGAGATCAAAGTATGTTGTTTAATTGATACGATTGTTGACCTTAGTTTGGTAAAGAACAGAAGCAGCTTTTTTGAGTTCAACATTTTGGTTCGTCAATCTATATCTATGCTGTTTTCGATCAAATTTTAGAAGTAGAAATGCTTGGTAAAAAGTTTACTTCCATAAAAAGAAGATATATCATTTCAAGTAAGAACTAATTATGAGATAAACATAACTTCCCTTAATTTTCTTATAGTTGTTAGTTTTCATGGCTATGATTTTTAAAAATATAGATTTAAGATAAGTTATAAATTATATTTTTGTATAATTGGGTAATAAAAGAGAGTTTTTCATAACCAATTCAGAACTATAATATATATTGATTAATCAAATATTTTAAAAATTATGACCAATATAAAGTGCAGTTTAAACCACTTCTCACCGTACTCTAAACGGGTAGTCATGAGTGTAGACTTTTACCCTAATCTCAAATTCTCAAGGATGACTGTCCGCCATTGGAAAATTTAGTAGTTTTTCTTCTAGAAAGGAGTTACGAGTTTAAATAGCAGAAAACAGAGTTTCCAAACAGAGCCTAACATCACGTTTGTCAGCTTCAGCACGAAAAAACATCATTTTTACATGTTGCCGACCTGGCTGGCCATTCCTGCACAAGCACTTTTGGAGGTTTTCTTTTTTCTTATTTTTATGTACATTTTTAGTATTGGATGCTGTCTTTTTTTACTCTAAGTGGTGTCACACCAACACTTTAATGAGCTTTACTGTAAACGTAATAGAAAGGAAATATGCCTCTGGTTAGATGTGAAAAGTCATGATGCTTCCCCTCCTGCACCAATAGTGTTCATAGCTGGGACAGATTATAGCTGGCAGTTGTTAGTGAAAACACCTCAAGCGACAGAAAGTAAACTGCTGGTGCGTTGTAATTAAGACAGGGCAGGACAAGAAAGTTGTCGTGCTTGAATATACAGACACGGACACCTTCAAGATGTAATGAGCTGAGCAGAACAGTTGCCCAAGTCCCCTCCCCGTGCCTGTTTTCCTGTTATCATGATAGCATTGCAACTGTATCAAGGTTTCATAGACGAATCATTAAACTCAATCTATTTCTTAGAGCAAATTTTCTTGAGGATTTAAACAGATAAAGAGTGGATTTTTGCCAGTCACGGGATTCATGTAGCTATCAGGAGATGATGACATGCTTACATATACAATCCATGAAGATATTTAAAATTAATCTAATTTTTTTTCCTTCACTCGAGTAAGCATCTAAGATATTAAAAGAGACAACAAGTCACTTGTTGAGTGGGTCAGCAGGAGATTTTCTTATCCATCTACTGATCTCGGCGATGATGTTAGAATTTAACCTAAAAGATAGTTTTTATGATTTTATTTTTATTTTTTAAATCCCAATTTTGATAACCATGTAAAGGGATTTATTTTGTTAACCTAATATTTACAATTTGCAAATTAAACTAATGGAAGATTCAAAGGGTTTATTATTCAAGTTATTAAATCTAAATGAACTCATAAACCGATTTAAAACTTAGATTACATATTGGATAGTTTAAACCGGATTAATGAAAATAATATAATTTAAAAAAATAAAAAAATTCAAGGGTTACAAGTCATCCAAGTACTTTAAAAACAGGCTCTAACAAGTTCATAAATTAACCGGATGGATTAAACCGGATTTAATAACATTGGCATCCCAATGATGCTTCTGCCATTGCGTCAGCAAATTAGTTATAAAAAAGAAAAAGGTGCCCTGACTTTCACTTATAGACCTTCTCCTAATCTAATATAAACCTCAACTAATCATGATTACATTACTACTAATCTCGTTCTATCTCCCTCTATCCACTGTTCATCATGATTCTTTAATTAATTTTTCTTCCCCCACAAAAACACAACAAATCCGCAACCAATCATAAAGGGCCCCTTCAAATAATAATAGAAACACAAAGGGTCCCACGATTTTTTAACCCTTTTCTTTTATTTTCCCTCAATTTTTATTCACAATCTCTTTCTCATGCAGCTTTGTTATGAGAGCTGGGCATCAGTTCTCTACCTACACTGATTTTTCATGGCATAAAGCATGAATCTTTGGTAACTTCTGTACAAGTCGTCTATGTCCATCAAGATCTGATTTTTATGCCTTAATTCACCAGCTTGAGCCCCTCATATAGATTATAAAGGTATTCTTTTGATCACAAGGTTTTGGTAATGCTCAAGAAATGTTACTTTTTTCGTGTACAATTTGTGCTCTTTGGAAGTATTGCCTTGATCAGTCGTTTTCTGTTTCTGGATTCATGCTTTGGTGTTCTTGTGGGCTGCTGTGTGAAATTCTTTGAAATTATGATATAACAAGTGGGTGGTATTTTTGGGTTGATATTGTTTTGCTGGGTTGGTTTTATGGTTCTGTTCTTAGGCAATTTGAGGCTAGATATATTAGATTGCTGAGGAAGCTGAGAAGGAAAGAGTAACTGTGGATCTTATGTTTTGGTTTCCAGAAGTGAATGGGACTCCCGTTCTTCTTGGTCACATGATGCTTGTGTGATTAGGTTCCTGTTGTTCTGTCTTGAATTTAGAGTGATCAGTTTTGCTTTACTTCATCAATGGTGTTTTATGAGATTATAAGCAATTGACGTTCTTGTTTTTTTATGTTGAATTTACAGAGATCAAAGATTTTAAATTTTAATTCTTCTGGCTTTATTAGCAACCAAATGTATAGTGAAAATGATAGTCATCATATAAAAGCTATCAACAGAATTCCACCTTTTGTTTTATTGATGGCAATCAGGGAAATAGTCTTTTAGATAGAATGGCTTTGACGGATAGTCAAGATTTTTTTTTTCTTTGTTTGGATATGATAAAATTGGTATCACCTTATTATGAAAAAAAAATAGTAGTAGTAGTAAATTGACCAAGTACCTTTTGTTCTCAAGAGGCAAGGTCTTACTTGTGTCAAAGCCATAGTAAATTCAAGCAAATGACTTTTTTGCATATTTTTAAAATATTTGTTGAAAGGCTCATCTTTCTTTTATTGTAGGATTAGATGACATAAATACCGTTTATTTACCAATAATTTGCTTGCTGATTGTTCTCTGCTCATTCAGCAACCTTTGAAATTATATATCCTGTTGTTCCCATGGAAAATCCCTGTATTCAAGTAAGCAGCAAGCTACAGTGTGTCCAGCACTGTAGAAGGGAATTTTCTTAGATGGGTTGAGTTTTGAGATAGCTTTCCATTGTGTTTAATGATGCCACTTCTTAGACCCCATGGGATAACTTGAGTGCACAGTCGTGGTGCCTAGGATAGGAGCTCTTGTGGCAAGTGGAAACAGAGTGCGTAAAATGCCGCGACCAACCGAGTGTAGAACTTCTTAAGATTTATTGGGAGGGAAAGCATTTCATTGATTTGGGCACGAGCACCATGGCAGTGCTGCACTTTGTAGATTTACTGACTTGTTGATTGTGTGCGTGTGGAGTTTGCTGTCAGGCTTGGCTAGTTGATTAGGCTCACACATGATAATTAATTATCAATCAAATATTGATGGGGGTGCTTCCTTAGGGGCCAGCTGTTTATAATTTTTGTATTTATATGCATGTTTGATGGTCTGATGCCCGTTCATCCTTGGCATTTACATGTCTACATGATAAGAGATTTGTATAAATTCAGTGTTTTCTGGATAAACCTTTTTGTCTGTTCGTGAAATGAAGAACACAAGTCTTGATGTGTGAAATCCTGTTTACATTTCATGAAAAAACTTGTGATCGAGAACCACAAACCCATCATTGTTGTCATAATAAAGTAACAGGCTTTGACACTATTCTCATTGAAAACTCCTTTTCCATTAAAAAGTCTTTTTTCTTCTTCTTTTGTTTTAATGCAACAATCTCTTTGTTATGCCTTATGTAAAGCAGGTCAATGGAAACGTCATCTGTAAGATGTCTTATCAACAGTATTTCTCGATTCATGCATCTCGTTTCATGTCAGACAAAGAAGTATATGCCTATTCAAAAGGATTACGAGATCATGGTTATAATGTTAAAGCATTTGAAACCAGTGCTTGATGAAGTTGATGATTACAACATATCTTCAGATGAAATCCTATGTAGAGAGTGTGAAGAACTCGATGCTGCCGTTAATGAGGCTCGAGAATTTATGGAGAAGTGGTGTCCACAGATGAGCAGGATTTGCAGTGTGAGTAATTCGTAACAGCTTGTTTGTGTTTAGCGGGATCAGATATACAATGTGTAATGCTTTTGAATGGAGTTCAAAATATTGTATTCTTTATCAGTATGTGGTGGTTTTTCCATCAGGAAGCTCATATATTTTGTTGAAAGAATAATACAAAAATAGTCTTCTGTTAGTAGATGTACTGTCAGTCTGAAATTTTCTTTCTAACCCATGCCAAAGAAACCAACATAAATGAATTCTATAAGATCATGTGAGGATTGCAAGTTGAGAGAATAAATGCAACCTGAAACTGTTTGGGGATCTCTAATTTTCCTTTCCTTTTCCCTTTCTTTTTCCTTGGCAATTTAATGTAGCTGTTTAGGATTTTCGAACACATGATCTCTGGTTTGGGATGGCTGGAGATGGTTGAGATTCAAACTCTTAACTGGCACATGGATTTTTCTCTGTATAGGTCCAGCAAAGTGAAGCCCTATTGAAGAAAATCCAGAGCTCTGCCCTGGAGATTTGTCAAGTATTATGTAGATTGTTGCAGGGTTCTCCAACCACTTCTAGTTTAACTATTGCTCAGGTGAGAAAGTTTGAAAATTTGTTTCTTTCATTCTGTTTTCTTTGTAACTTAACAGTTCCCAGTGACTGACTTTTTTAATTCGTTCTTTTATATTTTTTAAAACTTTATCTCTCTTTTTTATGTTGTTTAATCTAGATTGAAGCTCTAGTTGTTTAGATGCAAATATCCAGTGTGAGACTGACTTCTGGTAAAATGTTTCCAGCACTGTATGCAGGAACTTCAAGGTTTGAAGCATGAAACAATAACAGAGATTATAGAAGAGGCTCTGAGAAGTCTAAAAGATGATGTTGTTCCTTGCACTGATCATCTTATGAAACTTATCGAGACACTTAGTTTAACATCAAATCAGGAACTCCTGAAAGAAAGTGTGGCAGTGGAAAAGGAGAGGACAAATGTTCATATCAATAAAGCAGAAGGGTACTTGTATCAAATTGACCAAATTGTGGATCTCATCACTCAGATACGTAGTTGGTTGCTTAAAGTTGAGCACCGTGATCCAAAGAGTGGTGCCCCAATCCCTCCATACTTTCGTTGTCCGTTATCATTAGAGCTCATGCTAGATCCTGTGATCGTGGCTTCTGGTCAAACTTATGATAGGGTATCCATCCAAAAGTGGCTTGATCATGGGCTGACCTTTTGCCCTAGGACCCGTCAAACACTCTCTCATACAAATCTTATTCCCAATTACACTGTCAAAGCCATGATAGCAAATTGGTGTGAGGAAAACAATGTAAGAGTTTCAAGCCACTCTGACTGTAATAATCATGTCTTAGCCTCATCACATCATGATTTATTGCACTTGGATAGTTTTCGTAACCGTTGCTCTTTGCACAGAAGCAATTCTACGTCAAGATCATCTGTTGAAGTTAGAAATGGACTTGAGAAACAGGTGATTGGTGTTTCATCCAGGTTAAGTGGTGAAGAATTTAACCGTTATAACATCATGGGGACTGAAAGCTTTGATCCATCCCATGGACATTCATATATACATAGCAGGAGTGAATCGACCTCGAGTGCCATTTCCAGTATTGAATATGTGCCTCCAGTATCAGATGAGATGTTGAAGCTATCAACCAAGCATGACAATGTGAATGACTTGTCAGGAGAGATAACATCTGAATGCCCTGCTGCTTCTCCTTCAAATAACATAAAGGGATCGTCTCCCTGCTCATCAGGAATGCAATTTCACAGTCCTAAAACGCAAGTAGATATGGCCAGCAATGGAAGCCATAACTATAGCAGAACAAACTCCCTTCAGTTTTCTGACTCAGGATCTCATGATCTAACTAAGACCTCTCAAGTAAAGAAGTTGGTTGAAGGGCTTAAAAGCCTATCAAATGAAGTACAGACTAAAGCTGCTGAAGAACTACGGCTTCTAGCAAAGCATGACATGGAGAATCGAATCATTATAGGCCATTCTGGTGCTATCAGACCATTACTTTCACTGCTGTCCTCAAAAGTGAAGCTAACCCAGGAGCACGCTGTCACGGCCTTGTTGAACCTCTCAATCAATGAAGATAATAAAGCCATTATTGCAGAAGCGGGAGCAATAGAACCAATTATTCATGTTTTAAGATCAGGAAATGATGGTGCCAAAGAGAATTCTGCAGCCGCTCTATTCAGCCTCTCTGTTTTAGAAGAATACAAAGCCAAAATAGGCCGTTCTGGTGCAGTCAAAGCCTTGGTGGATCTTCTTAGCTCTGGGACTTTAAGAGGAAAAAAGGATGCAGCCACTACCTTGTTTAACCTTTCTATCTTTCATGAAAACAAGGCTCGTATAGTTCAAGCTGGAGCTGTGAAGTATCTTGTTGAGTTGATGGATCCTGTCACTGGGATGGTTGACAAGGCAGTCGCTCTTCTTGCAAACTTGTCAACAATTGGGGAAGGGCGCTTGGCCATTGCAAAAGCAGGAGGCATTCCATTGCTGGTTGAGGTTGTTGAATCAGGATCTCAAAGAGGAAAGGAGAATGCTGCCTCCATACTGATGCAACTGTGCCTTAGTAGTCCCAAGTTTTGTACCCTTGTTTTGCAAGAAGGGGCTGTTCCTCCACTTGTTGCGTTGTCCCAATCAGGCACCCCAAGAGCGAAGGAAAAGGTATGCAGCTAATCTCTTCTTTTCCTTCTTGTTTGTACTCTGCACCTTGGTGCCTTTTGCCCATAAGGAAACGAAGCATGACGGGATGATTATGGTCATGTTCCCTTGTGGTAAAATCACAAGTGCTCCCTTCCTTTATATTATGTAGGATATTCTGTTATTTTGATCTAGAAAGGACGTCATTGCTTTTATTTCAACTATAGGGTAATGAAGACCAAGAAGTTTTTGGATATTTAATGGTGATGATGGATAGATTTGTTAGATGATATATGTTTTTGCATGTGTTATGTAGGCACAGCAACTTCTCAGTCACTTCCGTAGTCAGAGAGAAGCATCCGCGGGAAAGGGTAGATCATAGAGACAAATTTTGTTAGATTTTATATATATATTCCGCCACGAGTATTTTTCTGCATGAAGATGATCCTTGGGAAATAATCTTCCATGTCTGTACTCTTCAGCCATATTTAATTCCCTGGGAGTCATGATTTATTTTCAGTAGGAAAGAGAGTGTTAGCGTGATGGTGAGGATTAGTTTTCCCAAGAATATAGCTTGCCCTAGTATTCTGTGTGTGCAGTCACTGGAAGAAAATTTCTTCATTTTCTTTGATTTTGTAATTGATTAAGTTATTCATAATGTACATATCTTGTATATTTGTTATTAACTCATGCAGTCTGCTATATAATGGAAACAGAGGATATTGAGGCCCCATTTGATTGACAGAAAAATATCTGATTTTTGATGGATTAACTAATATGTTATCGTGCAAGTAGTTGACTAGGAGGCACTGCATCAGTATCTGGTGCATGCTTTCTTGATGCATGTGGATATTGAAATATGAAAAACAGCTGGAAAACTACGTCCATCTGCGATTTGGTGTTGGCTGCAGATTAGCAGAAATATGCTTGTTAATTCAGAAACAATGGTGCTGCTCCTTGGTGCTGGTAAGTAATAACCTGTTGGAGGCTTTCTTCTCCATGTGACTGCTTTCTGGCTGTTGTTGATTTCTTGTGCACACCTTTCGCTCTCTTCCCATTTTTCTCTGCCTCCAAAACAGAGAAATTGATATTGATGAGAACCCTTGAAAGATTCTCTCATTTCTCAGAAAATTATCAGAGAACATGGGAGAGAAAAATGGAATCCCTCTCAAGAATCAGTACAAAATGGGGCCACTGTTCTCACCAGTTGTATGGAGCCCTCGCAGGGCTGCAAGACTTGTTTCGAAACACACCAAATTTGGCATCACAACAAGAAGAACAATTTCTCGAGGAATATTGGCATGTTTTCCAAGCGATCGAAATCCCTTTTTTAAAATATTTTTTTGGTCGACGACAGTGGTATGGTGTGTTTGTATTTTTTAGAATTTTTTAAATAATTTTTTTTATGATATTAAATTATTTTGATATGTTAATATTAAAAGTAATTTTTAAAAAATAAAAAAATATATTTTTTAATATATTTTTTAATAAAAAAAACATAGTTAAAAGTAGAAGAAAAAAAAAGCTGGATGGGCCCAAACTCCATCTCAAGGTTTTACTTTTCGCGTACGATAATACCTCTCACCAAACTCTAAATAGTGCACTGTTCGTCAATCATGACCTCTTACTTTCCCTCTCCCTCTCTTTTTCCTTGGTATGCTTGGTGATTATGTAAATGGATTAATAAATTTTATTCTTGTAAAATCTCAAGGATGTAGAAAAGAGGAACTTTTTAAGAGTGTTAAATATATTCTTTTTTATTATGATTAATGCGAGGTGTTCGGACCAGTTTGTGTATATCTCGATTAATTTTTATGGGTCCTGAAATTAATAATTATATTAGTCTCTAGTGGCCATCAATATTAGTAATTACGGAATTTAAACCTAAAATTATAAGAGAAGTAAATCTTTTGATTTTAAATTTTTTCTATTGAGTCAAGTATTAAATTAGCCAAAAATAATGTTGAGTTTTACTCTCTAAATTTAACCGTCGGATTCTTTTAATTTATTCTCATAATCTCTCACTTTTTATCTCCGAAATACACACTAAAATAATATTTTATTTTCCTTTCATTCACTACTAATATTTTAACTATTTATCACTCTTTTCACCGACAATATCAAATGTATCTAAAAACTAATTTTTACAACTTTAAAAATTAATTTTGTAATAGTTCACTCTTATTATTTAACCTCTCCTCGAACACAATATGGCTGGCATGAAGATAATGGAAAGTAAAAAGTAAAAAAAATATCTTTGTAGGAATTAAGGTTTTTTTTCCATTTTATGAGAAGGATTGGATTTTAAGTGAATAATTATTGACCTTGAATTGATGCTCTTGGGATGACAACATGATGTTTGGTATGAGTTTAAAATGTGACTAGTAATTATAATAATTTTTAATGATATAAAAATAATTTTTTCAAGGAAGTTTGGTTTATTCCTAAGCTTGAAGGGTAAATTGTGGGCGGAAAGAGAAAATAAAAAAAATAGCAATTATTATTGTGTGTCAAATCAATACTTTTTAATAATTTTATTGTGTTGATATTAAAAATAAAAAATATATTTTTAATTAAAAAAACAGCTTATATTAACAGAACCAGTCACATGAAGTTACCGAATCTAATGTATTAATAAGGCTGGTTGCACGCTCATATTTGTTCCCTCGATGGAATCGTTAACCAAAAATGTTAGGCAAAGATGCGCCATCAAGTTATTTTCAACTTTATTGTCCAGTTTTCTCTTTCGACCTGCCTCGCAGCCCACACGTTTACTAGTTTGCAGGAAGGAAGGTGGGAAATCGCACCTAACCCAATTTAAGTGTACGCACGGAGTATTTAAAAATCTTGAATTTTTTATTTTAAATTATTTTAATGTACTATATTAAAAATAAATTTAAAAACATATATATTTTAATATATTTCTAAATAAAAACCAACAATTAATACTATCTCCAAAATACACCGAAAAACTATCAAGGTTAGACTTTCAAGCAGTAATTATCATCAGACCAGCTAGCTAGCCAGAACTCGGTGGTTTTAGTAAGAGTGGTAGGATTAATTATTTAAATGGTGGCTAACGGTAAAAACTTGAATTTAAAAGGTTTATTTTTTTTTGTGGTTTCATGTCTGAATCTTATAGTTGCTTATATAATAATCACTGGAGACTTACATGGTCGTTAACTTTAAAATTTATGGGATTAGTTAAGATATCCAAATACCAATATAGATTTTTTTATATAAAAAAAAAAAAGCGTTAGGGTTTATATTATCCCTGTAACATTTTATGTTTTCTTCATGAAATCCACAGTCATCATCAGACTTTACTGATAGAATACTGATTTGGAAAAGAAACATGGGGCGGGGCCAGAGGTGGCATAGAACCAGTTGTCTGTCTGATGGAGCCGAGCAGATGATGAACTCTTGGTTGGCCCCTACCAGCAGCACCAGAGCATTTTAATTTCCTCAGTCTGCTCACCAATTCAGTAGACCACTCTTGTGATGTCAGCTCGGGACCTTCACAGTCACAATTGTTTCTAATCTAATTAATTATTGAGATCATTTACTCGGCAGAACTTATAAAAACCAGTGAAGGAAGATGATACAATTTTTAGAAGAAAGGATTGGACAGAAATCACAATAATTTTATTTTAATAATTTATACTCAAGATAGGAATCACAATAATTTAAATAAATAGGATTTAAATCGATCCACACGAAACAAAAATCATAATGATGATGACTACGATGATTCAGATAAAAAATAAAATAAAATTCCAAAATTAACTACAAAATACAACATCTTTTTAATTCTAATGTGAAGACCTTTCTTATCTCCTCGGTCATGGCAAGTCAACCAGTTATAAAACTTGATCCATAAAATTTTCTAGAAAAAAATGATTCCTGTTCAAGATAAGAATCTAGAATTATATATATATATATATATATATATATATATATATATATTAGATTATGAACATGATTCAAATATAATAAATAAATAACTGATTTATCAAAACCTCAAGTATCAATTATTCAGAGAGCGTTTGAAAGTGTTGTTACTTTTCAAAGTGTTTTTTACTTAGAAAAGTGTGTCAATAATATTTTTTTATTTTTAAAAAATTATTTTTGAGATCAGTACATCAAAATAATTTAAAAATATCAAAAATATATTACTTCAAAGAAAAAAAATTCAAATTTTAAAAATAACTCCCAAACAGTCACTGATCAATCCCATTATTACCCATTTCTGTCCTGTAATCAACAATATGAAATTAGCTGGGGTTGAAGAAAGGCTGGTCACGGGGTAGCTTTCCTTGATTCAGGCAAGGAGAATGCCGACTTGTGATCAGGCCACGTGATTTGAGATATACTTCTTCTTCTTTTTCCAAACAATCGACCAAATTTTTCTTCGGTGATGATGAACAGCTAAATTATGAAAAGGACTGGAATTTGAATCACCTTGATGATAAAACTGACGATACTGTTAATAACAGCAATCGCAGGGTCCAAATGCTTCGTAGATTTTACATCATGCGATGGGATAGCTATCAGACATGATGGTGACAGCAACAATTGAACAGGTCAAGATTTGAATTAATACACAAGTAATCAAGTGTTTTTATTTCTTTGTTTTACCGATTGATTTTTTTAATCAAATTTTAAAAAAATAATTTTATTTCTTAATATTATATTTATTTTTTTTATTTATTTTTCATGAAACTATCCCGATCTTATTACTTAAATAATAAATTTAATAGGTTCATTTAAGATTATTTTGATTATTCTTTTATTCTTTTTGTTAATTAATTTTACTTTCAATTTTATTCTTATACATTGAGTTGGTTGAGAATTAAACAATATATTTTTTTAAATTGATTTTTTATTATGCTATCTTGATGTCACGACTTGAATCACGTGTTTAGTGAGCTAACTTGAATTGATTTAAGTTATTTTTTGTGCTTTTTAATTATTATTTTTTAATTTTATTTTTTTAACATTAAATTGATTAGGAAATAGGCTTGGTAGAATAAAAAATCTTATTTGCTTTCTAAATAGATATCTTATTCTGAGGTACCTAAGTCGATTCGGATCATTTTTTGTTCTTTTTATTTATAATTAGATTTTTTTCAGTTTTATCATTTAATATTTTGTTGATTGATATTTTTTCTATATATTCTTAGATTAGTTTTAAAAATATTTTATATATTATTTTATTAAATTCCATTTAATTTTTAGTTTTATATAAAATAAAATTTTAGAAATCATTTCATAATATTGATCAACTTTCTTTTGGTGAAGCCCATCATCATCAAAAAAAAAAATTTTGTTCATTCCAATTGATTTACTTAATTGCTTGTTTTTATTATTATATAATTAAATGAAGCAAACTTACAGAATATAGTGAAATTTATTACTCGAGTTATATATTTTCTTCCTAATTAAAAACATGCCAGTAGTGTTTCAATATTTTTTTGCATTAATTTTTTTAAATTTGGATTGCTATTAGTCATCTTGGCTTGGCTACGGAGAATACATTATTGCTGGAACTAAATAATTAACAAACTATATATACAATGATATAAGCTTTATTTTTAAGTGCATTGGATTTTTATGAGACATTAATGCTTGTAAAAAAAAGAACATTAATACCAATTGATAATGTGTAATTCATTAGGTTTGCTTAGAGGTTTTGAAGGCGGGCTTGCGACTAACGAGCCTTGATTTCATCCCTTTTCTTGCATCCTCCTATCATTGGCTTGTACGGGTTCTTTTTCGCTCTTCTATTTTATATCTTTGAACTATATATAGCCTCTTTTTAGTTTCTCTGTTTGTATATACATGTCTATTTGTATATTTTCTTGCTAGTTGCCTTATTTTGGCACTATCTTTATTATTTGATACATCACCTCGTCTATCAATTATAGAAGAAAAAAAAACTTGAGGTCGTGATCTAGTAGGCAAAGAAATTTGTTTCCTTACTCTGTACTCTGGTTCGATTCTTTCTATGCATGCATGTCACCCCCGTGATACCTTACTTGTTTACTGGACTTGCAGGGTGTTCATTGAGCCTGAAAATTAGTCGTGGTGCACGTAAGCTGACCCGAACACCTCGGGTTATCAAAAAACAAATTATAGAAAAGAAAACTATGATTCATCAACATGGATAATTTAATACCATTCAGAGTCTTAATACTCATATTAATATACCATCATATATGAAATAAATTATATACTACTAGCTAGTTGACAAAAATTTTCTTACTTCACCACATGCATGCTCTTACTTGGACGCAATCACCCTAGCGTTTTCACATATACAAGTGGTGATAGGGTAGGTCGCAACAAATTTTAAAAAAAAGTGTTCTCTTCAGACATTCCTTCACAGCTTCACCTAAGTCATTGCAATGGATCAGAACTAGATATGTAATGAGCTTCCATGATTAGTTGGTTAAGGTAGGCGAAAAAGATTCTAGACCAAGAGAAAAGACTCCGGCGAAGAAAAGAGAGGAGCATTTTATTTTCATAAAATATTGAAATCAGATCAAACATATACTCCAATATTGCATGTGATCCACTGCAGCCCACCGTGCATGGCACACGCCAATATTATTAAATATTAAAAAAGGATTATATAATAACTAACAATATTGTTTTTTCCCCATTAAAAAAAATAAAAAAAAAATAGCTGAGGCATCATAACCTAACCTGCACAAAAACTTTACTTTGGATTCATATGTATATTGTTGTTTGTATCTCCTCCGTTGATATTTTACGTGCCTCTCTGACATATATACTCATGTTTCTTTGAGCCACTATATTAAATTCTTGTTTTAACAAATCGGGTAAAAAAAGAGAAAAGAAAAGAGAAAATTCCCATGTCTACTGCAATTGATGTACTATAATTAACATACTCTAAACTTTGCTGTTTTCAAGGTAATTAACATGCCGGCAGGTTTGCCGATTGCCCTTTCCCTGGCTTCGTCGAGCATATGCGTGTATATATATATATATATATATATATAGCATAAGAATTTTAGGGTTTATTAGTTTGCCATTTTTCAATTAAGAGAAATTAATTGTGTATGGGGAAATTAATTAATTAATTAATTACCTTGTTATCCCCAGAGCATGAGAGAAAAAGGGGGTATAAACATTGTTTTCACCGTAACACCAAACTTATTAATTAGACTCATTTTATTGCGTTGGAGACTACAACAATAAAATTACAATTTTACTCCTCAATCAAATAATATTTAGGTTGGTATGGTTGATAATGGTAGTATAGTTCTTTTGCTTTTTTATGAATAATAAAACTATTAAAATACCATTAAAAGTAAAATTAAATATATGCATGGCGTCTAGTGCTGGTTTTGGTTTTTAACTTTTAAATGAACAATAAAATTATTTAAATGCTTTTAAAGAAAAAAAAATTATTCCAGTGTCATTTTCTTCTTTCCAAGTTGTTTTTTATTATTATTTATTTTTTTATCAAAGATATTATTGTATTTTAATAATATTAAAATATAAAAAGTTATGGATGTATACCCGTGTTTTTTGAAATGCAACGTCTTCAAGAGTCTAGCACGGCCCTCCCGCCTAGGGATGGACCTGGAAATTCTAGCTTGGAAGAAATTTAATTTCAATAAGCTCAATAAAGTTACATCAATAATAATCATGAGTCATAAGGTTAAACCACGAAAACTTTTGTTGCTATATTCCATGAGCTCCCATTGTCCTTTCTTCTTTTTTTTTAGTCATTGGCTATTAATATTACATACAGACTCGTTACTCTGCTCTTTATTATTCATTACTCCTATACCAGCTGTTACTACAATTGACTAATTAATTATTTATCAGATAAAAAATAGCTATCAAGATTAGAAATCGAGACATTTCAAGGCATGGGTCCGAGCGGATGGGAGAGATATAGCAGCATGAATGCTGGTATGTTTCACTGGCTCATAGCAGCTTGATTGATTAGAGCATCACAATTGACAGTGGACCTCTTGCTAACATCAAGTATTTTTATTAACCCTAACCCTAACCCTAACCCTAACCAGTTAACCTGTATTAATTCAAGTGACTTCTCTTTATACATGAACGATAAGTCGTTTAATTTGGGATTCCTTTTTGTTCCAGTAGACATAAACATTAAGTATATATTACTTTAAAATGTATGAGTTTTTTACTTTGTAAGGTTTTGTTGTTCATTCTCTCACCTATTATTGTGGATGTGGATGGACTTTGTAAAATTTTATACTTTTTCAATTTAATCCTCAAATTTTATTTTTTTTTTGCGATTTAGTTTTAATTGAAAGCCAATTGATTTTGATTTCTTATAAAAACATGAGATTGGAAGAAGATGGATCAAAATAAAAAAGGCGTCACACATGAGTGTTATACTATAAGTTTTACAAAAGAAGCATTTTTGTTCTTGAACTTTAAAAATCACGCAAATTATACAATTTCAGTACCTTAATATTTTTTCAATTCAATTTTAGTACAAAAGTATATTTTTGTTATTTTTAGTTCCTGATTGAGAGAGTAGAGAGAGAGGTCACTGGATTCCAGCGGTAGAGAGAGAAAAGTATTATTGACATCGATCTATACCACAAAAACAGACTATATTTGTGTAAAATGGTTCCATTTAATGAGAGAAGTTTATATTAGGTGTTTTTGTACTTTTAAAGTTCATGAAATAACATATCTGAACTCGGGTTGATTTTGATTTTTTAGGGTGATTTTTTGAGGTCATAAATAGATTTATCACGGTTCATACTGTGTTTTATAGATATTTTGGGTAAAAAATGGGTTGAAAACAGGTTTTTGAGTAAAAATACTTAAGCTCTAGCTTTTCAGGCACCACAATGGCTGAAACGTAGGCCTGACAAAATGGCCTTTGCTTTTTCTTTTTCTCTCCTAGTCTTTTTGTTAAATTAATGATTTTTTATGATTTTTTTTCTAATTTTTTTAATTTATATTTAAATCAGTACCCCTTCTCTTTTTTATTTTATTTTGTAGAGCCTCTTTTAAATGATGACTATTTTTTTAGTTATATATTTAAATTTGAAGAGTTTTTTTTAATTCATCTATATTTTTTATCTTTTATATTGATGAACTTTATTTTTTAAAATAAAAAAATATAATTTTTAGATAATATTTTTAATATATGCAGCGTTGCATGATGATTTTTTACCCTTTTATTTTGTTCAATAAATTTAATTTGTGTCTCTATTTCTATTATCGTTTGCTCAAATAAAAAAATATTTTAATAAATAAATTTAACAAACACAGTCGGATAAAAAAATATCTCATCTTTTGAGATTAAATAACTTTGATCTATATCCATCTTTTAATTTTCAAGTTTTTTTAGGTATTGTTAATGACATTTTATTTATTTATTTGCATACATAGTTTTTGATTTATTTAATTACATATATGCATAATTGTTTTTATTTGAAATTAGATTTTTAAACTACAAAAATGCATTAAAAAATCTATATATATAATTTTTTTATAAAAACTAAAAATATATGATCCGTGCAAGTGACATAAATAGTATATATAAGAATTGATGTGATACATGAGTTAAAAGTAATGTTAATAGTAAAATCAATGCTTACAAGGCACTCGATAAATAAATCAACTACACTCCATACTAAAAAACCTGGGGTTAGCTTCATTGTTCAGGAGGTTTTTATCTTCTTCTTTCTTTCTTTTTTTCTTTTTTTCCACTTTCCCTCCTTTTTTTTCCTTCTATTTTCATTTTAAAAAAAATTTTCATCAAGTAAATCAATGTCTACTTAATTTTTAATTTTTCTTTTTAATTTGTTTGTTTTGGTTTGCCGAGAAACCGAGACTGATAAAATATATTGGTGTTCTAATATTAAAAAATATTATCTTAAATTTTTTTTATTTTCAAATTAAATTTTTTACGGGTCAATTGTGTTTGATTTAAATGTGTCAAGTTAATTAAGAAATATTAGATTAACATTCACATGATCTAATTTTAAACTCGGATTAAATAGATTTTTTATTACTTCATCATAATTTGTATATTCGAAAAGAATTTAGAAAAAAATTGTATTTTATTTTAGAAATGAATATCATCATAAACTCCTGTACTTTTAGTATTTGAATCAGGAAAAATACTTTATTTTTTTATAATTTTTTAAAAATAAAATCAGTTATTTTTTAATGTATTTGATGCTTTGTTTTGAAAGTAAAATCTATGCTAGTGGCACATAGATAAGAAAAAAAAAAAAAACAGCTATAAGTAGTCAGTCATGAAAGACAACAGCTCTTGAACCACGAGCTGATGCCGACTTCCTAAAGGTCAATATTCCATTTCCTTTCTCTTTTACTTGGACAAGAGAGAATTGCACACACGTGCACCACATAGTAGTTAGTAACATGATTTAAATCACCAACCTACAAAGTAATTCTGATCAGCGGGGTCCTCAAATATATTAATTTTTCCCAGATGAGTCTCTATTTTATTACAAATTACTAACGAAAAAATAAATTTCTCTTAAAATAAAGCATTATTTATTTCATAAAATAGGTAAGAAGCATGGAAGAACATGGGCAAATCTAGATGTAATGCTTAACTGAGAATTTCCCTGGAGACTCAACTGAAAATGTAATTTTTTGAAGGACCTACTTGAGAATTGTCCAAGACTCTGGGGCCTATATAGTTTTGACATAAACACTACAACTCACCATTATCCATGCATGGAAGGGGCGGTGAGGATCATTGATCAAAGAGCTGATCAAGGGACAAGGGCGGTGACTTATTCATGGGTTTCAAACTGTGCTTGATCGGGGCTTCGAGCTTCAGATCTCAGAAACAGATGGAGACATTTACTTGGATGAATACATGCTAATTAATTACTAGCATTCAATCTGGGCATATTTTTCAGATGGCAAGAGAGCTTAGCAACCTTTAAAATAAAAGTACTATGAAGCAGTCCTTTCCATGTGAATCTTTTATTGAATGTAGGAAAAAGTACATAAACCATTCAAGCTGGTAATTAATATCTATATGTAATTCCATGGCTCTTTTTTTTTTTTTTCTTTTGTAACTGTACGTGATGATCCAAGATTTAATTAAATGGTCGCCACAAAAGGAAAACGTATAAATTAAAGAAAAAAATAAAAGCAAAATAAAGAAGAGGGAAGGCTCCTCTTACTCCTATAATAAACACAAGAACAACATCAGCATAGCCTTGAGAAACAACATATATAACATAGGATCCTCGCTAACTCGAACATGAATAATCCACAAACAGATGCAACAACAACCCTAAGAATTCACCACCTCCAGAGTCAATTCCATGGCTTTGAATATGGTATCTGCTTCTCCAGGTCAAACTTATTCATGATTTGGTTATGATTTTTTATTGCAATGTTTCGTATTGTGGTGTAATATACTTTTTAAAAAAGTATTTTTAACTTAAAAATATATTGAAATATTTTTTTTATATTTTTTCATTTTGATATTAACGTGTCAAAACTATCAAAAAACACAAAATACATTAATTTGATTTTTTTTTTGTGAAATGTATTTCTAAAACTTATCTAGGAATAGAAGTTATTGTACTCTCAAACACTCATTGTATTTATAATAATACCCATAATGGTATTTTAATGTGTGAGATCAATAATAAAAAACGAAAATTTAATAATTAGGATAAACAAACAGTTATTTTTTTAAAAAAATTGTCGAATAATATTAGAAAAGGTTCTATTTCAGAGTTCTTTCACCAAATGTTTTTAGTTTTGCAATTGGGAGAAGAAAGCCTCACATTATCAGATAGAGGTTTTGGATGTGTTAGGCAAAACATTTGAAGGACTTCAATTCGTCATGATTTTTAATTTTCAATCAAAGTCCATCCCAAATCTATTTAATTAGTAATTGAGTAAATATATTCAAAATGATGAAGCTCAAATTAAAGTTTCAGAATAAATCTTTTGCATTTTTTTGATTTCTTTAAATGGTATTTTCACAAAGAATAAAGAAAAGCTAAAAGTAATCATATTCCATGAACATATTAATAATTTTTGTTTTGTCATTTTAACATTAAAAATACTCTAACAACTTTTTACGCAATACTTATGGAAGAGTTATGGCTGCAATCGTAGTTGAAACCAGCAACTCATCCACCTGAAGAAAACAAAATCACTAGTAACTACAGAAAAGACAAAAAAATGTTGGTAAAATGCATTTCTTTTTTATAGTTATCAAAAAAAAAAAAAAGGGCTGAATATTATCGAAAGCTATCGGCATATGCACGGAAAAAGTGAAAATCAATCAAGTAGAGAGACCACAGCTGTGAAGAGATATACGAAGTGATGTACGGATCAGTTGTTTGGCAAATTGGTTTTCCGGCTAGCTATGAACCCTAATCATTGCTTGAACTCACAATAATGATCAGTGAAGGCTACTAGGAAACTACTTACTACAAATCTACAGACGTTAAGAATGTTTCAGATTTTAATATATATATTTCTAACATTCTAAAAATATATGCATATGTATATGTTTATATGTTATGATGCTAAATATATAACAATAATTTCTGCATTATCGATCTGGGTTCTCTGCCACCGTGATTTTTCTCTCCTTGTAGCTTACATTTTTCCCTGGAGAGATTCCAAAGCAAGAGTTTCTGTAAGATTGGAGGAAGAAGGACAATAATTTCCGTACATGTAGCAGGATTTAGGAGAGAAATTTGCTAAAAAGTGGAATTCTCCACTGTTTTGAATGGTCAGATGTGTGGATGTCTAGCGTGATGGTGTTTGTCAAGTTAGAGGTGCTTGTCGTTGATCAGGCAATGAACAGGAACCTGGTTTGCCATTTTCTCTTCAAACTTTTCAGAGGGTATTCTGGTCACTTACAGTAAAGGAACTGTCATTCAAGACTACAGTCTCAAGAAACAAAATCATGTTTTTCCCTTCAGTTTTTACCCTCAAACCTTTTCCTGTCTCCATCTCAACCTACTCTACCCAACCCTTTGCCATTTCCCACAAGCCCTAACACATACAGCTCTCTCGCTCTTTACATCGTCATCGACCAATAAGAGTTGAGTTGCTCCACCTTTTTAAGGTAAAAAAGAAGAGGAAAAAACAATCACTATGCATTTTCCAGACCCAAAAACAAAAAAGCAAAAATCACAACCTTAATTCAAGCTTTTCTAGTGTTTTTCAGCATTATCAGGAGAAAGAATCCTTCCATCCCTTCTCTTCCATCATCAGTCTTATCGTCCCTTGTTACCAGTATTTCCAGCTCCACGCCTCTTTCTCTCTCCCATCAAAAATGGAAATCATGTAATATCAACCAATGATTACAACTTCTTTTGTTTCATTACTCACTTCTTCCTTCTTGGGTCTAGCTAGCTAGTATTTCCCATCAGCAGCAAAAACATAGGACTATCCAATCTTTTGTAGGACTATAAGCAACCAAGTTAAAGGTTTTTGTTTTCAGGAGAGGCAAACCCTAGAGAAAAACAAGTGAGTGAAGTGATTGTAAGGACAGGAAATAGGAAGAGGAGAGGCCACCGCCACCTCCAGCACCAACAACATAACCTAAACCATCTGAAAGATCGAAATAACTCAAACAACATTCTCCATGAATTCAATCCCAGAAATGGAGAGCTCCAACTCTGAAAACATAAGTTTCAACAACATAGGCAACAGCCCCACTGCCATGTCAGCCTCAAACTCTTCATCACCGTCCTCCTCCACCGCTCCAAGTCGCTATGAGAATCAAAAGCGCCGAGACTGGAACACCTTTGGTCAATACCTGAAGAACCATAGGCCCCCTCTTTCTCTCTCCAGGTGCAGTGGTGCTCATGTCCTTGAATTCCTTCGCTACCTTGACCAATTTGGCAAAACCAAAGTACACACTCCAATCTGTCCTTTTTATGGCCACCCAAACCCACCTGCCCCTTGCCCCTGCCCACTCCGCCAGGCCTGGGGTAGCCTTGATGCGCTTATCGGACGCCTCCGAGCAGCCTTCGAGGAAAATGGAGGCAAGCCCGAAGCAAACCCTTTTGGAGCTCGTGCTGTTAGGCTTTATCTTCGTGAGGTTCGTGATTTGCAGTCTAAAGCAAGGGGGGTTAGCTATGAGAAAAAGAAGCGTAAGCGTCCACCACAGCAACAAATCCAACCCCTGCCACTGCCACTTCCACTTCCACCACCTCCAGGTGCAGCTTAACAAAAAGAAACAAAGAGTTCCCTTTATCAAGCAGTTTACAGTACTACTGCTCTTTATTGTTCTTAATTTTTTCTCTACCCGTATTTTTGGTTATTTTGTTTTAGTATGTATGAGTTATATGGCATTTAAGTATTTAGGGTTACCCTTTCTCTCTCTTTTTTGGGTATTTCTCTGTTTGCTTTGGATATATGGAAACGATGGCTAGCTAGATCTGCAGATACCACGAATCTACTTTCGATGCCAACAACGGTAGTAATATTACTAGCAGTGGGACTAGCAGTAGTGGTAATAGAAAAGTGGTGGTAGAAGTGATTGTACTTGCATTTATGGTCTGTGTTGGAACTGAGAGTGCTCATAAATTAATGTAATATTCATGTATGCCAAGCCATAGATTTGCAGATCATGATGTTCTTCCTCTCTCTTTCTCCTTCTTTGGACACTGGCGCTTCTTATCAAATTCTTTGAGGGTGCTATGGAAATTCAGTCACATAGTGGTTAAAGCTTGAAAGACATTAAATAAGAATCATTATGTCAGATGTCTAGCACGACTACTGTTGTTTTAATGGTTGGGTTGCAGATGCCTGGTCAGTTTTTCATTTCCTCTGCCGAGTCTCTGACTTAACTTTTGCCCTATTGCCCTGCTACTTTAACTGCCTTGCTGTCTAGAAAAACCATTGGAAATTGACATAAAGATAAGAGTATATGTTGATTTTTAAAGATTATTCTTTTAATTTAGTGCCATGAAAGATTGATATCAAGGCATAAACTTGGGTGTAGATATATAAATATAGAGATATGTAGCTTCTTAGGATACTTTTCTTATCACACTCTTGTAGATGCAGTCTTTGTGTACCAATGAATTGATTTAATATTCAGAAACTTGTGCTGTTTCATTTAGTGTTGTCATTTCATCAGTCGAGGGGGAAAGATAGTGAAAAATGTGGCAGACAGACAATGCAAAGTACTTATGGCTTTGAGATTTTGTTGATTGTAATTTTAGTATTGTAATTTATCTTGTGTGTCATATAATTGATCTCTTCACCATTAAACTCCTCCGGCCATTTCCCTTATTAGTCATCTCAGATTAGTTTCTTCTTCTGGGTTTTTTTTTTTTTTTGGGAAAAAAGAGAGGAGAGAGGATGGATCATAAGTCGTCAAGTCAAAATTACTTAACACTCACATGAACCTAGCAGGAAACAGTGGAATCTAGTTAGGTTTCTAGTCAAGTCGAAAAGGTTTTGTTAGTATAAAATTAGAAGACAAGACAAAAAGGTCGACATCCAAGATCTTGACATAATTGATGCTAAATCACTATATACTACTAGTATGCTAGCAGGTGACTAAATACAAAATAAGATTGGAAACCATGCATGGAGATTCGAGGAGGTTTTGTTTGATTATTTAGATATATTTTTAAGGTAGCCATAAATTAATATTGAGTCATCTAAAAATTATAATTTGTGTTAATTGTATGCTTATTATTATGTAAATAGAAAATAAGAAAACTAATTTTATTTAATCAAGAAAGATATAAGCTATTTTCTTTTTTTAATAACAATCGAAGTTTTTTTGATTGTTGGGAAAACCATTAAGTTCATGGGATTTTGAGGTAGAATATTATACCATCAAATAGAATCAACAAAATAAACTTCACTAATTGTGCTATGAAGCTGACATGAATAAAAATATTCTCTGAAACTAACATAATTAACTTTAGTTGTTTGTTCAATCTATGATACCGGCAAGCCCTCTGAATAAATCACCCTTATTGTAAGTAAAATTCATGTCCAATTTCTTCAACCAAAAAGATAATTTAATTTGAGGTATAAAATGAAATATTGTATTCTAGTTCAGAACTTTATCCTAAAAAATCTTCTTGTTTTATTCCAGCCAAATACCCCATGAGATTCCATATGATAGCATTGTCAAGGCTTTGCTTTGAAACTCCCCTTCACCATTGCAATGAATTCCCAAACGACCTCCTCCACTATTTGACGCATACACCAGTTAAAGCCTGGCTATTTAATAACACGTTGACAAAGCCTCCATGAAAGATGGTGGTGAAGAAATAAGTGTATTGCACAAGGACACAAAGCTTGACTTGAATTTATCAAATTCATTTTCCAAAGAAAACCCCTTGTCCATCATCTATCTTGTAGAAGTAACCAAAAAAACATCTTAATCCTAGGAGGAGCGATATTTATCCATAACAGTGGAGTGAAAGAAAAAGTACCTACAAATTCAATGTTATTAGTAGTCGTGGTGCAAGGTTTAACTGTATATCCTCCTTGTTTATGTAGCTTCCATTGCTTTAATTTTGCCCTATTTGTACCCAATCTGATCCCATCTATCAAAGTGTAGAGTTGTTGCAGCTCGGATTGTTGTGGAGAACGGCTCCAGTTGAGTTTCCACATCCATCCCCTGTTATTATGCTCCCCCATTATTGCTAAATATTCTGATTGAATTGTTGAGATTGTATAGAGAAATGGAAAGCACTCTCTCAAAATACCACATGGCAACCATCTATCTGTCAAAAAACATGAATTGTGTTGATAATTGAACTAATAGCAGTCCATGTTGGTGATATAGGGTTCTTAAACAGTGGAAGGCCATTGATGCAAGGAGGCCAGTACATGTTAGTGATGAGATTCTACCAACCTCCTTGATTACTATTATCTAGTCTCCAAAGCCATTTAAAAAAGCATTGCCTTGTTTTTTCCTTGCAAAGAGCTGCCTCTACCCAATCCATCTTTCTTTCTTCCCTTGAAAAGCACTTGCCAAGCTACCTTGCAGATATATTTCTTTCGAAAGATAAACCAACCCACAAAAATCTTCGTTGTATTGAGGTGATCAACCGAGCTACACCCTTAGGCATGAGAAAGATAGACATGTAATACAATGGATGAGATGAAAGGACACTTTTGAAGAAGACAGACCCTTCTTTGAACCTATGTGTAGTAAATAATAAATCATGGATCAAAGTATTTCCTTTTTGTTCTTTCCATGCATATCTTAGATTGTCTCCAAATTTAAAGTATTTTATTTGCTTGACAATTACAATTGTGTTATGAAAATTGTACTTCTCTCATACGTTTGCAGTCATATTATTCTTTTTTTGGCACAACACTAGCATCTTTAATTTCCCTTGTAAATTATAATTACCACAGGTTCTCCATCAATTTTCAATAGATTTTTTTCTGCCGAAGGTTTCTAATATTAATTTGTGAATGAGCATTGGGCATAAGGTTTGGCTACTTTCTAGCATATATACATATATATAATTAACGTTCCTTTTCCTTTTCTTTTTCACCGTACACATCACGACAGCGGTTCAATTGAAGTTGTATGTTTTTGTAAGCATAGTATGCTCGTATTCCCATATTTTAAGCAGAAACATGAGCTTCGAAAGGGAACGAGAGGATGACTCCATATGCCAATTTCATGATTTTAACACATAAAATGTAATTTCTGAAACTTTTGGGAGCTGTTTTTGCTTATGTATGTATGTATGTATGTATGTATGTATATAGGCACACACGCTGCATTACCAAAATGTAGGGAGGTTGCATGAAACATCAGATCAGTAAAGGGGCTAGAAAATTGTATCCGGACGCGCATCCAGTGTAACTTGATTTTTTTATGCGAATGTGATACAAACCATTCTTTTATTGATTAAAGTTCTATACTTTTATGGCATTGTTATTGTGACTCAACCCAAATCAGCAGCAGTTTTGGCAGCTTTAACGCGTTTCTATAGAAAATTTATGTATTTTTTACTGTTTTTTTTTTAAATAATTTTAATGTGTTGACATTAAAAAAATTTAAAAAATGTAAAAAAAAAAATTCAATATATTTTTAAATAAAAAACTATAGTATAAAGTAACCTGCACTAAACACAACTAAATATTTGCCCTCCACTTCCTATATTATACACAAGCCTATGTGGGATTTTATGCTTTGATGTTAAAAAACAGAGCAAAGAATCTTTCTGCATGACTGATAATCTAGTCATTACCAAACATTACTCGGTTCTGTGCTGAAATCAGCACCCTAAAATAGTGATGGCTTGCTTTAGCACTAGCTAGAATTCTGCAAATGGGTAAATCATTATTTTGCCCCCCAAAGTTTCAACAACTTTCCACTTTCATCCCCCAACTTTAACTTTATATATATATATATCGTTTTGATTGATTACTGACTTGCAGTCGGAGGAGTGTTAATTTTCTCCAACATTTTCTATTATTTTATATTTCTCAAAGTTTTTTCTCTTCGGTCTTTATTTTTACCCGGATATCCTCAAACTCTTTTTAAAAAATCCAAGACCTCGAATTAGCATGTGCAATTCTACAAATACACTCACAAATCCAGAGACGATAAAGATTTTGAAAAGGCAGTTCTGCTGTTAATTACCTTCAGCTATTTTTGAAACGCCAAGGATAATATTCAAAAAATCTAAATCATAGACAGAGGTTATAGAACAAGGGTTTTATTAGGACAAGGATAACATTCAACATACATTCTAATTTTTTATGAGTTTTATTAAGAAAAAAAAACTTTGGTTACGAAAAAAAATTATAATTTATATTTTTTAAAAAACTTTCCTTTTTAAACTACAGTGGTAAAGTTATCATAATGATTGATTGATTCCTCTATTTTGTTCTTGGTAGAATAAATAATCAATTGAATGAGGTTTTTTTTTCTAGAAAAACAAACTCATGGAATTTATTTAGCTTCAGGGGATGTTTGGCCTGTGTTTAAACTGGGTTTTTCAAAAAAAGTTTGTTTTAGATTATTTTTTTTAATGTTTTTGAATCATTTTAATGTATTGATGTTAAAAAAAAATTTAAAAATAAAAAAATATATTTTTATATATTTCCAAATAAAAAACACTTCAAAAAATAAACTTTATAATCATGTCAAACACCCCCAGCTAAAAAAACAAACAACACATTATGTTAAATAAATTAAAAAATTCTCAAAATCAGTGCTGCCATGGAGGCACTGAATTAATTAGGGTACTCTTCAGCATCAAATCGTCCCTTTCATTTAGAATAAGCACAGACAGGCTGGGTGTTGTTGAGTGTTTATGAGCCAGAGATAGAGATAAGACGAGTATTATCGAGGCCCTTGTTCTAAAACTCTGGGAAAGAGTGTCTAGTCAAGGCATCGGTTGACAAAATGCATCATGATGTGGTTCTTATTAGGCAGCATTATTGGCGCCTGATGACGAAACAATTAGCAGAGCTGCTAGCGCCTGCCTGCGCAGATTGTCTAAACAAAGAAGCATTAATCACACGTTTTCTGTTGCTACACTGTTTTCTTTTTTTTTTTTCTTTTAATATACAAGTATATTAATTTTAATTCGTTGATCCCGTGACCTTGCTCCAATGCACACCGTGCCCAGGTTTTGTGTCAATTGGCGAAAATACCCTTCAGAGGCTTTTCATTTCATGCATCTCTCTCTCTATTCACAAGCTAATTTGCAAGAGTCTTCGACAAACAATCAAGCACCAGACTAATTACAATCCTATCATCTCCTTAAAAACAAATAACACGTAAGCTTTTTATGTAAGGTATAAACCGTGCTAACAAAAAGAATTCAATGTTAAGAAGAAAAAATAATTAAAATCTCAAATTAACTAAAAAAAATTAAAATAGCAAAAATAATATCTTTTGAGCTTAGTTCGAATGCTTTTCCGGCCTCAATTGGTTACTACAAGTTGCTCCTCTTCTCGAACTAGGCTCACACTCTTCATTCTACAAGTTAAATCAAGTATGTAAGGGTATGATGCAGGTGAAAATACAAAGAATAGTAACAACAAGCACATAAAAGATAGAATTTGATGTGCGAAAAGAATTACAAACACGAATCCTAAATTTATACTTTTATTCTTTTAAATAAAGTATAACGAAGTCTGCATTTTTAAAAGACTTACAATTCTTTTAAATATATATATATAAAATATAGCATCATCATATGATAAAATCATAATCCTAAAACAGATAGGAAAGTAATAAAAAATCCAAAATAAAAAGTAAAATTAAAAAAATTAGCTCAAACAGGATCTACCAAGTCTAATTTAAGGAAATTCATGGAACGGACCGAACCATACTTGCTAGTCCTCCATTAAATTAGATCTTATTGTAAAAGATACTTTGTTAAATCTTAGACCACGGATATAGAAAATTATGTTACCTTTTATAGTTTATAGCTTCGATCGTGTGTAAAGGAATATTACACTTTTAATATTATATAAAACCCCAATTATATAAATAGTAATATAAACAGAGAGGATGATATTGTATATGCATGTTATGTACGCTAGAAGTCTAAAAAATAGTTTCTCTTTTGGTTTTCTTGCTCTCAAACAGAGGACTAAAACTAGATTAACCAGATTGTGGTAGAGTGGACTGGAACGGATCGAATCAGACTGTTTATCTGGTTTAATTATAAGTTCAGCTTGATTCACACTCTGGATTGCTAGATTTTCGAATCAGCTCGTTGGGTTGAACCAAGTTCGTCAAGTATGATCAAATCTATGCATAATTCCGAATCTACTCTAGAAATTTCACCGGGCGTGGGATCGCTACAAACAAGTAGTGGATCCTGCTCGTCGGATGAAGTTTTCTCGGGAAATCAATTGTTTTCGGTATAGTCACCCGCTTCTCGTCATGCTTTTACTCTTGACACCGATAATTTTTTTTAAAATTACCAATCCATGGCGGCCTATTAGTACACTTGAAATAACGATATAATTTAACCAAACGCAGACGTCAAAATCTCAGGAAAATAAAATTCACAACATTTATTAGAAATCCATTGTTCGAAAGAGCGGTTGAATTGTATTTCTGAAAAAATTTAGTTTTTTTAATTTTAGATTATTTTTTTATATTTTTGAATCGGGTTGAAGTTCAAAATAAATTTAAAAAAATAAAAAATATTTTAAAAATAATTTTTATCTTAGAACAGAAAGCTGTACCAGTGGAAGAGTATCAATCGGGCAATAACATCCAAATTTGGCAGCAAAAGTCTGTCCAATATTTACCTTCCCAATAATTGTATGATTTAAGACAAAAGATGCCTTAGAAGGACTAAGCGCTGCCTCCTCCACGTTCTTCACAGTTAAAAACTACTCTACTCCTGTAATTCTAATCTCTTCCAACAGAAAGCCCTTTTCTTTTCGGGCGTTGCGGCGGCAAAACGAGTTAAAGAATCCCATCATGATTTTTTTTATATTTTAAAAATATTTTTTTAAAATTAATTTTTAAATTAATTTTTTTTATTTTTAAATTATTTTAATATGTTGATATCAAAAATTATTTAAAAAATATATATTATTTTAATATATTTTCAAGTAAAATACATTTTAAAAAAATAATTTGACAAAATAATATTTATGCGATTTGTGTACGGTTTGTAACAATGGCACAAAAGAAATTACAGTACTATATTCTTAAAAATTATTAAAATACTTAACAAGTAATACAAATGTATTAAATTAAAAATAAAATAATAAATCTTAGTGAAGTTGTAACTTGCTCAGTTCGACGTGTCATCAAGATCTCAAGAGATTAAACACCAGCATCGACACAAAATTAAATAACAAATAAAAAACTAAAAATAACAACTACGTACGTCATCGTCTCTTTCATTTGATTGGGTTGATTATTATTGATTAAAATTGCATTAATCCATAAATTAAATCTTGCATTAATAGCCCTTAAACAGATTGTTTGATTTGATTTAGTAAAGCAAGTTTAATTGAATGGGGCTCTGATTAGATTTAAAGTTCTTATGAAAAATGATTTTTGACTTTATAATATAAGTATATTTGATAAAAATGACTAGAATCAGTTTTTTTTTAAGAATATATATAATATAAATAGGAGTTCATTGGTTAAAAGTTATTAAATTTAGTTTTCAATCACATACAAATCCGACTCGGTTTTATCATAAACTTTTGATTTAAATAAAAAATAACTTAAATTAATTTGAAAATTTCATGTCAACCATAAACTTAACAGTGAATCAAAACAAATGACATTTTATTAACCAGTAGTTCAAAGGATTGGACATCTTTAAGACTTTAACCATGAAGAAATGGAACCTATAAACAAAATATAAGTTATGTTCTTCTTCAGCCATTCCACCAAAAGTGATATTCGCTGTTGCCAACTAAAGCACACCACCAGCGTACCTGAGTTTTCTATCCCTTTACCTATCTCATCCTGATATCCTGATGATTTTTCAAAAAATCTAAGTAATTAGAGGTAAAAGATTTATATTTTAGATAGTAAGTTAATTTTTTAGTTCTGACAACTCAATCCATTTTTTTAATTAAAGTTGTTGGAGGCAGGTATCCGATACCTCTAAAAAGTCTTTATTGGTAAATTTAAGGATTCTCTAATTATTAAATTAGTGATTTTTATAAAGAAAATATAATAATATTACATAGAGATACTCTGAAAATAAATATACAATAAAAAATGAAAATTTTAAATATTTTTTTCTCGATTGAAGAATTTATGACTATTTATGGCTCATGAGTCTCTTTATGGAAATGAGGGGTTAAAACATAATATTTTCTTGATAATTTTAATGAGAAAAAATATCTCTGATACATGTATTAATGTTGTTGAAAAATATCTCTGACATATGTATTAATATGAAAAAATATCACTGATATATGTATTAATATTAATTAAAATATAATGAGTCATTGAATAACTTTTACACACTATCTTTTATACAACATTAATATTAATAAAAATATGATGGATACTTAAAGAACTTTTATACATTTAAGGATATAAAAATGATATAATTCAAATTAAATGAAGTGCCCATGAGATCACTGAGCTGTTTTCTTAGACTAAACCCGAAAGAGTTAGGTTTATTTCATGACTGAATTGAAAAAAAATGAGATTGATAGTTTCTTAGAGTTTTTTAACATGTTAAATTTAGATTTATCATATCTTAATCTTATCTATTTTCAACATTGCCAGTCATATCTCATAGCAATGAAAAAAAAAGTCAAAAAAAAAAATCCTTAGCCAGATACAACCTTCTACTAGCATGTTCTTTTGCTGGAATTGTTTGAAACCCTTGCAGGATAACCCAGATGGTATCTATAAAAGCCCCTCAATATTCCAATCCCCAAAGAATCCATATCCAAAAAAAAAAAAAAAACAAGAACCCACATCGCAGTCGTTTGCTGGAGTAGTTCAATATTTAAAGAGGTTTTTTTCTTATGATAAATGTTTAAATTAATTTTTGGATCTAGAATAACTAAATTGGTTTCTATTATAAAAACATGTCTTAAATTTGTAGTATTTCAAACAATATTTCAGTTTCTTTCTTAATTTGAAATCATCTATTCTCAATCTTACTATGGAGGGATTGAATAAAATCAATAAGTATAATTTCATGTTATTTCTTTATTATTCTTGAGATTTTAAATAGTTTTTAACAGATTTTTTTTTTAAATTTTTTGAATAATTTTCTTTATTTATAAGAAAATAATATCTTTCTTAAAAAATAAACATTTATAATTTAGATACACGCACGCAGGAAGTTGTTTTCTTACACTAATTGTGGTTTGATTGATTATTCGGTCGAGTATTAAGGTAAAGATAGCATAGTTATCAAATCTTGTATTGTTTTGGAAGCCAATCCAATAACTCATTAATTTAAAGCTCGACACGAGCTTATATTTTATTTTAAATTGCTGATTGATTTAATCAAATCCATGTTAAATTTGATGGGGTTAATTTTAATAATTTTTAAAATTTTTTATAAAAAATAATATTATAGCAAGTGAAATCATGCTAAAGGATTGGCAAAACGAAGAATTGAAAGTTTGGGAGCTAATGAGCTATGGTTTCTGCGATAGCCTATGGGAGAGAGATCCACTGAAATCAATAGCACTGGTACGAGAATCGCGCGTTCTTCGGTCATCAGATTAGACGTTCGATTTGACACTCATAAAGAAAGTAGTGGGGCCTAACAACAGTGTACAATCCACGTGCGCACCTGTCGGCCATGTCGGCTACAGTTATCGCTTTGTTCGATTGACTATATACCTCTATCCAACTGAAGGCCAAATACATGCATTTTGCCACGTATCATAGCATCCGAGCTGGGACCCACCTTACCTCGATAACGTTGAACCGTAAATGATCGCTGTCGCTTCTAAATCACGGCCACTAACTATTGTATAAAAGTGGGTCCCCATATGTCTTGGGAAGCGTGAAGGGTCCCATACGATCCCGCTTTCAGCCGTTTGATTATACTTTTATGTACGGACACTCCTCGGCTTGGATCATGTGGGCTAATTTTTTTATTTGAGAAATGATATTCGGTGTTTTTTTATTCTGGGCTAAGAATTCTTTTTTTGAACTCCTAGTTGGAGCGACACGTCTTTCCACTTGTGTATTAAGAATGCAGATTCTGACAGGGTCCCACGGTAAAGTTGATGCCACGGTGTAACATGAAAAAAAATAAATCCTCGGTTGATTGTTGCTGATTTGCTTCGAATTAGAACATCTTTGCTTTTTCCGGAAAAAAGAAGATGTTTTTAAAGTTTTTTTTGTTTTTAATTATTTTTTTAGATTATTTTGATGTGCTGAATTTAAAGATAAAAAAATATTATTTTAAATTATTTTTAAATAAAAAATAGTTTGAAAAGTAATTATTAATACAATTTCAAATACCATCTTAGTTCTCAAAGTTATCAAACCTCGTTGAAGTTGGTTAATCTAGGTTGATCATATAAATCTAAAACAAGTTATTTTATTACTTCGACGGTTGGATTAGCTATTATAAAAAAAACGATATCAAAAACTCCTTTAAAAATTTAAGCAAAGTCCAACAGTCTAATAAAAAGTTATGGTTTTTTTGAGCCATCATTCAGGTCTAGCTCCACCGGACCTCCTTTAGAATCTATACCTGTCTCACTAGTTCATAAATGCAACTGCAAGGCCATTCACGTAATCTATTAAGGGCAGATTCTTATTTAGTTATGACAAACCCCCATTTGATTGTTCAGAATCACTCGTGAGAACTACTGTATGAACAATAACCTTTTAATATTTTAATTGAATTCTGTTTTTTAATCTACAAGTTAGACAAAAATACATATTTTTACTCGTAAAATATATTTAAAAGAAAAAAAATATAAAATTATAGTTTCTATGTAAAACAACTAGTTGGTTGGTAGTTGTCGTACTTTAAAAGCACATGATGTTTAGATATTGTTATTCTAAAATGCTACAATTATCTTATCATGTTTAAAAATAACAATATTCAATAAATATTATGTTTTAGAAGCGTGACATAGATATTACTATTCTAAAATACAACAATTATCTTATCATATTTAAAAATAACAATATCTAATAAATATTATGTTTTAAAGGCGTGACAAAGTGATGGTTTACATTTAAAAAATCTCCTAGGTAGAAGAATATAGTTGTTAGATACAAGTGGAGCATTAATTGATCAGATAAAGAGTTTGTATCACTTATTATTGGGTTAAGTTTCAAGCTACTAGGTGAATAGTATTTATTGAAATGATTATTTTCTTCAAAGAAAAATCTTTTTATATAGACTTGGTATCAAATTAGTTAAATTTTACTAGATTAATGTGTGGTTTAGTTTAACTAATAACTAGATGGAATCAAGTTTTAAATCTCGATTGAGGGGGTTTAACAAGCAAAAAGGCAATATAGACGTTACTAGGAGTAGAAACATTTAAAAATGTCTGTACAACTATGCTGAAACCAAATCATTTGTAAAACGGTGAAAAAGTTGTGTATTTATCTGTTTTATAAGGTGATGCATAATTTTTTTAATTAAAGATTTACTAAAATAATATTTTTATATTAATATTTTTTTAAGTAAAAAATAATTTAAAAATTATTTTTAAAAACAAAATTACCACGGTGTCAAACAAGCACATATTTTTATTAAGCTAAAGTATACGGAATTCTCTAAATATTGATTGGAGTGCCATTATAGTATGGACTAAAAATTCCGTTTTAGTGTTTTATAACTAAATCACTTGGTTTAATTTAATTTATTGTTAAATCATTCTAAATTTCCATCTAATTATTACATAAAAAAAAACAAGTGCTAATCACCTGCGTAATAATTACACTGTAATTGTATTATCCTCCCTCCCGACCAAATTGCAAAACCCCCCTCCATTTCTTTTTCTCCTCAATCAACAAAATCACTCACCACCGCCGATAACCTCCACCACATCATAAGACATCAGCAATAACCTTCACCGTTTCATCATCCTCCACCACGCCATGATTACCACGCTTCCACTTACACATATCATTACCACCAGCACTAAAAGCTTCATTATTTCAGCTACCATAACCAGTTTTGTCGGGTTGGATTGAAGGACGAATTGTGGGGTTTTTATGATTTTGAAATGAATTGAGTTTAATGTGGATGTAATTAGGTCTTTCATGTTTTTCTCGCTACCCAGACGGTTGAGTTAATTGGTAAAGTAGACAGGATTAAGAGGTATATTTTTTATATAGTTTTTAATTTAACTTTTTTTTATCCATTAATGTTGATGGTCACCGGCCACAGGGCATAAATTATGTTTTATAAGTTTTTAATTATGTTGACGGTCCAGAATAATCTACTTCTAATTAAAAAAAGGTTTTTGATGAATTTAGATTGATATAGTAAAACTTAATTTTGATGTATTTGGATAATTTCTTCTTCAACTACTATTACTCAAACCCATTTTTTATTAAAAAAGATTGATGATTGAGACTTTCATGTGATAATTTAGTTTTCTTAAAGACGGAACCTTAGAAAAACTAGCTAATTGTTGGATTAAATTAAATAAAACAATTTTTTCAAAGACCCAGTGCAGAATTTTTAGCCTAGCAATTGGTGTCACTTTATCCAATAGCAAATATTTCTGAACTGGGTATTTTTCGCATCAAACCCTACCACTGATTCAGGGAAAATGTAGCAAATTCGACATAGATGCAAATAAATAGGAATAGGAGCCCATCAAAGTAAAATGCTAAAAGCTTTCATACATGGAAACATGCTCAAAAGCCCAATACATGTTACGGATCTCTGTGCTCAATCTAGGGTTTGGTCCACGGCTTACCTGTGTCAGGCCTCCACACGCCCTGCCCTGAGATAAATTATTGTTGTTATATTATAATAGAATTAATTTTTAATATTGATACATTAAAACAATTCAAAAATTAAAATAAATTAAAACAGAATAAATATTAAAAAAAAAAACACGACCACGCAGCAATAAAAAATAGGATCTTCCTTGTCTATAATCCATCCATAGTAATTATATATAAAACTCAAATTTATTTTAAAATTTTGATTCAATAAAAATATATCTTAATATAAAATTTGGTATATTTAATAATTCAAGTTTTGTTTATATATATATTTTAGTCACCTTCAATAAAAAATTAAAATTTTGATTCAATAAAAATATATCTTAAAACACAAATTTTTGCCATTGCATTTATTTTATTTTATTCTTAAAAAACAGGTACATATTTTGGTTGTTTTTTTCCAAATAATCTAATTAATTTATATTTCAACAGCTTTCCTAAAGTAAAATATTTTTCACACAAACTCTCATCCTGGTCGTTGATGCACATAAATTCTGAATTGTAACTCAACCAGTATTGACATATGTATTTCTTAAGGGATTTTGAGACCTCCCCTCTTGATTTTATTTTATTTTTCTTCTATAAAAAGAGATTCTGTACGTTGTTTACGAGCAATACTGCAGCATGGCATGTCATGAACATGGCAGGCAAAGAGCCGAGAGGCAAGACTCTCCCTTTCACTATATTATGCATTTGTTTTTACGGTGTTTTATAAAGTTTCGTATTGTTTTATTTAAAATTAATTAATTTAGTATTTTTATACTATTTTTATTTTTTAATATTATTTGTAATTATATTTCTAAACACTCCTAATAAATGCGGCCAATATTACCACATAAATTCCTCAAATTTAAAACCTTTTTGCCTTTCATGAATCTTCACTCAAGAAAATAAAAACTCTTTTAAGTAACTTATCATCACTTTCTCGTACAAACCACTCAATCGCTCTTGTCATATCAATGATTTTTATATTAAAAAAATATAACAACAACAAAATTATTATTTTATATTCATCATTTTTTATAAAGCAATCAATCAATCAAAATAGTTATAAGATCCAGCTTGTGATTTACTTGTAGACTCAAAATTCGGCTAAGGCTAAATTAGTAAATTTCAAAGAAATATATATATATATATATATCATTTTAAATTCATTCTATTAAAAAAGTTTGAGCAATTAAATGAATTAAGTGTCTATTGAAATAGGGATTTTTTTAATTATTTTTTATCTAAATATATATCGAATCAAATTTTTTTAAATACATCAACTCATCAAAACAATAAAAAAAATATAAAAAATTTTAGAACTAAAAAATATTCAAAATTTATAAAAATTACAGTTAAACTGGAATGCGAAACAACACATAATTCGTTTAATACAAGACCCGGGTTTTGAAACACCTTCGAATGTCTAATAATTATTATTAAAACGAACAAAAATCCACGCACATTGTCACTCCCCCGCCCCCCTTAAAATAAATAAATAAATAAATAATAAAATAAAATAAAATAAATAAATAACAAAAATGCCTACCCATGATCGCTCTACCGACACCGGCGTCCAAATCATCTCCTCTTGCCGCGTAAAAGAATAACGGCAATAAAAATATTTCACACACCCGCCTCTGCAAATCCCTCCCCAACTCCAAGAAAGCCAATTATTTCCAAACTCTCTCTCTCTCTCTCTCTCTCTCGATCGAACCAGAGCCAAACAATGGGCTCACTCCCACCATCTATGGACCTTCCCTCACCGAATGCCAAATCCCAACAAATTGACCAAACCACCCTTCTCAACCTCTTCAAATCCCAACAAAACCACCTCAACTATTTCTTCCAAAACCTCGATCTCTCTCAAACATTAACCTTCACCCAAACACTCCTCCACTGTAACGGCACTATTTTCTTCTCTGGCGTCGGCAAATCCGGTTTCGTCGCCAATAAAATCTCCCAAACCCTAATCTCCCTTGGCATTCGCGCCGGCTTTCTCTCCCCTCTCGACGCCCTCCATGGCGACATCGGCGCCCTCTCCGCCTCCGACATCCTCGTCCTATTCAGCAAATCCGGGAACACTGAGGAGTTGCTCCGTCTGGTTCCGTGCGCCAAGGCGAAAGGTGCGTATCTGGTGTCGGTGACGTCCGTTGAAGGCAATGCTCTCACGGCGGTTTGCGATTTGAATGTGCGTTTGCCTTTGGAGAGGGAATTGTGTCCGTTTGATTTGGCTCCTGTGACCTCCACTGCGATCCAGATGGTTTTTGGGGATACCGTCGCGATTGCGTTGATGGGAGCCAGGAATTTGAGTAAGGAAGAGTATGCGGCTAATCATCCTGCTGGAAGGATCGGCAAGAGCTTGATTTTCAAGGTCTTTCTTTCTCCTTTTTTTTTAATATTAATTGATATTCAATTGCTTTTATGATTTTCTTTTTAATGTTTTTTTGGCTATTTGAATTGGGCATCGAGTTAGATTAGAATTAGAATGTGCATAAATGAAGTTGTTTTACTTAATTGCTGCCGCGATCTACTGCGGTGATATTATTGATAATGCTATTTCAGTTATTTGTTGCTGCCATCTATCGAGATTGATTTTGAAAATTTTTGTTGCTTGGATTCGACTTAAAATGCTTCAGGTAAAGGATGTGATGAAGAAGCAAAATGAGCTACCAATCTGTAAGGAAGGAGATTTGATAATGGATCAGTTAGTTGAGCTGACGAGTAAAGGATGTGGGTGCCTGCTTGTTATAGATGATGGGCATCACCTGATCGGAACGTTTACAGATGGTGATCTACGGCGTACTCTCAAGGCTAGTGGGGAAGCCATCTTTAAGCTTACAGTGGGAGAAATGTGCAACAGGTAATGTGAAAGAAAACAATGCATTTGGTGTTCTCGAAGTAATTGTGAGCGATCGTTTTAGCTGGACGTTACTCTGTTTTTGTAGCTTGTATGTGATGTCAATCGTTTCTATAATGGAGAGTTTCTTGTTTATCAGTCTTTTTGCTTAATGTTGCAAATCATGGATTGGGATTGATTTGAGTTTGTGGCAAAATTGCATGTTTCTCAGTGCTTTTTGTCTTGTGTTGTTTCAGGAACCCAAGAACAATTGGTCCTGATGCAATGGCAGTGGAAGCCATGAAGAAGATGGAATCACCACCATCCCCTGTACAATTTTTGCCTGTTATTAAGGATGATAATATCCTGATTGGTATCGTTACCCTCCATGGATTAGTTTCAGCTGGGCTTTGATAAAATTTGGGATTTTATTTTTTAATGCCTCGTAGGTTTTATTTATTTTTTTAATTTGTGATTCTTTATAATATTAAAAAACTGGAACACCACCGGGCAGGGTTCTCTTGTATTCTTATCTTATCATTGTTTCAAAGAATTATTGGATCCTATATGTTCTGTAGATGTAGAGGTATTGGATATTCTATCTTGGGATATTTTAGGTAGTGTTTGGTTATTGTTTTAAAGAAACGGGGGAACACCCATTGCGCAGACAAAGAAGATAATCCTGAGGGGTGTAGCTTAACTGGTCAGATTTTAGATTTGCTTCATATAGGTTACCAGTTCGAGTCTTACAAGTCTCAAGGCCATTGGAGGCTTACATGATCGTTAACTTCAGGGCCTGTGGGATTAGTCGATGTGAGCGTAAACTGATCTGGACATCCATGTTAATAAAAAAAAATAAGACAAAAAAAATGGGGACAATATTGTTTTTGGTAATGAAATATAAGATAAAATAATTGTTTTTGTATCTTGTTTGACTATGGTAAATAATACAAAATTAAATATTTAAAAAATTATTTGACTTTATGTGTGTGTGTATTAATTGTTGAAATTAATAATCTTACAATAACTCTAAAATTGACTTTTTGATATGGGTTTTGGTCTAGATTGTAAAATAAAATAAAGGAAAGATTGACTCGACTTGATTCGATTAAAAATTTAGGTCAATTCATGAAAAAACGTGTAAAAAACTCATTGATTTTTTTTGAAAAAAAAAGGTTGCTTTGATTATTTTTTAAGAAATTCTTGGGTCAGCCAAGTTGACTTTCTCGACTCGTGACTTGAATCTTGTCTCGGGTCAACTCTCGAGTTGGATTTTAAAACTATAATAATAATTATTTTTATTCATATGTTGACTTGAGTCAATTTGTGTTAAATTGTGTTGATCCTCTCGACCCGTGATATGAACATTGTTCTAGCCAATCTTCGAGTTTGATTTTAAAATTATAATAATAATAATTTTTATCGTTACATTGACTTAGGTCAACTTGGATTGACCCTCCTAGTCCGTGACTCATGTCTCATTTTTGTTTTATGTTAACTTGGATTGACTCATAATTACCAACCTGACACGTAACTTGGGCCTTACTCTGAGTCGATCATTGAGTCAGATTTTAAAACTATAATAATAATCATTTTTGTTCTTATATTGATTCGGGTCAACGATCAACCTCACTCGTGATCTAAACCTTATTTCTAGTTGACCCCCAAATTGAGTTTTAAAACTATGGTAATAACCATTTTTATTCTTACGTTGACTTAGATCAACCCAACCCGTAACTAAAGCCTTGACCAATGACCCAGATTTTATCCTGAATCGACCCTTAAGTTGAGTTTTAAAATTATATTAATAATTTTTATCCTTCTATATCCTAGTTAGAAAATTTTTTATTAAATTTTTTTTATAATGATATTTTAGGAATAAAAAATAAAAAAATATTACCTTTAGAAACAAATCCTTCATACATATATATATATATATATATATATATATATATATATATATTCACTTTAAAATTATTTTAAAACTAAATTTATTTTTGTACCCATATCCTGATCGACATTTATGTTTTCATTGTATCTGTTATTTTTATCCCCGAAAAATAATCAAACACTACCTTCAAAAAAAAAAAAAAAAAAAAAACCTGGCATGAAAGCAAGATACTCAAATTCATAAGAAAAGAATGTGTGAATAACATGAGGCTCCCCTTGGGAGTCACCTAGCTCCTGGAGACCTGCGAGGGGACATTTGGCTCCTACTTAAACCTGATGTTGCACACTTCGTGGATTAGAGAAACAGCTATTCCGACAAGTGTTTTGTGGTACCTAAGTTTAGCTTCACCGAACACCTCGCGGACCGCTCGAACCCAAGCTTTCAGGCCCGGATGAATGAGCATCTGACTGCGCTGCAACATTTAGTTGTAACAAGCTAGTTAATTTACTGTCATGCCAACTGCTGGCTTCAAGTCGATTTCATATTTCGGCATACAGGATTGGGGACAGCATCGACGCATTATCTGGGACCATCATAATCTATACACCGCGTTATCCAGATACTTTTCTTGTGAGGTTGCACTATCATCCAAAAAGAAGCCAGCTCTTGGGAAGAAAAATGGTTTTGAGGGTCCCCCATAAAGAAAATAACACATCTTTACGTATTGAGATTGTCAGAAGTCTAATCGAAAGACTAAATTTCAGTCAAATTTGAAAGAACTACTTCTCCAAATATGAAAGGGACCTGAAGCAGCAGGAACATTGGATGGAAGCAGAAAGAACACAAATTTTCGCCAAAACTACATGCCAATTTCACATTCCCCCAACTCCGAGGAGCTAGATGAGCTTGTACTATCAGATGAAACTTCACATTTCAATAATAAAGAAGCATCATCCACAGCTTCACTTGTAACAAATGCAGACACTTTTGGGCTCTCCCTTGGCTTTTGTTCCCCTGTAACAAATGTAGACACTTTTGAGTTCTCCTTTTCCATTTGTTCATTCAAGGATCTTAGATGGAGCATTCGTGCCTTCACTTCTTCCTTTATGCTAGAAACAGCACTCCTCTCATTGCCATAAGGCGTTGCAACACGTTGTGATTGATGTTTTTTCTCTTTTGATTCTTCTGAGTGAAATTCTGGGCTACAGATATGGTTGGGTGCTTGTGAATCATCTTTGGAGATATACGAGTACAATGACAGTTTAAGCTCTTCTCTAGCCCACCTGTAGACTGCGCTTAATTTCCCTTCCAAGGCTTCAATAAGTATATTCAGCTTGCTGATTTCATATCGGAATACAAAGATCTTTTCACTCCAAGCACAGGAACATAGCTGTTTTGCATGATTCAGACAAGAGTATCTGTCCATGGAGCATGAACAGCGTACTGCAGAAAGGTGTAAATCATAGAAGCATATGCTGCATTCCCTTTTGCTGACAGCATCGAATTTGGTGTCCATCTTCTCTGACTGAGAAGGGGTGCACAGATATTTCCTTCTATTGTCTTCCATCTTCATTCGTGTCTGCGAAATAGGGGAATGAAGGAAAACGATAAGAAAACAAAATAGACCAGGCCATTGCTACAGCTTAGGTTAGGAAGGGTTTCACAGGTAAATGCACAATGCAAAGTAGGAATAGGAAAAGAATGTAACATAAAAGAAAACAGTTAGACCTTGTGCAAAGAAATTTATAATGATGACACAAGTGTTCTCTGGGAATATTCATATTAAATTCAAACAGGAGCTGAAGTCCACTAAAAACTGAACCAAGAAATTGAAAGGCCTACCTTGAGCGCTTTTGCTAAGATCCCATCCTTTCCAGAGGCATCTTTCCATCTTAAATTATCTAAGGTGCTCTTCCTCAAGAGTGAAACTTCCCACTGTGCCCTCACAGCTTCCTTAGCTGCACCCAACAACAGCTTGTCATGGGAAATTGACGTCTTCCTCCCCTGTTCAGAGTAGACTTCTACTGCAAGCTGCCCATGTGGCAACCACTCAAGTAAAGCAACATTTACTACCTCAGAACAATTAAAGCCACTATCAAATCCTGAATAATATGCTCCTGGAAGGACAAGAACAAACTCTCGTGGATTCTGAATGCAACGATAAACAGGTATACCTTCAGACTTCAATGCAGAAGTGGATAGTTTGGCAATCTGTATTAGATAAAAACAATATCATCTGAAAGATTTACAGAGCCTGCGAATGTATCAGAAGATATTAAGAACCTAAAAACTAAAAAACAGAAAACATTACAAATCAACTTTCATATGCACCAAGATCACCGTAAAGGACACAAGTCAGGAAATAATTAGTTACAGTAAGATTACAATTAAGCTAAAGAAACATCAACTAATAGTACATGATGCTTAATACCAATTTACTTGAAAGATATGTAACTTTATTCTCATTGCATGATAAGAACCTTGTTCCACAGTCATTGCAAGCAATGAGCATCTAAAAAACAAATTTCGCTTCCATGATGTAATCTAACTAGAATTTTATCACCACTCACCACCCTATCATGCAATGTAAGATCTTCTGCTAACACATCTGGCAGATACTTCTTCATAGCAGCTTTAAGCTTAACAGCATATCTACCTGGGACACCATACCATATTTTGGGGTCACCCAGGTGCATGTAACAGAGTGAGTACAAGTGGTGCTCTTCAACTTTCTGTTTTCCAAAAAATGAGCAGAAGAATAAGCAAGCAAACAATTTCATTTTTTTTGTGTGTGTGTGTGTTTTTTTTTTTTTTTTTTGGGGGGGGGGGGGTGTTATCTGATCATTCACTGCAGACCAAAAGTGAATAAACATGACCCTAGTCATTAAAAGAAACATTGGAACTTACCCAACAAAATGTTGAGAAGCACATTCCAATGTTCAGTCGAGGCACCAAGACACCACAAGTTTTGTTGCTTTCAAAAGAAAGAAGAGAGCCTGCAAGCCTAGGTGTATTATTTAGGTTCCAGCCCGATTCCAGATATTCATCTGTATTTGAAATACTGGATTTGGTGGGGAATCCACTGCCAAAAACTCCAGTGTCCAGGTTGCTACCATAAAGCACCTAAAACCAGCAGAATGATAATTAAAGCTTCCCAATCAAACAGAAACAAACACAGAAAATATGATTCAATGTGCTTGTCATATATATATATATATATATATATATACATATCTGTTTGTGTGTGTGTGTGTCTGCTTTCTTCCAGCATACCTCCATTTCTTCAGTAGGATTCTCAATAATTCGTCTATACTCACCCTCAATATTCTCCACTGATGGTTTCCATTGCTTTGAACACCCATCTGAATCCATATTTGCAAACACATCCTTACTAGAGCGAAAATACTGGCTTTTGAAATCATCAGCACATTTCTTGAAAGATTCAAGAGTAAATTTTGGATCAGGTTCAGATGCAAAGCCATCAGTGTTAGAGAATCCAACTTCATCACAATTCACGCTGTATCCTTCACCAACTTCACGATCTTTATCCATTGTAACACTATTTCTCTTACAGCTTACAATTTTACTCTTTATATGCTCATCTTGAAGCCCATCTATCCGTTGAATATGCGTCATAAATGGAGCAGTTTCCCAGACATTCTTTTCCTTAATAAGGCAGGGTGGGTTCCACGAAGGAGGAGGTATGATCCGGCAAATTCCATATCCCTCTGCTCTTGAATGTACACTTGCAATATACTTCAGTGTATCTCTGAATTCCTGCAGTTATAATTTATACTGATTCAGAAATCAAGGTTTTTTTTACCAGCCAGTCAGCCAGCACTCCAAAATGAATAAAGACAATAGGAACATCCAAGAAGAAGCTATACCAGTGAAATGCACAAAAGAATTCATTGCAATTAGACAAAAAATACCTCTTCCGTTGGGTGGAAAACAGGAACCTCTTCAAGGACATCTTTTCTTGCATCCTCAGGACGCCAGCTTGCCGTTACCTGCTCCATGGCTTCCATTAATGGGTCACGGCATTACAGAAGATATAATTGGAAGAGGACAAACTTGATGAAGTGTACCACCTTTAGACAATTACTGCAATCTGCACATCCATAGGCAACCCCTTTTGGAAGGGAGGTTTCAGAAGGAAGATCCTGTGAAAGATATTAAATAACATGCGATAGTTATGACTTGTGAACCCTGACCTCCAACAGTTGAAAGAAAAAAATCCAGTTATTCTTTTGTAGTTCTGCAAGCATGTCAACCATGGGAAAGCTATTTCCAACATTATCTAGAGAGAAATTTATCTATTTTAATTATGGGATGATTAAATAACTAGTACCCTTTTTTTTCAAAGAATCCTCATACTAATTCTCTTTATATATTTTTTCAGAGCAATTTGTCAAAATATACACAAGGAGATGGAAGTGTGCATGCCAATGAGCCAAACTTATTTAGCGTGCTGATTTTCTACAGAGGACATGACGGAACAATATACAACAACACTCCCCGGCCAAGAGAAAGCCATTTCTATGACTTCCACTTCTCATAATTTCACATCAGACTAAATCAATCAAATCCTCATCTATTAAAATTATCACAATTGGATGCTCCAGAATAGTTAAGCCTAAGTAATGGGGAATGAATGAAGAAAGAAAACAACAGCAATTAATATTTGAGACTAAAATGTCAAATATTAATTCCCGACATTATCTTTATTCACCAAGTATTGATTCAGTATCGTCTTTGTTACCCATGAGCAAAACAACACAACAATATCATGTCAGCTTATCCCAGATTGCTTTTGCAGCTAAACATATTAAAAAAAATTAAAAAATCTGATTAAATGCTTTCCAAATACACATCTTTTAGCACACCAATTACAGAAAGCTCAAATTGCTTACTATGCAATGATGTCCCTTTGAACATATTTTGGAATATCAAAACAAATTATATGAAGAAAATTTCTCACAAATGACAAATTTACCCAATCTAGATTAATATCAAGCAATAGAGAATTATGCCCCAGATTGTAAGAAATTAACAGACATCAAAGCCCACAACTCGAGAGAGAGGGGGAAAGAGAGAGGATATGACCATGTCAACTTGTTCAAAGTTTGATTCCACTAGGTTCTGATTTTTCTGGCCATGCAGAATGCTTGGCCGATGCTGAAAAAATCTCTTTAATGTTGCAACATCAATCGTGTCAGTCGTGTCATCCATCTGGACTGTCTTTCCTTTGGACACACTGGTAGATGGTGTGGAATCACCATTTTGTACACTAGTTTCTACCTTCTTCAACCTAAAGGATGTCAGAGATGCAAAACCTGGCGGGACAGAAAGTTTTTCTGCATTTTCATTTCTGAGATCACTTCTTGAGCGCTTTGTCCTCATTAGTAGTCTTAAGCCCCAAAGGAGAACAGAAATAAATTTGTTAGACTAAAACTTCAAGTTTATTAAGCTTGATTGCATCAATCGCTTGACAATCTTCACCACCAATCCATGTCCAACAAAAGCCTAGAAACTTTTACCTGCATCAGCCAAAGAGAAGCAAATATGAAAATTTTCAAATTAATGGATTCAGCCATTACTACAAAGTAGTAAGAATGCAACCGATATTGAAATCTGGGATTGTTACACGTGTATTCTGATCCAAAACTGACAAAATAGTAAATTAGGAAGATTTAAATCATAATCCAAATCCTCCTCTCCTTCTCTATCAAAAGACTGATCTAAAATAACTTCCTTTGTGATGCCTTTCTTGAAATCAAGTTGCGCAACCAAAAATAAAAAGAAAAAAAGAATTCAAACGAGACAACTACAACGTGTACCACATAAACAAACCCCACTTGAACCTTCCAGGATGCAATTTCGGACAACTAATCACATCAATCTTGTAAGTTTCTCATCATAGTCCAAGACCTCCGAGCCAGTTATATGTATCTTCTGAAAAGCAAAAACCTACTCACCTCTTACATTACACAGAAGTTCAAACACGCCCACGCAAAATTTCTCAATTTCTTCTAATTGTTTCACATTTCCAAGACTTACTACCACGTTTATTTCAGCCAAGAAACTTATCGCTACGTTATGCCAATCCATCCATGACAAACATTACATGTTAAACGCATACACTTCAATAAATCTTTCCAACACACGTAGCATTTCAGAGAAAAAACAAATGGGTTTCTTCCCATTTGAATTTCTTGTAACAAACCACAGACATTTCTTTACTCACTATATATCATCAAACAACACACACGAGCAAACCCAGCATCAAAATAAATAAATAATAGAGAGAAAAACGCATACCATGAAAGTTAGACTGAACCCGTAAGGAAAATGAAATAATTAAACAAGGGTTTCGTGAAAGGCCTGCAGAGATCAACGGCGAAGAAACCACAAAAAATTAATAAAAAAATATTGATGAGTACTTCAGATTTACAGTTTATTCTAAAAACAAAATAATTATATTTTAGATTTCAGATTTACATGTAATTACCTTTATGACCGTGGTTTTGGTATGCATTACCTCGTCTAGCTGTCTGACCATAAAGGTAAATTTGATATGCTCCGTCGTTTGTAGCGTGTGCAAAAGTTGATGCCGTTTTGTCAAAAATTCACACCCCCCTTGCTAAATGGTAATGGGCCGACGATCGGCTCATTACACTATCAATGCCTAACCCATACTAGCCCATGTCAAGAATTTACAAGATGTTGTAAGGACGGCTATATGAAGAAAAGAAAATTACAAAGCTTTAATTAATAACATAAGGTGGTGTATACATATTTGAGTTTCATGAAACTTGGAGGAGCTGTGTTTAGGATAATACTAAATGCCATGCCCACGTGATGTCGCGGGCTTGTTGTGTGTTTTTGTGGGTTTATGAAAAAATCATAAAAAAAATTAAAAAAAAAAACATATGGAGAAAAACTGTTGCAATCCACAATGTTTTTAAGAAAAAAACTATAAAGCTAAATTCTCAACCAGCTTAATATTAAAAAAATAAAATCGCCAAAGATAATTTTGAAAAAAATCATAATAAAAAAATTGAAAGGGAAAAAAAACCATGCAGGGAAACACTGTAACAATCTATAGTGTTTCATGAGAAAATCTACAACTATAATTATGAACTAGCTTAATATTAAAAAAATAAAATTGATAAAAATAATTTTTTAAAAAATCATAACAAAAAAAATCATGTGGGGAACACTGTAGCAATCCACAGTGTTTTTTTTTAAACTACAAAGTTAAATTCTCAACCAGCTTAATATGAAAAAAATTAAAATCGACAAAGACAATTCTGGAAAAAAATTTAAAAAGTCATAAAAAAACTATATGGGAAAACACTATAGCAATCTACGGTGTTTTAAAGAAAAAAACTACAAAGTTAAATTCTCAACTAACTCAATATTAAAAAAATAAAATCGATAAAAAAATTCTGAAAAAAAAACACAAAAAATGAAAAAAAAATAATAAAAAAAGAAGAAGACAATTTTGGAAAAAAAAGCAAAAAGAAAAAAAGAGAAAAAAAACATGTGGGGAAAGTTAAAGCTAAATTCTCAACCAGTTCAATATTAAAAAACAATTCAACAAAGATAATTTTAAAAAAAACTTGTGGGTAAACACTGTAGTAAAATAAAAATCATGTGGGGAAATATTGTAGCAATTCATAGTGTTTTTTTTAAAAAACCACGAAGCAAAATTCTTAACCAGCTCAATATGAAAAAAATAAAATTGACAGAGACCATTTTGAGAAAAAAAGAAAAAATTCATAAAAAGAAAAAAAACTATGTAGGGAAACATTGTAGCAATCCATAATGTTTTAAAGAAAAAAATATTTAAAAAAATCAACAAAGATAATTTTGCAAAACAACACAAAAAAAAAAGATAATTTTGAAAAAAAAAACATGTAAAACAAAAAAAACAAAAAAAAAACATAAAAATTACAATACTTTCCATATATGTTTTAAAGTATTACTTAATAAAAAATTTATCGAATGTGAAGGAAAAGTGATGCTCGTGAGGCAGAAAATCAATTGAAGAAGCTAATTTATTTCCATTTTAATATTTTTTTAAAAAATATTTTGACTTTTTAAATATATTATCCATATTATTTTTTGAATCATCACATATTGTAATAGATTTCATCATGTAATATTAGAAAAATATAATTACAAAATTGATATTAAAAAAAAAGAATATAACATAAAGACTACGTACATAACTTATACACTCAGATTGTATGCATTTAATTTCGAGGTTATTTATACGTAACTTGTATATATACCCAGATGGGAGGGAGATACAATCATAATGATAGAGATTGAGGTCCAAGTCGATTTGATAATATATTCGAGCATAAAATAAGAGTATAAATTCTAAATGATTAACATATATTAAAATTTGTTCAAGATGCCAAATATACACTGTACACAACAAATAAATAAACCCTAATATTATACTAGCACAATCTTAATTCTTCCTAGCTAGCTATCATTTGATCCAATAAAAACATCGAGTTGCTCCTCAAATAATCCAAACACTACAAATACGTACATCACAAATCAACAAATGGTAGTATTTTCATAGGAAGACGTCCATACTGTTATGATCAATCTCAAATCTCATATCTTCCAAATTTGAAGCCACTACCCCATCTCCCAAGCTATTTTCTTCCAAGTTCATGTCATCCCATAAGAAGCCATACTCATCAACCGCCTTGGAGCTGATGTCAGTATCCATGGGGTACTTAGAATTCCTGTCCTGTGATAGCTGCAGAAGGTTTAGCAAAGAGGTTTGGTCTTGATGGGGCGGGGTTGATGATAATGATATCATTTGCTGGTACCCACGAGCCAGAGTTTGGTGATCAGCTGTGAAAGGTGATGCTGTTAAATTCACAGTGCTCCCACTATCAGTTGTGGACTCGAACATGAATCTTGTGCTGTCTTCTGCTTTGCTTTTGTGAAACACCCTGCATAGGACCCAGTCCTCCTGTGATCACCAAAACGTTGAACTTTAATTAGCGAACAGTAAGGAATTTATATCACCAATGTACTGATTTTAGGTACAGAAAATGATGTATAGGAAATGGACAGTTTCCTAATTGCTACCAGACACTTTCCTCCCAGGTTCCTTCAGATAAAAAAACTCTGGTTTTTCCTCGGATTCTCTCATCATGACAGTATAGTACTATAAAGCAGCAAGACAACTTGCATGTCTGGCTTTATTCACTGATTGAACTCCGAGAAAACAATTTTTCCTTTTTTTAATTTATTAATAAAACATGTTATTTAGCTATGTCCAATATTTGTCAAGCTTAATTATAAGCTGTCAAATTGTCAAGCAGAAAACACACGGTACCTTGGGGGGCATATGTGGGGTCTCGAGACGAAACTCGTGCATGATCCAACCAGTTTTGATCCCATTGGGAGCCCTGTTCTTGTAGAACACCAAGGTCTTTCTCATCCCCACAACCTCACGGGTTGTGGGGTCCAGAACAGTACGATCCTTCCCTGTAGCTTTCCAGTATCCAGATGTTGTAGCCCGATTGGTTCGGAATCCGGTGGCATATTTCCGGTCACGAAAGCTGAAGAAATACCACTCCGTTGCGTTGAGCTTCGCCACCTCTAGATTCCACATAGACACACATGGTAAGTTCAAATATTAATTAGCAAGCAGAAGCTATAGATCATACAACAATATTGCTTTCATGAACATGGATTTTTGTCTTCTCGACTTGTATATATATACACGTACGGTTGGGGTTTTCTTACCCCTTGCATGCTAGACAGAAATATGGCTGAAAGTTACACGTATTAACCTTTTTCTGTATAAATATAAAGGAAACCTTTTTTTTTTTATCTTGTAGTATTTACTTACGTCGTATATGGTCCTAATTAACTTTTCTTTTTATTAGTATAATTAAGATGAAATAGTGATAACTAAAAGTGGGCCATATAAATTATATATGTATAATTGAGAACTCTTTAGAGACAGAATATACAGTAAATTTAACGAGGCAAAGGTTAGGAGGCCATGCATGGTCAGGGGAAAAAAACAAAAGAAGAGAAGCCTAAACTTATTGTCAAGTTCTTTTTTTTTTGGTAAGTAACTTATTGTCAAGTTCAATTAGGAAGGATTAATTTCCGGGAACATGCAGAATCAGATTTGTGAAAAAGAAACTTCCCAATGTTTTCTTGGACGATAGTGGTGAAGTCATCATGCCTATAGGAAATAAAAGTGGGAAGGGAACAACTTTATTATTGATTCTGTTTTACGTTGTTGCTTTTGAAAATGGCGATCACTAATTACAGTAGAATAAAATAGTTGGAAAGCACGCATTGGCTTATTGTTTGACTCCTGAAGCCTCACAGATGAACAACAAGCGATCGATCCCTTGCACCTTAAGGTAGTAAAAGCCAAAATCATTTAAGTTTTTGGACTATAACATGCATGGATTCCTGATAATATCTAGAAAATCTTATCCTTATACACAGAACCGCCCCTTCATTAATTATTAGGCAATCCCTTGTAAGAGGGAAGAACAACACCAAAAAAACACACAGAAATTACGGGATGGGATGAATTAAAAGAAGAATATAATTAATTTCATCCCTTGCGTAGCTTAAGACAAGTACATCATGAACCAATATACATGTAGTGTCAACCAGTAACACATGCCAGGATATGTAGGAAGTGATTTTTAGCAGATACGAGGGGACATGATTCAGGACATCATAGTTTCACATGATCACCAACAAATTGCTCCCATATAGTGTAAAAACAAATGAATAGGACATGCTAACTAATTGCACGGCCACGTCCATGTACTAAGTGCTTGCCTACAGTACTTCTAGGAAATTATATATGTATAGGAAGCCAAGAATTCTACTTACGAAAAGGAGATATATCATTTTTCTTGTGGTGGTTAAGCATCCAGGAAAAAATGGCTTTAACATGACCTGATAAGTTTATAAAGTAGCCACATGAAAGCCAGTCTCTCTTAAATCTTCTTATTTATTAAGAATTATAGGCTTAATCCAAATGCTTAATGATCACACACACACACACACATGCATGTATACAAGTACTTAAGAAATATTTCTAGTAAAAAATGGAAAATGGAAGACAAAATTATTGTACGACATTAATGAATCCCAACTTGTGAGAAGCTACCTGCAGTTTACTATGCATAAATATTTTGTCTGCTGGTTCTGAGAAGACATTGACAAGACTGAAGGAATTTAACTTGAAATTAACTTGCTAGCTAGGACTTGTTGTAGCCATTATATTTATATGACCTCTATATCCTTGTCGTAGCTTCCAACTTAATTACCAAAACAAAGTAAAACAATAAAAATGGTTAAAACCACAAATTACCATACAAGAGGATCGATTACCTGGCCAGATACTATTCAACTTCGCACTCATCAATGGTGAGTTTACATTAATTAAGAAGTTTGTCATTAATTATCATTCAGAGTTTATAGCTAAGAGCCTTGCCCCCTCTCTCAGCCTCTCTCTCTGTGGATCTCTCTCGCTATTCATGTGCGCGCGCGCGCGCTCTTAAACAGGTATTAATCCTAACATGTCTGTCTGTCTAATTTGTCTGGCCTGTACAGAGCCGAAATATCAAATCGTTTTTTCATAATATGTATGTCTTCAGCAGAGCTAAAGCACAAAGAACAGCGAGCATGGACTATCCATTTTCTTGAATTTCATCATTAACTAATCAAACAATGCATTGATATATGGTTGATGATATTCATGAGTCATGCAAGAACTAATATATCTTCTACAAGTTGTGATGAAAGCTCGAGGATCGAGATTAGAAGCAGCTGGGAAGCTTGAGAAGAAGAAACTAAGAAGTGGAAATCAATTAGTAGTTATAAAGGGAGGAGACCTACCAGGAAGTTGCCATGGCTCGCAAGTATGCAAGTCAATTTCTACCAGAGTTCCCTTCAAGACTTCTTCATTTGTGATCTTTTTGTAGAGGTAATGGCAGACAAGCTCTTCATCATTAGGATAAAACCTAAACCCGGGAGGCAGAGTTGCTCCAATGTCTCTTAGTCCCATGATGATTGTCTTTCGAAAGGAAAATCTAAAGTATAATATGCCAAGTTTAAAACAGGAAGCAAGATTTAGATATGCGGGAGAAAGGTTGGTGTTGTGTGTTTATATATATACATGGTTAGGATGACAAGTGCCTTTGCCAGTTAGAATTTCTTATAATATTCTAGCTAGTAGCAGGCCATGCTTGTGCAGCTAGTTAGTTAAAGTGGGAAGTTTCAAGCAAAACCAAAGCTACAAGAAATCTTTTTTTGGGAGATTAATTCCTCTGAAATTAGATCAATTGGATGCCACATATATTGACAAAATCCATGGCTTTTTATTGGAGAAACCTTCCAAAACACCCCTTTTTTAATTATAATATAAATATTTCTTATTTACATTAATTCATCAACATTATATATATGAATATTATCTATCTATCTTCATATATAATACCCTCTTTACAGGCAACAAAAAACAAAGGGTACTGATATGAACATATGAACTTAATTTCACGTGTTCGTCCTATACATGCTGGCTTAATTAGCCAATATATAATTACTGAAAAATAAAAATAATATGATGATCAAGCGCTCATTATTAACATATATATATATATATATATATATATATATATATATATATATATATATATATCCATCCAATGTGTATATTCTCTCTCCTTTTTTTTCTGGATTATGTGCTTTCTTTCTTTTTTCTTGCTGACCATTTTCCAATTACTTACGAAGATGGGTTACATGAATCCTCATATATTTATGTACACACAACGTGTGTATTTGGATATTTCTATAAATATCATGTAATTGATTCCTCTCAGCCATCATCACTACTTTGTTTAAAATGTTGAATTCAAAACAGAGAGATTAATTATATGAAAATATTATAAAAATTATATCTCAAATTTTACCTAAAATTTTAAGTTTTTATTAAGTTGAGATAGTTAATTATATTAAAAAATTATATAAATTATATTTCAGACTTCACCTAAAATTTTAAGTTTTTATTAAATTGAAATGGTTATTTAATAAATTATTAGCTGAATCTTTTTAAACCCTAATTAAGCTTTCTAAATTGTTAAATGATAATAATTGCATCTAATTGAGAATTGAAAAATGAAAAAATAAAATAAAATTGATAATAATGATATTCCTTTTATTATTATTGCACAACTAGATCAATGCATATAATATACTCAAGTTATTCGAAAATTAGTTGACAAATACTTTTTAGAATAATTTTTTTTTAACTACAATTGTGCATATATAGAATAGATTAGCCATATTTTATCATGCCTGCGGTACTGTTTTAGCTATTTGGGGGTTATAATTAAGCTGTATTATGATTGATTGAAATCAAGTTGTCAATTAATTGATTAAATCAAAGGTCATGATTGACTAAACGATGCTGAGAGTGTTTTATTAAATAATTAATAATCGGTAGGATCATTCTATGATCAGTGGGTCCATTGGTTAGATAAAATGCCCAAAAACAAAATGTCCCAAGCACGTGAACCATTTGATTGATCCTAGACCTATATGTAAACATGGACAGCTCGGGAAAACAATCAAATTAAATAGCTGGAAATTCTGAGAAATTAATTTTTATTTTTATTTTTTATTTTTATCACAGAAGAGTATTTTTTTTGGATTGATGCAAGCGATCCATGAAATACGGGGCCCACTAATGATGAAGGATATCAGGCCCATATATCGATGCACATATATACACATATTATATATGGTGAACTTATCTAATTAATTTGGTATGAATTTTGTTTTCTAGGTGATAATGGAAATGAGGACAAAATGATATTTGTCACAGCATGTACTATTTAATGATAATAATTAAAGGGATGGCATGTTGTAGATCATGACTAGACTGGGGTCACGAGGGCTTAGCATGGCGCCATTGATTGAAATAATAGAGAGACCTCGTTTTTCACTACACACATATCAACTTTTGTTCGATTAATTAATGTTCCAAGATAAAAAGGGACATATAATTAATAAGAAATGAAAATATATTTAATCAGAAAAACAAAAATGATATTGATATAAAACAAATCTCTTGAATTTTTATTCTTTTAAAATAAAATTAATGGATACAAAAACAAGTAATTTTGATCTCAACTGTTTAAAAGACCAAACAACACATGAACATGTCAAGACACACGAAGTAAAGAATATCCTTTCAAATCGAAGGAGGAATGCTTGTACGACATGCTAAGAAATTAAAACATGCCAAGGTGTCCTTAATTAGATGATGGAGGGTCATCTTCACCACTACGTCCATGATATATATATATATATATATATATATATATATATATATATATATATATATATGAGATTATTACAAGCATATACATTACCGTATGGAAACATATATGGAAGCTCAAAGAGAAACGAAATGAAGTGATTAATTAGGCTAGTACTTGAGGTCGGTCCTGTCGGGAAATTAAAGCACAGGATTGATTAACGCAAGATTAATTAAAATTAACATGCAATTTGCTCAGGGAACTGGATATGTTTAAGTCAAATGATCATGAGAATGTGAAGAGATTAACTGATTTTATTAGCTGATTGATCGATCACCGATCAAAACAAGAACAATTAATAAATTAACACCGTGTATATCCACGCACTGATCATGGACTTGATGGGATGAAACCGGTGATGTTGATTTTTTTAGTTAAGATTAGAAACTAATTAATGGGAACATAAAATGAAAAAGGCAAGTTCTATGTGTAATTAAGGGACCAAGCAAGTACAATGATAAGGGTATTATGTATAATTACCACATGGAAACTTATCACTAGCAACACTATTGATTATTTTGTTGAATCATAAACCCTAAATCAACGGGAGTTGAACGCGTTTAGACTGCGTTTTAAGGTACACGTCATAGGAATGGTGACGTACGTAGAGATCATTCTAAAAATAAAAATCATGACAATATATCCAAAGCAAAGGCAAAGATACAAATGATTGGTGAGTAGTAGGGTTAGGGTTAGGGTTCTTGCCAAGGTGGGAATTGTTTTTTGTTAGGTGTGTGGATGATGTTTATACAAAGAGTGACGGCTTGATATTCCTCCTTAGAGACCAATAATTCCATCTCTCAGCCTCCTTTCATGGTGTCCTTGTACTTAACTCTCTTGCATAAGTTATGGGCTCTTTCTATATGGGACATATTTGGGTGTCACACACATTGCCATTCCTAGCAATCACATGCACTGTGATGACTTGTCAATTACAGCGTGGTCCCACGAAACCATGCCCTCTGCCCTATGAAATCCTGCCAACTAAGTGCCACTTCAAGCCAACGTGGCATTGTCTAATCCTCCTTGGAAGCTTGTTCTTGATTGGGGATGTTGTCAAAGATCGAAATCATTAATTCCTCTATGGCCGACACAATAGCTCCCTGTATAAATTCATATTACCTCTAAATAAATACATATATATATATATATATATATAAGTGTATTAACTAATGCATTTATTATCTCAATGATTATCCTAAGATTTGTTATCATATAGTTTATAGACATAGCTGACAAGAACGATTTTTAGACATCATCAAAAGGAACAGTTTTCTTCTCATAATTATTATGTTCTGTTTTTTTTTTTTACTATGTTATTGACAATATTTGAGTCAACAACTGTAGCACCAGAGAGGAATATATAACCTCCCTTCTTTTGTTTAATCTTCCTCTCTTGCTCTCTATCTGCGCAGAGAGATAAATAGTGATCGATCGAGGGAGAGTAGTATATGTATATATGCTTTATAATTTCTTGAACAAATTAAAATGTCAATGGAAACTAATTAATTACAACACGAAAAGAATCATTGAAAAGCAAGTGCCCCAGATGGCACTTTATGTTTATTTCATAATATATTCAATGAAAACCATTAACAATTAATTATGATTAAATAACAAGAAAAATATCGTTCGGAAAAGAAGCCATGATCGGGGAGTTAAACTTTCAGTTGATATAAAATTAATAAACAGAAACGAAAGAAGAAAATGCCGGTGACTGCTTCCTGAGATGCGGCATGTAAAAGTGGATCTTTGAAAATAGTACTCCACTTTACGTGACGATTTAATTTCTATGACTTTCCATCTCCTTTCCTCTTCTTCTTTTTATCTTTGTTGCACTTTGATTCCATGAACCCTTTTCGGAAAAAAAGAGCTTATCTCAAACTTTTGGAAAACCGGGTGTGTGGTGATGAGATCGTTGATGACTCACCGCCGTTATCAAATCAATGTATAGTAAAAAACAAAAATAAAAAAGATCAAGCCTCATAATTAATCACCATGCACGATAATAATCTTTGATGCTTTAGGTTTTTTTATATCCATGTAATCAAAATACAGACACGACAATCTTAATTAATGCTCGAAATCGGCTGATTGTGCTTGCAAAATTGGTAATAGATCTTGTCTTCTTCTTCTTCTTCTTCTTCTTTTCTTTATGATAGTCGTGGGTATTCGGACCAGCTTACGCGTAGCTCAATTAATCCTTCTAGATCATAAAATTAACGATCAAGTAAATCTCTAGAGGCCCTAAGATTTATAGCACTCAAATTGATAATTTCTAGAGAAAAAACTCAGAGTCTGACTATTTGAGTTATACCTCTCAAGATTACAGATCCTATTCTCGTAGACTTTGAGACATATTGTATATACGATTGCATGCAAAATTAATAAAATTGTTATTTAAGATCTATATAAGTTATTAATTAACTAAAGCTAGATTTTTAATATACTTTTTTTAACTGAGATTTCAATATTAGAATCATTTTGATCGTAAGGATTATATTATTTTCTAATAGTGTCAATCTCAGGAAAAAGAAGCACCAACCTAAACAAAATTATGCGACTTTCATGAATATCAAGCAGTTAATTTGCATATATAGTGAGTACGTACTGCTAGCGATTGACCATGCTGGATATTAATTATTTAATATCGGTAGTGGAAGGGATTGAAAATCCTGTTATCGGAAATAAAAAGAAAAATCATATATGAATTGGACTCTTGTTGAGATTCCAAACGCCATCACTTCCCCGATTACAGTAGAAGAACACCTGGCGTTCAAGTTCTGGTGTAATTGTCGAGTGTTGTCATGAAGATCTAAAAAGTATAGGATGCATATGCTTTTGAAGCTTGCTTTTTATTCACAAGATCCTTCAGAATAGCTAGCTAGACACCCTTTTGTCAACAAAGCTAATATAGGATATAACTAATCTAGATCAGCTGTAGCATATATCCAATTACACCATAAAAGAAATTTTCAGTGCATTCGAAGCAGCTGGTTTTGGAATAAAATGGCGCACTCAGTGGATAAAGGAGAGTGGTCAGACAGTGTCTAAATTTAAAGCTTTATGTCCTTTTCAGTTTTTTGTTTTTTTTTTAAAGATTGTTTCTTGCTAATCTGACCATATAAAAAGATTCGGTTAATAGCTTGAAAACGTGGGAAATCGTTAACTACAAGCATAAGCAATATCCCTTGATCATCCTGGCCTCTCTAACTAAGTGATTATGATCATAAAGTAAATGCAAGAATTCCCAGCCGAGAAGATCATACAGATCATTAGTTCAATCTTCACCGCTTAATTGAACATTCATCAGCAAGCTATAGGATTCTCTAGGGGTTGCAGCTTACTATAAATTAAATAGTATGCCATAAGCATACGTAAACTCTATGTTTGAACTTGTACGTACTGGAACCTAAAATACAAGTTCTATTTCATGTTTATCTCCCTCCTCGTGTTCTTCTCTTTGTAGAAGCTACCGGCCCACCCTCTCGATTTCTAACAAGCATGCATACGAGATTTCAACTCGTGTTACGGCAACAATAATTGCCAGAGAGTATGGTTTTTATCGGGGGAAGGAGTATAGCTTGAAAGAAACTGTTTTATTTTTTATTTTAAAAAATTAATGGTGCAATAATATCCAAGAGAGCAGTATTAAACCATGGAGAGAGAGAGAGGGAGGGAGAGAGGGAGATATCATGCGTGTGAAAAGATGGAAAAGTCATGCAATTCATGTTGCTCCATGCTTCATCCATTCTTCAGATATAATTCATATTTAAAACTTTATTTAATAGGTTAAAATAATTATATTATAGCGCTGTTAATCAAGCTTTCGCGGTTTGAATATTATCATTCTATTCTTTTAATAGCACAAGGTAAAGACTATGATTAAATATAAATTTTAAATTTAAAGAGTTTTCGTTTAAAAATATATGTCAAAATAAATATAAATCATATTTTAAAATCTTATTTAAGCTTTTAGAATAAGTTTTTTCTTTTACGATCCAAACTTGAAAACATCAAGTGATAGCATGTTTATAAAAGGAGATAAAATAAAGGAAATTAAAAAACCAAAAGAAATTATGTTAGTAAAATCGAAAAAGCTTTGGCCAATTAAAATAGCCACATGCCATAAGGAAATCCTGTTTACCGATTTTATTTTATGAAAATAAAATAAAATAGATGGTGTGATATATATATATATATATATATATATATATATATATATATGGCTTCAATCAATCATTGATCAACATCTAAAGAGAAATAACAAAAAAATTAATTATGTATTATTAATGAAAGACTATATGTCATTAATTCAAGATATTTTCAAATAAAAAGTAACCAAAGGTCTTCACTCTCACCAAAAACAAAAATTCTTTAGGCATAAAAGCTCTCAAATTAACTTGCAAGTTACCTCTATCTAGCTTGAAGTTTTCTCAAGCATTAAGACTCTACCGAATTAAATGAAGATTTTTTTTATGAATAAAAAGTCAAATTTAAATTCCGAATTAAATGTAGTGCCCTGTACATAGATCTTCATCTACAACATTATGAGGACCAATCAAAGGTGTTTTCAATACATACTCCAAATCTTTAAATCTGATCATAATGCAGTACACGTTTAAAATCTTGACAAATCCTGAATTGTATTTCCGAAGAATTCAAGTCTCAGCAAAATCAATTTCAAAGAAAGAATAGAGTATATTATCCAAAAAAAAGAATAAAATAATCTTGTAAGGGTTATTCAATAATGATTGTACCCGCAATTATAATAATCAAAATTGTTAATTATTTGTCATTTTTTTGGATTTGTCTAATTTCATACACGAAATTATTTGTTTGTACGCGCAGTGTGCATGGTTCAACTCAATTTATCTTTCAGTACTATATATGGTAAATATAAGAAATTACAAGGGTATCTATTATAATTAATGCACATTAATTAACATTCTAATAAATGAAAAAATATCTAAATGTAATTCTATAAATGTTTTAATTTTTATTCTTTTTATAGCTCAGGAAAATAAATTAAAAAATCAACTACCTTGTAAAAAAAAAAAACAGAGGCCTATATCCTTTGTTGGGAATGCATAGTTCTAAGGTTAACTTATGCCATGAGTAATGGTATAACAAAAAAGCCTACGGAATAAATCTTGATGGAGTACGTACGTGAACCTCACGATGAATTCCACAAAAGACCTGTAACAAATTCCAAATAGTTTGAGACAAATTGCAATATTTCTCTTTCATTTACCAGGTCTCTATCACACTCAATATGATGAAAAATTATTAAGTATCTAATATTATATAATATAATATAATATACTAACTTTTACCTATATACTAGAATATTAATAGTGTGATATAACAGGTTAACGGATCATTCGACTTCATATATATATATATATATATTGAAAAGGATACATTAATTCGTTTAATATTATTTGCATATCAAGTCATGATGAAAATTGATAGACCGAGCTTATCTAACAATTTTTCCATTTATTACTCCAAATTAATAAATTTACCAACCAAGATTACCAAGCTGGATATATAGCATTAAAAAAAAAAAACAATTCCGATGAGATATCTTTAGCCAAATAATATTATAATACAATCACACATGATCTAGTCCGAGATTATGGACCAATTCTCTTGTTGTCATGATGTTAATTCAAGTTGTGATTTAAAATAATAATAATAAAAAACACCTTGAAATATTAGAATCTTTTTAATAAAATAAAACTTGTTCAAAATAAAATACAATTCTTGATTAACTAATCAGATCGAGGTTTTATAAATATGATTGTGTGTGTTTGTGTGTGTCCGTGCAATATAATATTACAAGTTCTTAACAAACACACATAGAAATACCGTAACTGGCAACCAATATGAGATTCCACTTGTAACTAACAAAATACTCCTGCCATGATCAACAATTAATTCTTTAACATAATTTAATAATGTCAGCAATATAGTTTACAAATTAGCACGCACGTCAAAATATGCTAACAGTGGCAGAAAACATGACACACAAATAATTTCTTGTCGGTAATCTTTGAGATTATGAGGCGAAGTAATCAAAGACATGAAAACTAAAACAGAATAACAGTTAATTATAGACAGGCTAGATCATCAGTACTATCTCTAAAAACTATTTATTTGGCTAGACTATCCGCTATTTAATTCTTCTCTTGATGAACACCTCTCTATTTGTGGTCTATCTTTTGATAGAGCGTGTTAAACGATAATATAATTAAAACCATTCATCGAACTCATCTTAACAGCTTATAGAATTTTGATAATTGAATTTAGATTCCATTCAAAAGACTTAACATTTATGATAAGTTGGGTTTTAAATGCAATCTTTACTGAATGAATCATTAATTATATCTGAGGCTCCGACACCATATAGAATTCTGATTATTGGATTAATTAGGTTTCATTAAAAAAAATGAAAATATTTGAATATAAAACTTCGAGGTGAACGAGTCTGTGTTGCTACATTAACCAAAATCCGTACAGCTAGAATGACAAATATCTTGGCAAAATTATTTCAAGACCTCCATCATAAACCGTTAATCATTTTATAGATAGAGACGATAACACAACTCGGCATTTACGTGGATGCAGAATATTGCTCCATCCATTATTTTCCTCAAAATGTCAGATTTTATTAGCCCCCTATGAACCCTATATGGCTTTCAAGTGTAGAGCCTGACCTTCTCTGGACTAGTTCTTGAAAGCTATCTTCCAACAAACAGCTCCCCCTTTTCTCATGCTGTTATTATCAGTGTCAAATGATCTTTACTCTCTCGTACCATTTTTGGTGTTCAATGAGCCTGATTTGTTTGTTTGTTTCCTACCCTCCCATTTTCCTCCATCTACTCGAAATCCCCCTCGACCTATTCCAATAATGCAGAGAGCTTGATCAAGGTTGCTCTCACCAGAAACCGTGATCTTCAAGCATAAAAGAAATCTCAATGAGTTCTTCAGCTCTTACACCCTAATAATCATAAGATATTCTAAATGTTTAATTTAGAAAGACAGTTAAATCTTGCCATTTTTTACAGGTTTTGAGACAGAGAGACGCGTGTCTAGGATTGTTTGGCTGTCGACAAGAAATGACAAATAACAATATACTATTTCAGAGGCTGCATCCACCTTTCTTGTCAATCTGAGATTCTATGTACATTGGCCTACCATACCCCATGATTAATCTAAAGTATTTTGGAACTAGAGTTGGCATTATCTTGCTCATAATAGAACTTGCAGGGCTTTTGATTGGATTATTGATTTGGCTACTGGGACCCACATACTCTAATCCAAACCAAATTATTTGACACGAAATTTTATGTGACACGGTATATGTGAAGGGGTAGGTAGCATCAGATATCGCCTTGTACTGCCGTCTCTGGCTGGGTAAAGAAACTCTCTCCATGTCTCCAGAATATATGATTACATGTTAGAATGTGATTAAAGTCATTATAACAATCCTTTTTTCTTTATTATTTATTAAATATTTATCTAATCTTGTGGGATCGAAGCTTTTATATTCCTATGTACGCAAACGCGCCTGCGCCACGACCCCAGAGACCGGCCACTGGCCCCTAGTCAAGTTCAAACCCTAAGAAATTTTACCGGCAGGCACTTAACCTAATAAATCTATGCTCTCCTCGCTAGTAAGAGATGAATATTACAGACTGCTACGAGTGCTGTAAATTAGGAAACTTGTGTGAAACAAAGGGGTTCCATTTCCATATAGCGCATGCAAGTAATTAATGCATGGATGATCTAGTACTGGTAACTGAAAATATAGCATTCCTCTGCTAAAATAAAAATAAAAATAAAAATGGGGTTATATAGTTTCCAATAAACACTCACATGAAGGATCATGTCAGGATGCCTTGTTTGAGAGCTTTCACGAGCCTGTTTCCGAAAGAAAAGTACAAACTACAACGTCCCTGCATCAAAGTAGAATGGTTAATAGCTGATGTCAGTCTGCTTCACTTTAACAGAACATGTGAAGATTTTTTGGCTAGTTTTTAATCTTCCACAAGGTAAAGAAACCTTAACAAGACAAGATGGTAGATCCAAAATTAGGGCCTTAACATCATTTACTTAGAGAGGTAAGCGCATGCCAAATGTACAAGGCTGCTCTATTTTGGAGTCTAGTTAATAAATTAAGTGCTTTTATCAATGCCTTGCAAATATGCATGAAAGATTATGGAATAAAATAACATGATATCAGTTGCATTTCCAAGCCATTAACATAATATTTGAAGCACAATGTATCCTTTGCAAACAAGAAATATAAAAGAATACAACAAAAATTAGCATGTCACTAACATGGCTTTATCTATCAACTAATTATTGTATATCGATCCACCGCTATATCTGTTGTCTGGTATAGCATATCCGATTCAATATTCTTCCAGGAAAAAACAGAATTTTTCTTGTATGAAAAACTATGCAATTAAGTAAGAAGCTTGATATCAAATCATATGATTATACAGACATGAATTTACTATTGATACATATATATTGTCATCGTACGTAGGAAACTTGCAGATATAACTGTGTTGTTGTAATGAATTCATCCCTTATTTATAATTAATACGATTGATTGCGATGCATTCCAAATTATTTTTTAAACCCTGAAGAACTATATATAATTAACTACAATAGAAGATTATGCAGAATATCTATGATGTAAAGTCTCTTGTTTTATTAAATATTCAATTCAAAAAAAGGGTCACATGCATGTCCTGTCATTCTAGTTGAATGGCTACTCGAGGCTTTCTAGTTATTCCACTCAAAGACTCCCTCTACCCTTTGATGGATAATCTTGCACTTTTTCTTTACTTTCTACTTTAGTTTCCTCCACCACACGATTAAGAAGTTCCATAAGATGATTTTTATGTAAATTATTCTCTTTGGCATGTCCTGTCATTCTAGTTTTTTCTTCGCTTTCACAAATGCATGTGAAGATGCAAAGTATATATATATATAATATAGAACCAGAGAAACTAAAATAGCATCTACTAAGCTCAAAATTTAGATTAAAAAAAAAAAAACAGCTAGATTTCATCCATGTCATCCATGTAGACCCTTCTAACTTCTATCCCAGCAATTTTGAGCTTCTTATGCGAGTTAGTGGGGGACAGAAGCAAGCCACTGCCCCCACTTGCCCCCATATGTTTGAAATAAAAACTTCTTGTACCATACAGAACCTGTGGTATTTTTCTACATCTTTGACAACTTTTAGGTCAGTGGCCCCGGCTTTCATTTGGTTTCATAAACTAAATGTGCCCTTCTTTTCCCTTTCTTCTTCTTCTTCCTTTTTTTTTTTTTGTGCCGGCATCAATATGACAATACCAAGTTTTTTATAACTAGAAAAAAAAGGATACCTTGGCCACTCTATATTTCACAGCACAACAAATCACCATTATTTTGGTATTTCCTTCACTTAGATATGACCACATTTTTTATTCTGATCAAAGAGACGCAGAACTTTAAATTTGTGCTGTCCAAAATACCAAGTTCCAAATTCACCGACACAAGAACAGCAATAGACATTTCTTTTTTTGGACAAGAAACAATAAGCGTGGAACAAACTCCCTTAATTTTCAAGATTGCTTTCACCTATTCAAACCATATTCAACTCAGCAGGTTGATCCGAGAACTACCCACTATTCAAAGCTTATTTCAGGGTCAGTCTCAAGTTGAAAAGAAAATTAAAAAAAAATCTTTAAAAAATAAAATAATACAGTTTTCACCAAAAATTATCGATACATGAGTTGATCCTAGGCACTTTCAGATTAGTATGCTCCAAATAAAAGACAAACTAGACTTTTGGGCACGGCCAGTGCATAGGTAAATTTCAGAAGAATATGGTTAAGGTCCTTAACATACATAAAAGGCCAGACAGGCCTTCAAATGAGTGCACAGATAAGCACTGAACAGAACGGTGGTCCCTTTGTGATGGTGACATCATACTAAGTGCAAATGTTCAGCACAGAGAACAACGGCATAGGCACACATTTCAAAAGGATTCCCAGCAGTGAGCCCTCTTCTTGGCTATGGGCCGACTCCTAAATTTTAAGTTGTCCAAACGCAACCGTGCTTTCAACAACAAATTTATCTCCGAACCATTCAAGTGACGACTTGGGCATTTACTTGGCAACCTTATTTTCTATGAGGAAACGTTTTAAGCTCGAGGAAGTAGTCGAACAAGCAAAAATGATGAACTATTGATTTGTCAATCATTCAACAAATCCTATGCTTCTTATAGGACCACACAGTATATCCTTCACTTGCAACTAAATTAAACCGGTTATGGGATGGGCTTTTCAACATGGTCCAAAACGAAAGCAAAATTTTAACATTTTGGGCGAAGTCAAGAAACCAACTCGCCACAGATGAACTTAGACTCCATCCACACATCTATCATTGCGAACCAGTATCTAACTAGAGAGGGATACATGCATGCAACATGGCAGCAGCTACAAAACTGTGTTAATGATATGACAGCAGTTTGAGAACATTGAGTTTAAAGAGGAGTGCTAAATTATGCAGAACTAATAAAATTTGGTATATAAAGTTGTGGGATTCAGATAATAATAATTCAAACAACTCATTTTCTCTCTCATATATTAGAATGCAACAGTAGTTTACAGCAGTTCATCTGATTTTCAACATGAAAAATGTAATGAAGACGAAGCTGTCAGCATCTTGTTAAATAGATGATAGGTAAACCTTGAAGAGACCCACGCTACTGCTTGAAATTATATTGTAGTAATTTGATTCAATTAATCATGGAAAAGTTACGCCATCAATAACAAAACAGGTGCAGAATGACAGAGAACGAGTAAGACCTAGTAGTGAAGACACCCACATCATCTGGCATTCATTTAAAATCGAGCATGTGATCACCCAATCCTTGTTTAGCTGTCACTCTGAAAGAGAAGCATCAGACATGAAATTTTCTAAAGCAATCGATAATGATCAAAGAACTGGGAGAAGTGGATCACTGCTCAATTTTAATTTCATGTATTACCCATGAAAATATATGGGTCATGGAGACACAGAAATAATTTTCTTTGCAGGGGAGAAATGATTAAGAAAGGAGAAATTTTAGTAGTAAAATTACTAATGTATTGCAGTTCAAAAAAATAAGTTAGAGATGAGTTGGATAAAGTTCTGAAAGTGGATTAATAACAAACTTTGAATTTGTGTAACAATATCCATGCAGAAGGTAACAAGTAACTAAAAAAAATGCCAATTTAAAACCACCAAGGAAAAATGAGAAGTTTAAAAGTTTTGGAATTGTATTCAAAATTACATTTTCTCAAGGACTGCATATCTGGAGGAAACTCATTTTATCAGGAAAACAACTCCCAGATGGAAAAAAAAGTTCTAGCTTGTATATTCTCAATTGGCCAATAAATTAATATTTTGGTTAGAACAATCTAGATGCCAAGATCCAATAAAATTGTGACGATTAATATGTCAAGGGAATGATATGTCCAAAAGCCTTTGTCCACCAATTTAGTACCCAACTATGTCATAACAGTACAACTCCCAATTACCTTCCACGCATTTTCTTCTAAACTCTGAAATTTTATGTTTTTACCCACCAACTATGCTTTACATACCTTACTGGAGGACATGTCAATTGGTAGTGCTACTACAATCCCATTGATTTTATTTGAACCTGGAATCCCAGAGAAGAAATCATCAAAACTCAATATAGATCCTATTGGAAGGAAACTAGAAGCTACCATTTTGATTTAGTATATTTAATACATGTCATTCAGATGCATGGCCAAGCAATATTCACTCAAAATCTAATGATAACAAATATTCATAGGGATCTTTATTGATGTTTTATCAAGGATGGGAATTGGCATTTTTTTGGGTGAATCTTAAAAGGCTTTTGCTGCACATGAACCAAGCTGCCAATCAGCAGCTTCAAATTTTCCCCAACTGGACTGGTTCACACTTCTTTCATTTCTGTGAAAACCTCCTCCACAATAAACATACTTTGACTAGGATCAGTTCACGAATAGGAGGTGAGGGGTTTCTAAAGGTAGAACAACATGTTCATGAAATAGTCGGCACAATCCTTAACCATAGAGGGCATGTCTTAGCATAGCTATCCATTAATTCAAGCAATTGCACAGCAGAGCAGATTATGAAAATTCAGAGTTTGCTTACAAAAAGACCAGCATTGGTTAAATGGAAGGTGTCTCATCCTTCACCCTTCCACCAGGTGATAAGAGTAAGCACCACTTCGAAGGGTTTCAAAGTTGTGAGAAGTGCTCGCACGCACACAAACCCATCCCACGTGCATAACCAATGCTCTATAAGATATCTACAGCTACCAACCCCAAAGACAGTGGGAATTATGGTCCTTGTTGAGTGAATAGAATTCAATGATTCATTGGTTGTTAGTTAACAACTTCACTATCAAATATAATGCAAATACTGAAATACATGACACGATGAAAATAAAATTATCATCATCATGCTAAAATATTAAGGAAGACATCTCTTTCCATAATTGCATTCTGGATTTCTTTCCTTTTCTTTTTTTTCACCGGCAAACATAACATGCACAAGTAGAATGATATCAGTAACACTTGCAAGCTCAAGATGGTCAATGCTAGGATCCGGCTTTTTATCAATAACATGTGTTTTAAACCACTCAAAAACTTCCATTATTTTCACAACAAAGTGTATCTGCACATATAATGAAGAAAAAGGAAAATAAATCAACAGAGTGGCAGACTCTTGAAAAGGTTGTAGGACATAATCATCATTTAAAAGCTGTGAAACCTTGAAACAAAAATTTCACGCACATCCATTTCTAACAATAAAAGTTGAAAAACTACAACCTAAATACAAGCAACCAACCTCGGTTAAATGATCATCCAAAGACATTATAGCAAGATCATCTTGTCCAGTATTAAGTTTGAAAACACACAATACCTTCTCTCTCCTCGACGACTGCATAACATATCATAGCACATCATCCGTCCATCACATTGTAAAAAGCATCTAGTTCGGGGGGGAAAAAGAGTTACCGCTAAACTTGTAAACACACAATTCATTCAAAACAAATAAAAAAATTGCCTATCTCAATTTTCTTTAAAAAAGACAACGCTATCAATATTGTAACCATTAGAGTAAGGTATTATCAACTAAATTAAACCTCTAATTCTCTATCAACTAGCGTTCTGTTCACTGCTATATAGTTGTGAATGTAAATGAAAGGCTGAATCAACACCTGAAATCACAATTTCTGCATGTCAACAAAGTTAAAAATAAAAAATAAAATACACTACAGAGAGCATGGCTATTAACTGATTTACAGAGCCAAATCCAAACACGGTAACAAAAATAGATTACGCGACATGCCAAAAGCTCGAATAAGAGTAAATTGACCTCGACAAGGAAAACTAATAACCAACTTAATATTAAAAAAAAAAGACGAGTACGAGGAGAGTGAGGGCGATTGACCCTGTCGATGTGTCGAAACTGAGCTCGCACCCACCACTGTGTCGGTGAACGCGGGACTGTCCACTTGATAAATAGAAATTTACAAAACTCGGTACGCCAAATATAATTTAAAAGGAGAAATTGATGAAGATATAAAATAAGAGTTGATTATTTACCGAGTGAGGGAGTTTCTTCAGCTTCGATCTCTTCCTCTTCCTCTTCCTCTTCTCCTTCTCGAAGGCGTTTTCTACTTCCTTTTTTTAAATAATTCTGCAATGGAATCTTTTTTTTTCTTGTTTTCTACGCTATGTTTGGGGCTTGGAAGGTTGAGATTTTTTAAATCAACGGTTGAGCTTTGTATGAATGGAGAATTGGAAATCCCTAGTTATTCAGCGCCGTCGTTTTACTGATTCTATTCCTTCGCGCCTTTAAGAAAAAAAAAAAAACAACTAAAATTAACCAAACGACAGTCCATCTTCGTGATAGCGTTGTGCATGTCACAAGGCAACGGATATTAATAAGATGCATGTATTATGATTGCTGCTGCTTTTCATGATGTTTTTTTAAATAAATTAAAATAATATTTTTTTATTTTAAAAAAATTATTTTTAATATTAATATATTAAAATAATCTAAAAATATTAATTTAAAGTAAATAAAAAAATAAAAAATTTTAAAATTTTTCAAAAATATTTTTGAAAAACAAAAATAAATAGGACTTAAAAAAACATATTCAGGGAGTGAAGGTTATTTTTTTAAATTTTTTTAATATATTTAAATAATATTTTTTATTTTTAATATTAAAATGATAAAAAAATTGAAAATTATTAATTTAAAACTAAAAAAATTAAAAACACAGTTAATGCTAAATAATAACTAAATACTTAAAACAGTTACACAGCAAGAATTTGCGCCGCCAAGAAGAAAAAGCGTCTTTGGCAAGTTTTAGGTTTTTAACACGTTAATGAAATAAGCACGATTTTATGTAATATTTATATTACTAGATTAAGAACAATTACACTTTCATATATAATGGATGTGCTTGTAGCTAAATTACATAATATATTTAAAAAATTTGTGAAAGCTCATGGAGCTTCACTACTCCTTGACCTTTTTTTATTTATATTCTTAAAAAAATATATTTCAATTAAATCTTTTAATAGTCTAATTGGATGAAATTATTATTGTAATTATAGTAAAATTACTAAATTAAAAGAAAATAAATAAATTTGGCCCATGCATGCGCCCGACCCAAACCAATATGCTTGGTTTTTTTATAAATTAAGTTTTAATCTATACAAAATTAAACAGTGATGCTAGGTTGAAAATAAATAAAATGCTACAAAATCATAAAACTTTGATTAAAATGTTTTTCATAAGTATAAATCTGCTACTGTTACTATTTAAACACATAACAATAGCAATAATAATAAAAATTCAATTTAATTTTTATGATATTTTAAAATGATATTATTTTAATTTTTTAAACTCTCATTTAGGATTACAGGTTGGCAAAAACTTAATTTTATTTAATTTAAAATTATTTTTTTTATGTTTTTAGATTATTTTGTATGTGTTGATAATAAAAATAAAGTTTTTAAAATAATAATAAAATATTAATTTAATAAATTACTAAAAAAAATACTTTTAAAAAAACCCACTTAAAAACTAAAAAACACCGCTTTAATAATTTGGTTTCTTATGGAAGTGCCAAACGTGGTTCAGAGATTCACTTGCTATTTTTAAAACTCAACACGGAGTCACGGACCTCGCATCTCACAAACTCTGCCTACTCGGGGGGGTCATACGATAACTGCTAGATTTCTCCATTCCAAGCACGTAACTTATTGCTAAAATATTATAATTTTGGACACGTGTATGATCCCTGTACTTAGCCAGTCAAATGAAGTCGGTCCTCTCATTTCTTTCCCTGCGCATAGCCACCACACTCTTCATCTTTATTTTTCAAATCAAAAAAATTCTATCTTTTCTTTTCTGTTTTGAAAATAAGAGCGTGGTTTGCTAAACAATAAGAATTCATTATTTAACATAATTATTTTAAAATAATAAAAAATCTAGAAAAATCTCCTGAGATGGTAAAAACACTTGCAGTGATGGTTATTATCTCGTATTTGTTTTTTTGTCAAATAATTTATAACTTCAAACTTATGATATTTTTAATACGATGGAAAAACATGTGCAATGATATTTATTATTTTATATTAAATAGTTTTTCTTTTCAAATATCTATAATAAAAATATTTTAAGTGCTCGGCAAGCTTATGTTTTTGCTCTTTTGTTTCTACGAGGCTCGCGGAAAAAATATCAAGGTAATGTTTAGTATTTTAAAATGTTTCTTTACTTGAAAATATATAAAAATATTTTTAAATTTTTTTTTTTAACACTAGTATATTAAAATGATTTAAAATAAAAAATATTAATTTTAAAATTTAAAATTTTATTAAATATTATTTAAACCACGTTTTAAAAAAAAAAACATCTAGAAATAAAAGCAGAAGCGAAACCCAAAGAGAAGCAGAAGCATGCCTAAACAGGCCGTTACAGTGATGCTTATCCAAATTGGTGTATGTGGGGTTGATAGAAGGGACTAAATTGTTAGAGAAATACGAGTAAGAGAATAAGGGACCGAAAGCACCAAATTGACAAAGTATAGGGACATACTTTGTAAAAAACAACACGAACTAAAATTAATATTAGTAATACTCAAACTCTGTTTTCAGATCCACTCACATCATCATCATCATTTATTGACTTCCTTGCTTGCATCTCAAGATCTAATCTGCGCCATTTTCTTATCCCCAGAGCACCATTCTCATCCTCAATTCCCCATCTTAATTTCAGGAGGTGAGGTTGCTTGCTCGTAGCTTGTTACTTTTCTCCATCCTAAACCAAAAAAGCTATAAAGTTTGCAACTTTCTTCTTGATTTGCAGCAATGGCCGCATTGTTTTTTTTTCTGGGTCTGATGTTTGCCAGGGTTGTAACTTTCTATTCTTGAGATTTTGTTAGCGATCAGGATTTCTTAACTGTATCTAATTATAGCTGGCAAGTTGACGTTGTCGGTGCCTTTTCATTTTCTCTTATTACTAATATTACTATTGCCATGATGTAATCAATGATCCTGGATTGAAATGGGTTTTCTTGATTACCTAGCTCTAATTTTTAAGTTTGTCTCATATCTATCTCTAGTTATACCATCTTCTTTCCTTTTTATGATTAAATTAATGGCCACCAATTATGCGATTTTGTTTTAGTTAATGTTTTTACATTGATTCCATATTTAGATTTTTGGAATATAGGATCTTTTTATTAGTTTATTTGTTTATCGGGATCTATATATAATAAATCTTTGCTTTCTTTTATGGATGGTTAAGTCCTGACGTGAATTATTTTTGGAATCAAGGTTGGTGGTGATAAGGAGCTCCAGGCAATCACTGAAGCGAATTAAACAACGTAAGTACTGGATTTGGTGTTGAAGTTTTGTTCTGGATATCCATTACCTATCGTGGATCTCTTGGAGAGGGAAATGAGGTTCTGATTTTAACTTGAAGTGAAAGTAGAAGGGAAATTTTCATTTTCTGCTCCTGGTTGCGAAAGATGTCGAGGGGAAGAGGTGATGGGGATCTGAAGAAGCGGTTGGTAACTTGGATAGTGGTAATAGCTATCATCTGTGGTTGTCTTTACATATATTCTCGAAACAGTGGAACATCTGCTTTGGAATATGGCAGTAAATCTCTAAGGAAGTTAGGTTCTTCTTATCTGGGTGGAGAAGATGATGGTGACGGTGCTTCCAACAAACCTGGCGAAGATCTACAGGATGATGTTATGCTTAAAAGCATTCCTGTGAGCAATTTAAAGTTGAATTAACCTTTTTATTTACTTGCTCACAGGTCTAGATCTTCATGTTGGTATGAATTGCATTGACATAAGCTATATTTCTTTTATGATTATTTTCAATGTTGTAGGTTTGTGATGATCGACACTCAGAGCTGATTCCTTGTCTAGACCGAAATCTTATATACCAGACAAGATTGAAGCTGGATTTGTCTTTGATGGAGCACTATGAAAGGCACTGCCCAGTTCCAGAAAGGCGCTTCAATTGCTTGATTCCTCCTCCACCAGGTTACAAGGTAAAGTATTTCAGAAGTATTTTATAGTAGCTAGTTTGTAGGGAAGTATTGTTTTGGCCATGTGAATTGAATGAACCAGCTTAAAGTTGTATGCGTTTCCTATCCTTGATGGTTGCAGGTCCCGATCAAGTGGCCCAAAAGCAGAGATGTGGTGTGGAAAGCAAATATACCTCACACCCACCTCGCAAGTGAAAAGTCTGATCAGAACTGGATGGTTGTCAAAGGTGACAAGATTGAATTTCCTGGAGGAGGAACACACTTCCATTATGGAGCTGATAAGTACATAGCTGCAATTGCAAATGTAAGTAGTACTTCTCATGTAAATATGTGATTCTCAGATTCTCCATTTAATCTCATCTTTGGAATCCTGGTGCCGTGATAATGTTTGCGTTTTACTTTATACTTGGTTTTCCAAACTGTCCTGGTTTTTAATACTATTTATGTTTCTCGCTTGCAGATGCTAAACTTTTCAAATGACATTTTAAACAATGAAGGAAGGCTCCGGACTGTCCTTGATGTTGGTTGTGGAGTTGCAAGTTTTGGGGGATATATGCTTGCTTCTGATATGATTGCAATGTCATTGGCACCAAATGATGTTCATCAAAACCAGATCCAGTTTGCCTTGGAAAGAGGAATCCCTGCATACCTTGGTGTTTTAGGGACAAAGAGACTTCCTTACCCAAGCAGATCTTTTGAACTTGCACATTGTTCTCGTTGTAGGATTGATTGGCTTCAAAGAAATGGAATCCTTCTTCTTGAGCTAGATAGGTTGCTTAGACCTGGAGGCTACTTTGCATACTCATCCCCTGAGGCCTATGCGCAAGATGAAGAGGATCTGAGAATCTGGAAAGAAATGAGCGCCCTTGTCGAACGGATGTGTTGGAAGATAGCTGTGAAAAGGAATCAAACAGTTATCTGGGTCAAGCCTCTGACAAATGACTGTTACATGGAAAGAGAACCTGGTACTCAGCCTCCCCTCTGCAAATCTGATGATGATCCAGATGCAGTTTGGGATGTGCCAATGAAAGCTTGCATCACTCCTTACACTGATCGTGAGTACCATATCAGCCCTTTAAATTTCTTTTTGGACTTTCAAGATTAGTGTTAGTAGTCTCATTACGATTTTTTTTCAAGCATGACCTTTCAATGGAAGCAAATTAATTTTGGAAGGTAGAACAGGAAATTGCATATTTTACTTTACATCAATAAAATGCTCATGCGGTAAACAATGCGTTACCTGCCCCTTTTGAGTTTGTGAGCTTTTAGCAGCACATACAGTTAACATGACAATTTGTGTTTGTTTAAATGTTTGATCTTTTACTGTTCATATATTGCTACTGAGGAAATAAAAAAAGAATCATTGGTGTAGTTAGATCCTCCTTGCCATGCTTTTGTTTGATTTTGCATTGCCCTTATTTGCATTTTTATAAGGTGCTTTTTTAGCTACATAGAATTTGTGTTGGAAGTAAGAAATGCACTAAGTATTTTAATGATCCCATCAGAACAACATAAAGCAAAAGGGAGTGGATTGGCCCCTTGGCCTGCTCGGTTGACCACACCACCTCCCCGTCTAGCTGACTTTGGCTATTCTGCTGAAATGTTTGAAAAGGACACGGTAATCTATCAAAGTTTTCCAATCTGTTAAATGTTTGGAAGAGGCTGGTTTGTAACAGGATTGATATGTTGCAGGAAGTTTGGCAGCACAGGGTTGAGAATTATTGGAATCTTTTGAGCCCAAAGATTCAGTCTGATACCCTGAGGAATTTGATGGACATGAAGGCTAACCTAGGGTCATTTGCAGCTGCCCTAAAGAGCAAAGACGTTTGGGTTATGAATGTTGTGCCTGAAGATGGACCCAACACTCTCAAAATAATATATGATAGAGGCCTGATAGGCTCTGCGCACAACTGGTGAGTTCCAAAAATTTTCTAATATTTGACATTTGGAAAATATTCAAATGTGTTGGGTATTAAATTTCTGAAAAAAATAAATAATCAAACCTATCTGTCGTGTTGGTAAAAATTCTAGATATTTATTTTATTAATACATTTTATCAGAAAACAGAAGCATCATTAGGGCTGTGTCTACTCTAAGGTTATTTAGGTTTCTATGAGAAATCCTTCCGATGTGTTTTCATCAGATTGTGTAGAAAGTTTGTAGCCAATACCATTCTTATAACCACATGCCAGTTTGCTTGATGGGTAAATTTGATTTCTTTTTTCAAGTAAAAAGAAAAAGAAAAGTATAGGAAGATATGATACAGCAGAAACTGTAATACAAACTCATCTCTGAGAAACCATTTCATTGTAGAATATGAGGTTTTTCTTCTAGTTTGACTCCACATAATATTCTTCTCTTGCAAACACATGAGAAGGTTCTGTTAACTCTCTTATCAGGAAAATTCTTCGGGTGGTAGACTGTTGTAATAACCATGGCAGGCATGGTACTTCCTAGGAGAGGGAAACAAAACCATCATGGAACTGCCAATTATATTTCTTGATCAGACTATCATGTGGTCTAAAATGATTTTTGTTCCCTATTGGCAGGTGCGAATCGTTTTCAACCTATCCACGGACTTATGATCTACTTCATGCTTGGACTGTCTTCTCAGACATCGAAAAGAAAGATTGTGGTGCCGAGGATCTGTTAATTGAGATGGACCGCATTTTGAGACCCACAGGCTTCATTATTATCCGCGATAAGCCATCAGTGGTGGAATTCGTAAAGAAACATTTGTCAGCACTGCATTGGGAAGCAGTGGCTACAGGTGATGCTGAGCAGGACACCGAGCAAGGTGAGGATGAGGTGGTGTTCATCATCCAAAAGAAGATGTGGCTAACAAGCACCAGCTTCAGTGTCACTGAATAAAACAGCCAACCATGATTTCCAGACTCTTGCCCTTTTACCTGAACATTGCAGGGGCTAAAGGCAGCCCATGTCGTGCCCGGTGGTTTATATGATTTTGTAGCATTTGATGTTTTAGTTTATTTCTTCTCCTTGATCTTATATGAAAGCAGAATTTTTTATCCAGGTTATTTATGCTCTATTATTCATTATAAATTCAAATTGTTAATTTAATCGCTGACTATTGATTAAATTAAATCAAGGCTGTTATAGGAAGTATGGAAATTGAAGCATTCATTTTACAGGAGTCTTCTTGTTTGCCATGCACTTTTAATTTTTTGACCGAGCTTTTATTAACTCCGCAGTTTTTTAAACCGACTCTGGAGTCAGAACCTTCAAATATCAGGAGAATATTATAACTATAGCGAGATTTTTAAAATATTTTATTTTATTAATCTTTTTTTTTTACTTTGATAAAAGATTATTATAATTCTTTACATAAAAAGAAAAGGAAAGAGAAAAACTCAAATAATATTAAATAAAAAAACCATTCTTTTTCAAATAAAAAAACTAGAAAAGTATAATAATACATTATTGGAAAATAAAAATAGAAAAAAAAATTGATGCATTAGACTCTCTGTTAGAAATTATCATCCAACATGAACATTTTTTGTGGGGACCTTTTCGTTACAAGTCCCAACACCTTTATGGAGATTATCCATTTATTGAATCCTAGCTCAACATCTTTATGCAGCTTATATCATCGTAAATTCCTAACATTACACCTTGCACAAGCCACCTTATCAAAGGTTTCATTACTAAGATTTTTAATGAGAATAACTAATATAAATAAAAACAACACTTTGTTTCCAGAACACCTCTTTTATGAGGGAAAACCTTCTCATCGTCTCCTATATAAACACCTTTTATTTTGAAATCTTTTTTAATAATGAAATCTTTTCTAATAATGATTATTCAATAACGTACAATAAATAATCACTCAAAATTGTTGAATTTTGATACACGTCTTTTGCAATTTCTAACCATTATAATTTGATAACACGAAAAATCCTTTGAAAATTATTGGAATGCCATAATTACAGGAAGACTTCTAAAATACTCAATTTTATTCATTAATATTTCCACATGCCAAAATAGTATACTATTGTAATTTTTTATATAGAAAAAAATACAAAGCCCCAATAATACTAGATAAAAATAAAATAAAATAGAAAAAGTATCATCTTTAAATAGAAAAAAAAACTAGAAAAGCCTACTAACACATAATAGAAACAAAAAATTAATTGAGAAAAGTATTTATTTTCTCAAAAAAATTTAGCATCACTTATCCCTTTTTTATAACTATGTCGAGATATAAAAGATGAAGATGAAGATGAAGATAGTGTGAATATATTTTTTTATACCTTTTATTTTAAAATAAAAAAATATTTTAAAATTTTTTTAAAAATAAATTTATTTAATGCATCTAAATTTCTAATTAATTATATTTTTATTTTCTCTACTACTTTGTTTTTCAAAATATTAACCAAACACAATCCATACATGTACAGTCCCTTTCTTTTCAGAGTATGGACCATGAACTTGATCCTTGAAGCACAATAATGTTCATTATCAGCTAGGACAGAATAACTCCTCAGTTATGATGAAATTTATTGATTTATTGAAAAAATGTTTTAATTTAAAATCTTAAATTGTTAAGTGATGAATTTAATTTAAATTAATTATACATAACTGGTCAAGGAAATATATCCATCCAAAATCTTAAATGACCGAGTAATTATTAGATAAATTGTTTTAAATTAATCAAAGAAGAATAAAATTATTTTATATTAATTATTCAAATCAATTCACAATCTTCTTTTGAAGAAATAAAAACGACATAATTTAGCTAGCTAGAAAATAGATAGGAGTAGACAACTAGATTCCTCCTGGTTTGACTCTTGACCAAAACCTAACCCCCATCCCTTGTAAATTCTATAACTAGCAACTGTAAAACACAACAAGAAGACTTCAAACTTGATTACAACCAAGGTTTTTTTTTTATATAGTTATAAAATTCGGATCCTTCAATGAGTTAATTTGAGATTTTATCGACTTTTAATCTAGACTGATTTAAATAAAAAAAATAAATTAGGATTGATTTGTGACGCTTGGAAAACAAACCCGATAAAAAATCAATGAATTATTTTAAAAAATTTTAATTTGATTTTTAATTTTTTAATTAACCGGAATTAAATTAGCCATTTTATTTATGTAAGGGGTTAAAAAGACGTTTTTTCTCAATAAAAAATGCCACTGTTTAATTTATGCAGCGGCCCAGCATCCCCCTTTCTCTACTCCACATTTAGCCCATCCAGGTACCTGACATCATCCATCAATTTCTTTTCTTGCAGTTCAAGATCCAAGCCTGTCAATTTTCTCCTTACAAATAGAGAGAAAGAGAGGGAGGAAGACAGCAGCATTGTCATTTTCATGTTTCTACGTGTGAGTTTATACTGTACTAATACAATTACGCAACAGTCTTAAAGTTTGTAACTTTCTTTATGGTTTGAAATATTGCCGACATTTGTTTTTGACATGGGTTCGATGACGTCGTTACAGTAATTAAAGACACAAAGTATTCAAAGTGTTGAAATTTTTGTGATCTGGGTCTTCTTAATCAATCTCTTTCAATGCTTAACTGTATCACATTATAACTGGCAACCAGCAACTTGGCGGTGCTTTTCGTGTGTACTGTTCTTTTTTTTCCCTTTTTTCATTACTGCCCCCTTGTTTATCTGACAAGATCATGCTGCTGCTTCATTCAACTGGGTAGATTTGATTTGGTTATTTCATTTCAATGTTTTTCTTAGATCTACTGTTCTTGCTAATCTCATGTAAGTGCAATAGCATGCCACATTCTCGTAGATGGAATGTAGTTCTTTTGTTTGTTTTGTTACATTTGCTATCTTCTTTTCAATCTCTGAGTAGTGATCTTCTTCTGTATGAATGACTGGCCTGATAAAGGTGTGATTTCACTTTTTGTTAATGTTTTGACATTGGATTGTACGAGTTGAATGTTTGCAATTTAGGGTTTGTTCTGTGATTTGCTAGACTATTGTGCCTTGTGTTATGGATGCTTTAGTCCTAACTTGATTTATTTTTGGAATCAAGGCTAGTGGTGACAAGAAATTTGAGGCCATGATGAAGGGAATTCAATAGCGAATTTGTATTGGGTGGTCATTCATCACTAATCACTTGGAGAGAGGAATGAAGTTCTGATTTGTCTTCTGTATATTGAAGTTACAGTGGAAGAGGGAGATTTTGTATTTTTATTACTGGTTGCAAAAGATGGCAAGGGGAAGAGGTGACGGGGAACAGAAGAAGCGGCTGGTAACTTGGATAGTGGTATTGGCTATTGTTTGCGGTTGTCTTTACATATATTCTCGAAAAGGTGGAACATCTGCTCTGGAATATGGCAGTAAATCTCTAAGGAAGTTAGGTTCTTCTTATTTGGGTGGGGAGGATGATGGCGATGAAGCTTCAAACAAATTCGGCGAAGATCTACAGGATGGTTTTATGCTTAAAAGCATTCCTGTAAGCAATTTCAAGATGAGCAAATTTTATGTTCACTTGCACTAGGGTTCACGTTTCTCTGTTTTAGAATCAGTTGCACTGATATAAGCTATACTTCTCTTGTAATTATTTTCAATGTTGTAGGTTTGTGATGACGGGCAATCGGAGCTGATTCCTTGTCTAGATAGGAACCTTATATACCAGACAAGATTGAAGCTGGATTTGTCTTTGATGGAGCACTATGAAAGACATTGCCCAGCTCCAGAAAGGCACTTCAATTGCTTGATTCCTCCTCCACCAGGTTACAAGGTAAAGTTTTTCAGAAGTATTTTGTAGTAGTTAGTTTGTAGGGAAGTATTGTTTTGGCCATGTGAATTGAATGAACCAGCTTAAAGTTTTATGTGTTTCCTATCCTTGATGGTTGCAGGTCCCGATCAAGTGGCCCAAAAGCAGAGATGTGGTGTGGAAAGAAAATATACCTCACACCCACCTCGCAAGTGAAAAGTCTGATCAGAACTGGATGGTTGTCAAAGGTGACAAGATTGAATTTCCTGGAGGTGGCACACACTTCCATTACGGGGCTGATAAGTATATAGCTGCAATTGCAAATGTAAGTTAATAATTTTTCTCATGTAAATGTGTGATTCTCAAGCTTCAATCAATTGTGTTTCATTGAAATCCTGGTGATGCAATATTATGTTTGACTGCACATGCTATCTCCAAACAGTCCCAGTTTTTTTTAATTTGTTTATATTTCTGGTCGGCAGATGCTGAACTTTCCAAAAAACATTTTAAACAATGGAGGAAGGCTCCGGACAGTCCTTGATGTTGGTTGTGGAGTTGCGAGTTTTGGTGGATATCTTCTTTCTTCTAATATCATTGCAATGTCATTGGCACCAAATGATGTTCATCAAAACCAGATCCAGTTTGCCCTGGAAAGAGGAATCCCTGCACACCTTGGTGTTTTAGGGACAAAAAGACTTCCTTACCCAAGCAGATCTTTTGAACTTGCACATTGTTCTCGTTGTAGGATTGATTGGCTTCAAAGAAATGGAATCCTTCTTCTTGAGCTAGATAGGTTGCTTAGACCTGGAGGCTACTTTGCATACTCATCCCCTGAAGCCTATGCACAAGATGAAGAGGATCTGAGAATCTGGAAAGAAATGAGCGCCCTTGTCGAACGAATGTGTTGGAAGATAGCTGCTAAAAGGAATCAAACAGTTATCTGGGTCAAGCCTCTGACAAATGACTGTTACATGGAAAGAGAACCCGGCACCCAGCCTCCTCTCTGCAAATCTGATGACGACCCAGATGCAGTATGGGGTGTGCCAATGGAAGCTTGCATCACTCCTTACTCTGACCGTGAGTACTGTAATTGCCATTTCTACAGTGGTCCAATCTCATAGAAATGGAAAAAACCAAAAAACCTTTTAATTTTTATCGAGGAACTTCAAAATAGTGCTAGTATGTCACTTGAAATAGAAACATCATTAGGAATGTGATCATGTTATTAATAAATTAAACATGGCAATATGTTCTTGTTTACATATTTGATCCTTTGTTGTTCACGTGTTGCATGCTTATCACCTAGGTACCTCCTCAAGATTGCTTGTCTTTTGATGTTTTAACACTTTCATCTGCTATGTTATTAACTGCTTTTTTACCTGCATGAAACTTGTAATGGGCAGTTAGAAATGCACTAACTAAATATTGTGATGATCCCACCAGAGAATCATAAAGCAAGAGGGAGTGGATTGGCTCCTTGGCCTGCCCGGTTGACTGCTCTACCTCCCCGTCTCGCTGACTTTGGCTATTCTAATGAAATGTTTGAAAAGGACATGGTAATCTATCCAAAAGTTGCAGTAAGTTTACATCTGTGTAAATGCAAGTAGCTGGTTTAAAACAGGTTTGATATGTTGCAGGAGGTTTGGCAGCAAAGAGTAGAGAATTATTGGAATCTTTTAAGCCCAAAGATTAGGCCTGATACACTGAGGAATGTGATGGACATGAAGGCAAACCTAGGGTCATTTGCAGCTGCTCTGAAGAGCAAAGATGTCTGGGTTATGAATGTCGTGCCTGAAGACGGATCCAACACTCTCAAAATAATATATGACAGAGGCCTGATAGGCACTGTGCACAGCTGGTATGTTGGAAATGTTATTGACGAGATTATATTTGAATTTTTGAATGGTCCATGTGCATTTTACACAGATGGTCTATTTTTGAATGGTAAAAATAAGTGAAAAAGAAACCAAATGTGTGGATTTTGGTAAAGATTAAAAAAAAATTGCTCTTCAGAAACCAAACACTCTGCTGGGAGTGTGTGTGCCTATGAAATATATAGATTTCTAAAGGAAAATCGATCCTTTAAGTTCTCTTGTTGTAAAAGATTAGCAGTCATTTCCAAAAATTTTCAATGATTCACCAATTTGTTATGATGGGAGTAATTTTCCTACTCTGCTATTATATTTGAAAGAGGAAAAAAAGTTTGAAATAGCGCAGGAGAAGCTGTGATGCTCATTCGTGTATCTGCATAGTGTAGTCCGAGTCCCATTTACTCTAAAACCTGAGGGGTTTTGGACAGTCTCACTTCACAGGGGAACTTGTCTTATAAACATAAAGGCTTTGAAATCTCTATCAGGAAAACTCTTTTGGTGCTAGATTGCATGGATAACCATGTTGCTTCCATGAAGTTGGATGTGGAAGCATAGTGGAAGTGCTGATTATTTTCTCTCTCAGTATCTTTTGGGAAAATAATTTTGGTTTTCTATTGACAGGTGCGAATCCTTTTCAACCTATCCACGGACTTATGATCTACTCCATGCTTGGACGGTTTTCTCTGACATTGAAAAGAAAGGTTGCAGTGCTGTGGATCTGTTAATTGAGATGGACCGCATCCTGAGACCGACAGGCTTCATCATTATCCGAGATAAACGACCAGTGGTGGAGTTCGTAAAGAAACATTTATCAGCACTACATTGGGAAGCAGTGGCAACAGCTGAGGCCGAGGGGGAGTCTGAGCAAGATGAGGATGATATGTTATTCATCATTCAAAAGAAGCTATGGCTAACAAGTGAGAGTTTCAGGGAAGCAGAGTAAAACAGCTAATCTTGTCATCCAGAGTCTTGGCCTGTCACCTGAAATAACCACTGCGTTGCAGGGCTTAAGGTGCCCAAGCAGTGCAGGTAGTTTATATGATTTTGTAGCATTTGATGATCATTTATTTAGTTCATTTGTTGCTCATTTTTTTTCCTTATAAAAGCAGAAATTTCTTACAAGCAATTTGTATTGTATTTTTATTCTTCATAACTCAAAAGTCAACTGCTGTAATTTTATTTTATTTTATTGGTTTTTTTTTAACCATAGAGTCAGAGACCACAGTAGGAAATAAAGAAATAGCACCTTAAATCTTAAAAGAAACTGGCTGTTGCTCTGCTTGATTGCATCGCTTGATTGCATCAAAAGTCGTTGATGTCTGCTGAGCTCATTATCATTAAGAACTTTTTCAGCCATGACTATGTACCATAGTTATTAAGCTTGATCCGGAATTAACCCGGCTAAAAATCTAAATTTCAGATTTTATGTGTCAATACGTATGAATCTGGAAAAATTAAAAAAAAATTTAAAATTTTAATATTTGATATAAAAAAATTTAAAAAATTATGTAAATATAGACTTACATTTTATAAATAATAAAATTTATAAAAAAATATTTTAAAAATTGTTTTCTCATATTAAAAAATATTATATTATTTAAAAAAAATTAAAAAAAACACACATGAAGCCCTAAAATTTTCTCTATCTCTACCAAAAGTGAAAACAAGTCGCCACTCCTTTCTTCTCGCTCTTTCCCCTCCTTTAAGAGCACACCCCACCTAATTGATTGGAAGACATGCAACCACAAGTAAACCGAATTAAAAACACTGATTGTTTTGGAAGCAACATAGCACCCACATAATTACATTATCATCACTAAATTTAGCCAAAAAAAAAAGCTTTGGCTTTCTGGCAAGGATCTTCAGGCAACAAAGGAGTTTGCTTTCATGTCTCTTCAATGTATTCCGGAATGACTAGTGATTAACAGATGATATTCACAGAGTCTCTCCTTCGACCAGCTATTAGCAGCAGCCAAATACAAGCAGCGTTTCTCAATCTCTCTTCCTCTTCGCTGCTAACAGCAGCTCATTGTAGAGAAGAAGAAATAAGAAGGGAAGCTAAAGGACAGAAATCACATTTAAAGAAAAAAACCGGGTTTTGTCCGGGTTGTCTGGGTCATGGGTCGACCCGTTGAGTCGACCGGGTTTTGCCGAGTTGTTGCACCGGCCAATTACTTATAAAACCCAGACCGGTCCAGGTTTAATAACAATATGTACACAGGTTTCGAATCATGCACAGGTCATTATTTGTTAAATTCCTTCTAAGAATGTATGGGCCAGGGGTTCGACATCTCCATTGCCTGTGCAGAATCCATCCGAGTCCAACAAGGGCATTCCTATCATACTTCAAGAAGATGCCTGGAGTCATTGATGATTCGACATCAATACATGTTTTTCAATGGAACCATGGCTACAGGAAAATTAACATCTCGGAATCATAGAGTACAGGAAATCACTGCATGATTCCAACAGAATTATAGCAAATGTTACTGCTCACCGGCATGGACACAGACGTTCTTTTATCCAATTACCAGAGTCTAAGCAACGAAACTTTATTTATTCATCCCATCACCAGGAAACTCTCGCAAATCTTTTATCTCGGTAATATTCCCAGCTAACCGTGTGAGTTTATTTAACCACCAGCTAACCGTGTTTCTTTAACCACCAGCTAACTTCCGAAAGAAAAGAATACACATTAAAATAAATAAAAAAACCCTACTCAAGCCCTTGATGCATGCATGCCAGCCAGCCAGCCAGCCACCCATTAATATTATGTAAAGTAGAAACAGTTTCACTTTATTTTTTTCTTCACACGGCAGGTGTGTCCTAAGACTAAACTAGCCCACATCCTAAAGCAAGATTGATCCATCCCCTCATCCCCGCACGAGGGTATACCCCGTAACCCACATGGACATAGAAAAGCCAAGGGGAAGTCTATGCGGTGAAAGGAAAAAAAACCCATAACATAGATGAACCCTTTTTCATTTCGTGCCCAAAATCTTAACAGGTATAACATAATTGATAGTTTACACCCCCTACAAAATTGAGTCAAAATGTCCAACTGTTTTACTTCGAGGAAAATTTCCTGTCTCCAGTTACTTTGGCAACAAACTCTCGTCCTCAGGCAGATTTCAACTTGGATGATATAGAGGCCAGGTGTGAAAGGATTCTGTGCCCAACAAACATCAGGAAAGCTCCCAAGAAACCAAGAGCTTTCAGTGTTGTGAAAAGATCCCACTGCTCAGGAAAAAAAATAAAAATGAAAGGGTGAATTCTTCGGGAACAAAATGCTTCTAACACCACTAATAGAAGAAAAATATCACTAATACCCCAGCAAAAAATCAAAAGTTGCATATCAAACACACATCAGTGAATACAAGCACTAGAAACCTTGCAGGAATCACAAGTTAATCGTCAAATAGGAGCACATAAAAAGCATGAAGTGCGAAACTGACCTTCAGCCAGAAAAGTGCGTAGAGCAACAAAACTGCTGCAATGCCAAGATGGAAGAGGACAGCGAACATGGCAGGAACGGATGAGGAAGGGAAGTTCTTCAGGTTCACCCCTAAACGCAATAACTGTCAAGAGGAGAAGGCATGTTAACATATGCCACTCATTCACATCCCCTATGTACCTTGTCCCTATTTATTGGGAAGAGAAGATGGCAAGAGAAAACTAGGCAGAAAAAATTAACAATGCACAGTTGAAATCCCGACTCCTTTTCCACACCAGAATGTCAATGAAAGCAATGTGCAATACCTTCTCTGTCCTAATAGAAAGGGGTAGTCTAAACTCCTGATGCTCACCTGATGTCATCTAGAAGTTCTAGCAATAACATCTAAACCAACAGGTTCAATTGAGTATTTTCAATCAGAATTACAATAAAACACATCCATATCGGCAGGTGTCTGCATAAACACAGCAATCAAAAGATCTTTCCAACATAAGCACTCAAATTCCTAGGCCCAGGTCATACTGGAAGCACTATATGGGGCATCCCAAGCTGGGACAATTTAGATAGAACAAATGAATTACAGAAGTAACTAGGAAGATTCAATCAATTACACTCAGAAGGGAGCAAATCTATGTTAATGCTCAAGTGTCCAGAATCTGTGTCAGATAATATAATACTCACCCCAACTAAGAACCCAAGTAATGGAAAAAGTGTAAGACCCAAGAAAGCATGAGAAAGCTCCTTAGGTGGAAGCTTTTCAGGAACCCTGAAAATGTGAGTTATCTCTGCTTTAGGACCATATCTCAAGTTCTGATCAAGAGGTTGTGGCGGTGGCTGTGGTGCCTTCTCAGGTGGTTCTGGTAGATCTAGGTCAAGGTGACCAATAGCCTTCAAGAAAGAATTTTCCTGAAAAAGATAGACAAAACAAATTATATCATGCTCATGTCATATAACAACCCATACAAATATAAAAACCTCGTAAGAAAAATCAAGCTTACCATAGCAGCATCACCCACACTGAGCTGAACATTATATTTTCCTGATAAATAGAAAAATTTCTCAACCAGTCCAAGGAAATCCTGCGAGACATATTGCCAAATATAAGAAAAATAACAAAACTTCAAAAGAGACAGAATATGGATGGTTGAATGATTTGTTATAGTGTGAGTCTGTTTCCAAGCAATCGATACTGGTGCACACTAGCAGTATTTGGAAACGAAGTGGTAATGAATCTTGGCATGTGCAAGGGTGTTATACTATCAAGCAATAAAGGCTTAAACTGACTTGCACTCAAATTACTTCGGCTAAAGGTGTATTGATTTGCCATAGCAAAAAGAGCCATTTTCACCAAGGACCCTAAGACAATGTATGATTGCTACACAAATATCGAATAGTAATTTCATTGACATATCATTTAGTTTTATTGCTAGTTGCAATTTAAAAGTGTTCAAAGTCTCTGGACATGGGATTAATTGGCATATTTTACTTCTTAACCATTAGGGTTGTGGAAAAACAAGGCCTCAACTACCAATTTGGTCTTTTGTATCCTCAAACTACTATTTATTGAGCAAATTAAAGCCTGCCGTCAAATTTGATTGTTAATCTAAATGCTATAAATGACACCGTTTTGAAGTAATTAAATTTTTTTATAGATAAAAATAATTACAAAAAAGAAAATGATACACCGTAAGAAACAAATTCAAATTGCTCCAAAACAATATTATTTATAACATTTAGACTAATGGTCAAACTTTGAAAGTTAGTCTTCACGGTCAAATTTGATGGTAGACCTTAATTTGCCCACTAAATAGTAGTTTGAGGATACAATAGACTAAATTGACGGTTCAGCCCTTATTTTGCCACAACCCAAATAGTTGAGGGGTAAAATATGCCACTAAACCTTTGGACATGCATTCAAGATTATCTTCTTCATAAAGCTTACTTTCATTAGTCTATAATTACCATGTGATAAGAAAATCAACTTCATTTTAGGTAGGAGGGAAATTGGTTGGCATTGCACTAATTTACAATTGGAATCAAATTGCTAGGAACCAAGTAAAGTGATTGTTGGCAAAAGCCAACAAGTCAAATTTATATCGATGAGAAACCCAAAAGCCAACATTCATATACATTTGATAGATTTTGTTCCTAAGCTAGAAAGTTGCAAAAACATGTCCATGATCACGTAATAGGGAGGGACAAAAGGGAGAAGAACATTGCAGAGGGAACTTACTAGATTGATCTCAAACTGTTTTCCAGAGCTCCCCACCACAAAACTATGCTCAACCTTAGTCTCATGTGTCAACTTAAGAATTGCCTGCAAGCCAAGAAACTCTGAACAGCTAAATCACAGAGAAACCAATTCTAGAGAAAGACAGGCTTAATACTAACCTGATGTGGCTTAAAAGCATGACCAAGAGAAGTAGACAATTGGAAAGAGAGGCGCAGCTTCTGAAGATGGTTTGCAGATAATGATACAGTATTTTCCCCAGCTAAATCTATCCTGCATGGATCCAAGAACTAGAATTATACCCAAACTAAAGCCATGTAGTTCAAATTCAGTCAAAAGCAGAGCTGAATAAAGGATTGTAAATAAAAATTTAACAAATCCCAAAAGGTCACAATGACAAGCATCCAACATCACAATCAGTGACAGTTAGAAAGCACTCTGATTTGTAACTGGGAAATGTAAAAAAAATACTTTTTGGTTTCTGTGCTCCCAAGATCACTATCAAGCACTGAGATTTCTGCACTGTCAACTTTGACAGCTCCAGTCACAAATATTGGAATCCGAGTTTGGCCTCCAGTGGCATATAAGTTTAAGTGGTCTGGATCATGAAGCACCATCTGCAAGAGTTTGATCTTGTCATATACGGATGTAAAGGCAGATGAAAAGAAGCCTTTATGCATCAAAGAAAACAAGGATACCTCAAAAACAAAAGTGTATTTTCCAACATCAATACTCTTTGGCAAAGCATCCAAGGCATAGACTGCGCTTTCAGGGTTGAACTTTAGTTCCTATATCACACCAACAACAATTAGTGCTGACCATCCGGCAGATCACCAATTCGACCGGGCAGACAACACCACACGAAAGCTAGACAAAGGAACTGAAATGGATTCCACATGGTTAAAGTTAGGAAATAAACTGTACCTGACCCTCAATTAATGAAGTGTCCTTTGAACCAGATCTAAAAACTCCTACAAGTTTCACTGTCAAAGGAGGTGCATTTGAACCAAGCACAGTATTCACCTTAACCTGGTTACAATTATATGGAACGTTAATTTCAAAAAATGGGTGTAAAAGGAAGGAGGTCAAGTTTATGCAAAAACTTTATAACAACTGAAGTTTTTGCAAATCTGAAAAAATTATAGAATAAGAAAGATATCAATTATAATTTTTGCAAAGTCCAAAATATCCAGAATACATTTAAGAAACAGGAAGAATAAAATAATAATGGCCAAGCATGATAACCAGAAAAGCCCATCAGCTGGCACACACGCATGCACAAACACACAAAATGCTTAGCATGCACACAGCAACACACCTTAAGGGCGTCCTTCTTAGTCAATGAAAGAACTGTAGCTGGAAGTGATAGAATCAGTGGAATGGAAACCCTGCACAAAATAAAATCATACTTGAATAACAAAGAATAAAGAAGTTATTTGCAAACTTTTCAGTAAATTCAGCACTAAATATTAAAACAGCTAGCCACATCATGTTATCCTACTTGTGGCTTTTCTCAACCAAGAAATGGACAAAGCAAAATATATAAAACTGAGAAAATTAACATGCAAACATATAGCTAAAAAATAAAAAATAATGTTCAAGTCTACAAAGAAGTCTTTAAATTTTTGCTTTAAAGGCAAACTTCTGCTCTTAGAGTTGCAAGAGACAGCAAGCAGCTCATAAAACATATTTGAAATTTCTTTTCACGGAAACAGCACATTTTCTTGAAGCACTGAAACTGCAGTCACTGAAATTTGTTTTCTTTTAATGGACTAATCACATATTACAGATTCCCTTATATCAGGCAAGCAATTATCAGAACAAGTTCTACATAACATACATATAAAATGCTGACAATCACAGAGAACTAAGTTAAGAACACACTTACGAGTTGCTCTCTAGGGAAGCCAAGGAATCTATTTGGTTGAACAAGTCTTTGGCATCACCTGGAATTCCAATGCCAAGTAAAAATCTTGCCAGACCCAATACCAAACCACTTGGTAGCTGAGAATCAAATAGGGAGAAAGAAAGCAAAGACAATAGCATTAAACAGTTTCTGCACTAGAAAAATAGCGGAACAAAGACCAGCAACAACAACAACCAAACCTAACTCACATTCAAGCTTCCTGAAGTCACAGCCGCAAACGCTGTCAACCCTCTAACAACAGAGGATGTGGTTGAAAGAGGACCTTGATGTTCATGTGCATCAACCAGTTTCTCATCAAAGTAAAAAGCTCCATCATCTACAATAAATTTTTTTAGCTTACTAAGTACATTATGGAATAACATAAATAGCAGCTGACAACTAGGTTTTTTTTTTGGAAAAGGTTAAAACTGATGAATAGGTGAATGAAGCATGGCCTGAATTTAAAACTGGTGAAGATCCTTGATGTTAGAATGAGGGCTTAATTTGCCAAGTCAAATCTAAGACACAATAGAGTGCCAAACTGTGTCTTGGAAACTTAGCTTAAAATCAGCAGAATTAGGGTTCTGGCACATGAAGAGTAATATGAAGAGGAGAGTAGAAATACCCATGAAAGTTTAGAGAATATAAGCACATTGCCACCATGATAAGAAATGCTTTGGCGGCACAACTGCCAAAAATTATTATGATATACAAGAAAAGAAGAGAAAAAAATATTGACATACCATATTTCTCAATGCTGTCAAATAGCTTCAATATATCATTTTTAGTTGTACCAATCTGCAAATGGTAAGCAAATGTAAGAAATAAGATATTGCAATGACCACAGAAAACAGCAGCAGCAAGTATATTAGAAGATACGATATAATTTATACAATAGAAACAAAAGCCCTCACACCATACCTAGCAAATTACTAATAGAAGTTTATACAAATAGATAGACCCACAAGGAAACAGTAGATTACATAGCATAAAAGTAAGTCAGGCAATGATTGTAACTACATTTCTAAAGGACATGCTGTTCTAAAAATTTGGATACATTAAGCTCTGGATTTGTTCTCAGAATACAGGATCTATAGCAGACATAAATCCACTACATAAGCAAAGCAGTAGGAATAACTACTGAACACAGACTATGAACCAATTTGAAACGAAAATTTAGAGCAAAATTTTTGCTGTGGATAGAATGTGCACCAGAAATCACCAATATGCTTATGCTTTAAAGAAAACAATAAGGAAAACAACAACCATATAACCTATTTCACCTACAATCACAAATTACAAAGTAACATAAATTCCTTAAACAATAATCATATAACCTATTTCACCTACAATCACTAATTACAAAGTAACATATATCATTGGATGCCAACAAGTTTGATGCTGATAAGAAAATTAACAGGTAGTGTCTTTATTAAAAACATAAGAGAAATGTTGGGCTCATGAAAAAACTAAAAGTTCTATTGAGGCAAAGTAAGCAAATCTTCCAAATTACCAGAGATTGATCGATCTCAGAAGATGATAAAGAGACAACACCAGAAAGTGCTTCAAGTGCTAGACCTGAAAAGAAACATGATCGAGCAAATTAGGACGAGCCACTTTAAGCAGAAGAATTAGCATGGCATCAAGTTCTAATTTCAACAACACACCACAATTTATGCATTGAATGTTAAACATGCCAGTGTCTCCATCCAGATCTTTTATTCCCCATTTTTGGGATGTTCCAAATTACATTTCCATTACTATTTCTAAGCACATGCTTTTTGTCAAGTCTACAAAATTATGCTAAAACAATGATCAAAACAAAGTAGCATTTGTGTGGTTACCAATAAATGTTAATGCAATAATTGCATATTCTCTTAAAAGAGAAGCATTGAATATATAAGAAAGTTGCTAAAGAATTCATCATGGTATACAGAATACTTATAGAACATACCAGCAGCAAAGGTACTGGACTCAGGATTATTAGAATTATAGCGCCATCTTCCATCACTCTGGCTTAGAGCCTGCCAATAATTTGTAAGTTAACTAAAACATGCGCAGAGAATTGTGTTTGAAGAAAGTAAATTTAAAGCCAAGCATCAACCTAAACATTGTGGAATAAACTTCTAAGCAGACCAGTAGCGGGCCTACTACACTGACCAACTATCAAGACACCAGCAACTAGTTCCACAAGGGCCCTAATCAAAGAGGGAGAGTTCCAGGCAAGGGTGGTCACTATTGAAATCTTTTTTACCCCTCACAGAACAGTCCAGTGCCAAGCTTATATCCTCACTCTAATACAATTCCAAGTAATGCAAATACCAACCTTGATGGAACCAAAAACTCCTTCAGCATCAGCAAGATACAGATCATCTTTAGAAGTTTGATCCTGCATTAAAAAAAATTCAGCCACAAGCTTTAGTACAAAATTGGCTAGGCTTATGCTATGTGGCCACAGCTTGAAAGTTGTGTTCTCCAATAAGTAGTTGAGTAAATAGATCCCTAGCAAAACATTAATACTGGTGAAATCTTATCTTCAGGATTCAGATACATTCCTTTGCTTACAAAAATCTCAACCTAAAAACCATGACAAATTACTTCTCCCTTGCATTATAGAATGATTAGAAGAGTTCCCAAATTAGCAAATGCTGAAAAAAGGAGAATCAAGCTCGAAACCCATAACACCTAAAAGTTTTTGTTATATGGATTACCTTGACAAATACTAAACCTCCAACTGAATAGTAGAAATCAAGCAGAGCACCTGCGCCACTGACAGTTGCTTGTAGTCTTGAAGCAACACCCTTTAAGAGAGAGACCCATTATCACACATTGTCTGCAATTTTTTGTAACATAGAGTATATACCCTTCCGACCAAAAACAACATAGAGCAAAACAATACCTCAAAGACATCCTTTTCTATGTCACATTTTAATATTCCGTTGACTTTTAAGGCATAGAATAAATCCTTCAACGCAGAAGATGGTGACCCCAGAATTTCCAACACAGATTGGCAAGCAGCTGTGTCGATATCAGACTTGTTATCAATACCAAGCACCTCAAACGTTCTGAGTGCCTCGTATGTTTCTTCTAAGCTGGTGGCACACACAACATCTAGTCAAATCACTCTTTCTAGTTTATGCAGACACTACTACAAATTAGCTAAAAAATTACCACAAGACACAAAATTTATCATTTTCATAGTATCCAAACAGAGGTAACAGCCAATTTCAGTTCTACAGAATAGCCAGATCTCATACGGTAAATTTACAAAGGCAATTTTAAATTCAGTGATTAGTAAAATTTGGCATCGCATAAGGATTAAATCAAATTCTTCTAATTCAATTAGAAAATAATAAATTGAGAGATTAGATGTCAATTAGAAGGGTTTAATTAGGGTTTTTGAAAACCTGAAAAAGGATCCGTCGCGCGGCGTGAAGAGCTCTAAAGCAGCAGATCGATGACAATCGGAGATCGGTTGAAAGATAGAAGAAGCAAAGGAAGATGAGCAGATCGATGCCGCAACGATCAGCACCAGAAATCCTTCCAGACTTCCGGCCATTTTGTGCAATAAAATTAAATAACCGCAGCAAACACTTAACAGAAATAAATTATGTTACAGAGTCATCAACATTCAAGTATGTGCAAATCGTTCGCAGTGCGAGTGTGCGGATCCGATGACTATAAAAGTCGTTGCCCTCTTCTCTCCTTTCTCGAGTCTGGACTCACTCTCACACTGTAGTCTGGACTGTTGTTAAGAGGAAGCGGAGGGGTTTTATTTTTATTTTTTGATCCCGAAAATGCCCATAAGTATTCCATAAATACCCGTTATGTACACTGGTGTGAGTAGACATGGCGTATCAAGTGTTGCCATCTGGTGGCAAGATGACTCAGACTGACCATTGGTGGATCATCTTTGGGCCTTTTTGGGTAGCCTTTCTGGAATTGAGCCCATTCTTAAGCCTAGGGAAACAGAGATCGAGATTTTCTATTGAGCCCAAGGAAATAAAGGCTTGGGAGCGTCTGAACTCGTGTAAAGTGTAAATAGTCTTGAACTGGATCAGATAGTCTTGATTAAGTGTAAAATAATCTTAAATTAATTTCGGAGGAAAGGCGACGTTTTGAGACATTGTTAATTTGTTATCAAACCCATCTCATTCTTTCAGTTGACCCGACAAAACCAAGTGATGACCCAGTCAAACCTGTTCAAGTTAAAAATAGTTTTTTTAAAAAATATAAAAAGCTTTAAAAAAATGATAGATTTAGATTAATCCCAAATAAAAACCCGGCTACATTTAACATCTTTCACTCAAAAGATCGCATGGCCTCTAGGTTTATCGTCTTTCACTCAAAAGACCGCAAATGACACAAGCTTACGGAGAAAACAAACTCGTCATTAACTTAGTAAAAAAAAGAATATCATGAAAGAAGTCTAGATTTTTAGAGAATAATAGAAATTATATCTGAAAATCTTACTTAAAATAGTTCTTTGACATTAACTATGAAAACTTAGAAGACACAATGGTGTTCAGTTTGCCAACAAGCTTTACAACGAAGTTTTCATAAAAGATCCATTTGTAGGATTTTTTTATTCTATCTAGGAAATAGTCTACAACTATCTGGGCTACAACGGGGGTGGCTGATGCACTACATTCAGCAACCAAAGATGAAAAGACACAATACTCTTCAACATGCACGAAGGAAAGCTCCCCATTCAAACACTTGAAGATGAAAAACTAGACATCCATAATGATCTCAGTACTTCAGAGGTGACTGTTGGGTTGGCAACAATCCAAACCGCTTCTTTAACAGAACTCTTTGCCTTGAATATTTGTCATCGGGGGAGAAGCGGGCTGCAATTTGTAAATGGGGAAAAATTAATAAGTGAAGTTTGTATCTGAAGTACTAAACATTGATCAGAGAAGGACACTCAGGAGCGATGGCAAAGCTCAATATGTGTGTAGTCTTTTTGTCTGGAAAATCCCAAGAGAAATCATATTTAGCTCATGCAAAACATGCCATCACAGTTCAGATTTGTGAAGCAATGAAGAATTTGAATGAAGTCAAATGGCTGGATCACCAAATGCATGTTTAAACCAATTTATCTAATCACAAATCAACCAAAAGCAAAGGTCAAATCCAAAATCGTTTGATACATGCAAACATAAACCTTTAAAGAAATTTTATCAAGAGTCCAACCACTTGTGACATTGTAAAAATTATTCAACTCACAAAAACAACAGTACAAGTGAATGTGGGAAAAGGTTTTCAAAACAGCACATCTGTAAATATGATTTTGGATAGCATAAAACAATCAACCCCGATAGGTCCAGTGATATTAAATGTTACTTCTGGTATTACTGAAATGTAATAAAACAGAAGAAGAAAGACAATGACGGTGGAGAAGGATCACTAATCATGAGAATTTATTGTTTGGATGAAAGCCAATGATTACGGCAACCTAACAAATTTCCAGTTGTGAATTTCATAATCAAAATAAAAAAAAATATTGCAGCATGATAATGAAAATATACCTGGGTGAGCAGATTGAGTGGGCAAGCCCAATGGTGATTCTTTCTGCAAAAAAGAAAAGGCAACTCAACAAAAATATAATAAACAACAGAAGCAGAAAATAAAGATATTCAGAAGTATGGAAAAAACAGCAGGTTTCTCAAAATCTCATCTCAAGAAGCATGCCTAGCAAAATCTTCAAACAATAAAGACAGTTTCCATTGCTTTCAAATACAACAAAAGTAAATCTTGACAATACATAAAATTTCCTAGGACATATACTTAGAGAAGCCTGACCCTGCTTATCTCACCATTTAAACCTCTAAAAAAATCATTCCCAAACAAAAGATGGCATCTGAAACAAGGATATGCAAAACCTAGAAATACAGCTAAAACACAAAACCTAGAACACCAAGTAATCAATAAGATATAAGAAGCCAGTCTCAAAATAACATACCTTGGTAGTGTAGACTTTGTCACCATTATCGTTTATGTAAAACTGAAGATACATTGTTCCAGCTCCTTATTAACCTTCCTACAAACAGCAAAGTGAAAATCACAAGGAGCCCATCTTTGCAAAAATCCACATAACATAATTAAAAGCCAAAAAGCATGAAAAAGACCACAGAAGAGTAAAAAATAAAGAAACCCTAGTGATGGCCATACCTCTCTCGGCTCTTCTTGCAAGGGACTAGAAAGTGGAGACAGCGCTCGCTTCGCTTCAAAAGAGATAATTGTTGAACGAGAGCGACTAGGGTTTATGACCCATTTTTTAATAAAGTTACGGACCAGGCCCACATTGGATGGAACCATTGGGCTCATCCAATCAGGCCGGCAAGACTTTTGGAAAACGCGTAAAGCCATTGACAAGGAGACAAAGGGCAAATCAGTAATTAGGTCATCATTCTTTCTCTCTCATTACAGTTGACCAATCAATCACTCTTCGAATCCACGTCTCTGCTCTCTCTCTCTGATACCTTCTGTTTTACCTTTCAAAGCTTAAAATCTCTCCGCATTGGGCTTACAGACTCTCTAAAAACCTACATCATTGCCTAAAGGACGCCAACTAAAATGTCATTCGAGGAAGACGACGAGTCGTTCGAGCACACACTTTTGGTGGTTCGCGAAGTCTCGGTCTACAAAATCCCTCCTCGCTCCACTTCCGGCGGCTACAAATGCGGAGAATGGTTACAATCCGACAAGATCTGGTCTGGACGGCTTCGAGTCGTGTCCTGCAAAGAACGGTGCGAGATCCGATTAGAAGATCCGAACTCAGGTGAGCTATTTGCTGCTTGTTTCTTTAACCCTGGACAGCGCGAGAACTCCGTCGAGACAGTCCTCGACTCGTCCCGGTATTTCGTACTTAAAATAGAGGACGGGGGAGGCAAGCACGCGTTTGTTGGTCTAGGGTTTACTGAGAGAAATGAAGCGTTTGATTTTAATGTGGCGTTATCGGATCACGAGAAGTATGTCAGACGAGAAAATGAGAAAGAGAGTGGCGAGACGAGTGAGAGTGACGCTCACATTGATATTCATCCTGCTGTTAATCACAGATTAAAGGTAGTTAGCTTAAAAGTTGATCGCTTTATTTTGGTTGATTAATGGTGTTTAGTTAAGTTAGTTTGGTGTGATCATTGAATTTTTATGAGATTAAAGATCCATAATTTTGAATTATAGGAAGGGGAAACTATAAGAATTAATGTGAAGCCTAAGCCAACGAGTGGAGCTGGAATGCTATCAGCTGCAGGGCTGTCTGGTTCGGCAACTGGAAAGCCTAAAACTTTAGTCATTGCCCCACCTCCAACTGGGGCGGGGAAACCAAGGTCCCCACTTCCACCACCTCCCAATGATCCGGCTGCTGCTCGAAAGTCGGCTGTGAATAATGTTGGCATTGGTCTAAAAGCACCACCCAGGGAATGTACACCGCGATCTACTGATTCTTTATCGGACCTGTCTTCACTTGAGGTATGTCTGCTTTCTATATATCCTGTTTGTGCTCTTGATGATGGTATTGTGTGTTTGAAATGTTATGCTAGCTTAGTTCAATCGATGTGTTCTTTAGAAATGTGAAAACACCGCACATTATGCCCTGAAGATTTGCGTTTTGATAAGGCCATGGACTTGTTATGTTCCCTCGTTGATTGTTGGTAATGTGATGTGTGAATAGAGTGCACTTGACTGTATGCTAGGATAGTAATGTCATGATGGGGATAAACTGATTACAATTTCCTTTCGGAGATCCTGGTGTATTCTTAAGGGGAACGAGGGGATTTTTCTGCACTATATTTGTCTTTTCCCCGTTGTGTTACGCACTCAAATACTACAACACATCCCATGCTTCGCACTTCAACTAAATGTATGTTGCCTTAGTTAGTAGATGCATATGTGACTGTGTGTTATATAGTTCCCTTGCTGTCCTGCATCTGCAGAGAAATCTTCCTTCAACAACAACAGGATCAACCAAGACAGCTACATCGGGATGGGCTGCATTCTAACTGTGTTGGGGATTTATTGAGCATGATTAAGGCATTTGTTTTACTTTTTCTTTGGAAAAGATGAAAAAAGTGGAGGAAATCGAGAAATGTAAGCAACCATGAGCTATCAAATACGACCATGTGTGAAAAATAATGTTATATGAATGTATCAAATGCTTTTTTTCTTCTTACGTGAACTGAGTTCCTATTTCTACATGATAGAGAAAAAGAATGGTGTCTTTATTGTTCTAGTTTCCTGATGTGTACCCTTCACCAAATATGGTTCTTCTGTCATGCTCCTGCCCCTGACCCATGAGAACGACGAAAAAAAAGCTCATAATCCGCAACAGGTGCAGGCTGACACCTGTTTCTCAAAGTAGCTTTCGGCAGCTAGGTTTAACAAGTTGAAAACTTAAGTAAATGTTGATATCAACAGGGAATTGCTGGTTTAGGGCCTGTTTTAGGGGGTGTAGAATTTAGAGAATCTAGTAGAGTCTGCGTTTTAAATACAATAGGGTTTGGCATTTTCTTATGATCCAAGATAGAAAGAGTAGCCATAAATTCATTTTCTGAATTATTTACCAAACATGCTGGGGATAAAAAGAAAGAAAGAAAGAAAGATACAAAGTGTTTAATTTTTATCTCAATTAGTTTTTAATTACTTTTTTATTTCACCATTACAGACTTCTCAAACTCGAACATCATTTACCAAACATCATAAAAACTAAACACCTCAATCTTCAACCACTTTCTAAGGGAGAAAACTTACCAAACTTTAACACTTCAATCTTCAACCACCTTCTACTCCCTTAGAAGTCAATTTATAGACGCTTTTTACCTCCCACGCAGCTACATGGCACCGCATAAGATTCGTTGTTTGCGCTTGGGGGACAATTCTGGATTTCCAATGTTCCCATTCACAGCTAGAGAAAGCTTAATTGCCCTTTCGCAGAACTAGACCTGAAATCTAGGACCACCAGACTGGCTGGGCTCGTATAAAAATCCCCTGCAGGTCTGCACGATGGCTTTCAGCTGCACTTTCATGCCAAGCGCAGCCAGGATTATGATCTCCAATGTAACGGAGTGAAAGAGGCCCCAAATCTGTAGAGAGAATTCATTCTCAAAAGAAAAGGGGGAAAAAAATAATTCCCTGAAGAGAGACAACTCTGTGACTCATTCTCTAATTCGAGAGGGAGTCTTGTCTAAAGAGTAGATATTTCTACAAGAGGTGGCTGATGATTCCCTTCCCTTCAATGCCACTTGATGCTGTATAAAACAAACTTTTGAAATCATAATTGTGGATTGAGTTATAAATTGAACAAAATATCATTTTTTATTAAAATTTAATTAATTATATCAAATTTTAGTGCCCAGTACAAATTAATTGGATTAACACCAATATTTTTTTTAAAAAAATAAAGGGGTATTATTTAATAAAAAATATTTACCTAAACTAGCTTGATAATCGATAACTAGTAATTATTTGATTTAATAGCACATGTTTTTTTCCATATCAATTACCCAGCTAAAAATGCCTTCTTTAACAAGAATAAACGGATTTTCCAGTGGAAAAAATGAAAAATAAAATAATCTAAAACCGACGTGGTTAACAAGGGAGATTGTTTTCCTAGTTTGTTTTTGTGGTTGTAAACCAATACTAAACGGGCTCTTTTAACGGAGACGTGGTGCACCCAAAAATCACCACGTGTAAAAAGCTGGTGCATCCAACGTGACGGCCATCAAACCCGCTGACTAGCTCTTGGCCGCGAAACAAACCAAACCAACAAGAGAGGCGTGTATAATAGAATCACCGATGACAACACAATATCTCCGTACAACCACCTCAATTTGCAGAGCAAAAAAAGTAAAAATGGCAGAGAAAGCTTCTCAATCAATAGAAAAAGGAGAAAATGAGAAGGCAAACAGTATCAGTATATGCGGAATGCAATTCGCATACGCAGGACAGCATCCACTCTTCTACGATTTCAATCTCAACATCTCTCCCGGATCTCGTTGCCTTCTCGTCGGCGCTAACGGATCCGGTAAATCAAAATTTTCGTTGATTTTGAAGCATTACTAGTGATAATATATACTAAGCTCATTACCTTTTTGTAGTACAGGGAAGACCACTTTGCTGAAAATAATGGCAGGGAAGCATATGGTAGGAGGGAAAGATGTGGTGCGGGTGATAAATGGTTCGGCTTTTCATGATACGCAATTGGTTTGTAGCGGTGACTTGGCTTATTTAGGAGGTTCTTGGAGTAAAACTGTTGGATCTGCTGTGAGTTTTGTTTCTTGTTAAAGCTATATTTGTATGGTATGTTATTATATTTGCGTTTTTTGTCATAGCATTGCATAGTTACATTTGATTGTCTAGGGTTTGTGCTTAAATTCAAGTGATTAGAAGTGATTAATTAGCTTAATTATCGAATAAATTACTATACATTGGGTTGACTCATGCTTTTTTAATTTTATGGTGCTCAAGTTATAATTACCAATGTTTACAGCATTAAAAGAAAAATAGACACAGGAAGGGGAGAGAAATCCCATCTGATCTCTCAAAAATGTTAAAAAAAAAAATTTCTCATGTCTCTGTCTCTTTATTGTGAGTAGTGGTAGTTTCAACTTGAGAACCCAGTAAATTTTTTTGGATTGAATTTTCAAATGATGTTAGGGTTTGCTCTTTTTTTGTTCCCGTCGAGTGCATTTTTACGTACTGTAAAGAAATTCACTCTGGATGAATATTGCCTTGTGGTTTTTCAGGGAGAGATTCCACTACAGGGCGACTTCTCTGCGGAACATATGATATTTGGAGGTAACTAGTGACCTCTTAAGAGTTGTTTCTTTTTCTTTTATTTTGTGTGAAGGTGCTGTGTGCTCTTTCATTGTCAATGATTTGTTGTTAAGATTTAATAGAATTGAGATTGCACTCTGTTCTTTGTATTTCTGGCAGTTGAAGGGACTGATCCTGTTAGAAGAGAAAAGTTGATTGACCTGCTTGACATTGATCTGCAATGGCGAATGCACAAGGTATCTGATGGGCAGCGGCGAAGAGTCCAGATTTGCATGGGTCTTCTCCATCCATTTAAGGTATGATGAAGCTATGAAGCCTTGGTCAGTGACCACCTATAAGAATGGGGCGTGTTGGAATGTATCAGAGTCAGTTTTTATAAATTCAGCAAAGCAAAGTCATCTAGGAGAACACGCATTTCTCATTGGAACATTTTATTCTGTAGCTTTTCTTTTATATTGTGCAAAATTGTTCTTTGTTAAAGAGATGCTTGCATCTATGAAATACCATTTGTATTTTCTTACTGGTCTGGCTAGTAATCTAAGCCAAAGGGTTCAACATGCAAGTCTTGGGCCACCTACTTGTGAGATCGATTCATCTTGGGCATCCAATCTACTAAAAATAACCCAAACCTGGCGAAGTTGCCCATTTTCCATCTTTAACGGGCTATCAATTTGCTTCACGGGCACACCCCATCAGTTGGAACTTGGGATTTTTGTTTGAAGATCTTGGTTCAATCCCTGGGAGGGGTGGGTATTTAGGGATTGGGAGGTGGCAATATGGCTATCAGTTTGCATTTCGGTTGTTTACGATGATGTTGCTGAAAGACCATATTATCTCAAAACTTCCTTAATGAGTAGGATCCAAAAATTTTAATTGCAGGTTCTTTTACTTGATGAAGTTACAGTCGATCTAGATGTTGTTGCCAGGATGGATTTGCTTGAGTTCTTCAAGGAAGAGTGTGATCAGGTATGACTCCCTTTTTTAAATGAATTCACATGCACACTCACAGATCTGATCGAATGATGGTCAAAAAAATTAGAAACAGTGGATTTGCATAATGTAGCCAGGGCACAGAACAAGTGGTCCCTGCTTGTATTATCTGAAAGAGAATCATCACCACCATGTGAATTTTGATTATTAGATTTTGGATCCTTCTGCATCACTGTGGCTATTTTTTCTGATTTCTTGAGTGAAAATCATTTTGCATGGAATCACCTCTGTTGTCTGTTTTTGAAGATATGGAGTGCTTAGAAAGTGTAAGGGTCAACGTTTATGATTCTCTTGAAATGCGCATCAATATGGTTAGAGTCCCCGAGGGAAGTTCATCATGTTATAACGAGACTTTTTCTTTTTTCTTTTTTTTTTTGTGCAGAGAGGAGCTACAATTGTATATGCTACTCATATTTTTGATGGGTTAGAGACTTGGGCAACTCATCTAGCTTACATACAAGACGGTGAGCTGAGGAGGGCTGAGAAGCTAACGGAGGTTCATGAGTTGAAAAGCTCAGCCAATCTGCTTTCTGTTGTTGAGTCTTGGCTTCGCTATGAAACCAAGAGTGAGAAAAAGAAACCCACCAACCCTCCTGCCCAAAATCAAAAGACCTCTCCTCTTGGTAGTTCTCCTTTCATGTCATCTAGACACATGGCATACTACCGTTGATCCTTCCCAGATCAATTGTTTCCGTCGTTTTTTTCAAATTCAAAGCTGGATATAGAAGAAAATAAATGAAAAGGCTAGAGATGCCCATGAGCTCGCAAGGAAAGTGGTGAAAGCTATTTAAGCTGGTTATTTTTGGTACATGCTTGTATACTGCTTGATTGATAACATGAAATATAAATTTTCCCTTTCTTGTAGCTCCCTGTATTAACGATGATAAAGGAAGGGCATGCTGTTGGTTTGCATAATATGCGGGCTAAAATGTTGTTTTTAATCTGTTGCCATCTTCTCAATTAAACGGCTGAGATTTATCCACTGCAATTCAATGTAGTTATGAAATTGCTGTTCCTGATTTTGTTCCAATACATAGTTGTAACGTAATTGCTTTATTCAATTGAATGGAATTGGTAGAGACAGTAACGATGGGATTACGGACACAAATCTTGGTGGTAATTATACCTCTCTATGTTCCTTGGCCTCAGCTTGAGACCCTTCGACACCTTCAGTTTCACGAACTTCTTTGATCCAGATGAATGCATTTGTATCTTGAACTGCCTAAAATTAACAGTGGAGTATCTGGAAATTAGATCTTAATAAGAGTCGGAGTCGATTCAATATGATGCAGACAGCCATTGCAATTCTGTAGTTGTCTTGAGTTTGGTAGTAGTAGTTGTTGTGCTTTAGGTGAAACTTCAAGCTTGAAGTGGGATCCCTGTTTCTAGGCTGTGGAGTAGAAGACAAAATGAGAGCGAGAGCAGCAAGGGCGGGCCGAAGAATCAAGATTGAAGCTCTGGCAAGCATGCTCGCAGAAAAAAGTTGGGGCGGGAAATGAGAGATCTATCCTTTTTCCTGCCATATCATTGGTCGCGGTCACTTTTGATGTCCATGTTTCTCCAACTCCCCACCCAACCACCCCATCTACAGCAACACTTTCCAAAACTAAGCTTAAGGTTTGGACTTTGGAATATTCTCTATTTCTTGCAGTATTCATCCTTTCCTAACTTAGTTGATAATTTCAGTCAATCTAATGGGTTGACTCAAAAATTCTAGGATGATGAACTTAATCCATTACAAGTTCTTGAGTGATCTGGGTTTTAGTGATTCGGTTGCACGCCAATAAAATCCAACCAAGTTAACATCAAGAAAATTATTTTTAATTATAAGAGGTGTAACTCAATTTATCAGACTCTGAATTTGCTCTTTCGTAATCACTAGTTCGAGTCTCACAAATCTCAGAGTCACTTGAACTTATATGGTCGTTAACTTCAGAGCTTATAGAATTAGTCGAGATGCGCGCAAACTGACCCGGACACTCACATTAATTAAATATTTTTTTAAATAATGTTATTTTAATAAAAATATTTAAACCTAATTAACCCGGTAGTTGAATACTCCAAACCTTTTTCTGAACTAAATTTTAAGTCAGGCTGAAAAATATGATTTCTAATAATTACAACGTTAAGTGCAAAATATACTGATAAGATAAGTATTATTAGTTTAGTAAACTGTTTATTTTTGTATTTTAAAAATATTTTTTAAAATTTTTATTTTATTTTTTATATTATTTTAATGTATTAATATTAAAAAATAAAAAAATATATTATTTTAATATATTTTTAAATAAAAAATATTTTAAAAATATAATCTTTCCCTCGTATATCCTTTAAATATAACGTTGTACCCGCTGAAAGAAGGGGGGCAAAACTGCCTGTTATTTCCGCTTAGTGTATTAGTTTACGACTCGCTTCGCATCATCTCATGTGGATTGTGGAGAGTGCGTGTTAGGAAGACGACGCAATTATGAGTATAATAATGAGCATTTCATGAAGTTAACGGGAGGAAAGTTAGGCATTAATTGGGCAATTATGAGTATAATAGCTGGACATCATCATTGATTAAAGCCTATATTTGATCTAATTAAAGTAATTAATGTAATATTGATATAGAAAAAGCTTGTTCTAAAACGTCTCTATTATTCTATGTGTTATTCGTTTGTTTTTATTTTTTATATTCTTTTTATCATAGTTTATGTTTTTTAAAATTTTATTTTTAAGAATTCTCTTGGTAATTTGAATTTACTATAATTAAAAATAAATAAATAATTATAAAAAACATAATTTTAATTAAAAAACACTAACCCATCAACACGCTCTGACCAAACCGTGTAAAAAAACAAATAAACATATTATACGGAAAGGTATATAAAATGGAGGTCTGGTGAGGCCTGGTCTGCTGCAAATGCAATGAAACTGCTCACAGTAGCTAGAGAAAATATTGCAATCAAGATTTATGAAAAATATTTATCTATACAAAGCAAAGCAAGAGGATCAAATAAATGTATTGATCGATAAATATAGTTTTACTACACCGTAAATGCCGCTCTTCTCCTTGGCGGATCACTCACATCTCTCAAATTTGTCTGTAATCCGATTTCTCTGTTTCTTCCCTCTTCTTTTTTTTCCCCGTACTTTCTAGAATTCTGCAGAACAATTGCTAGAAATCGTTTTCATTTTCTCTTCCATCGATCGACTCCTCTTCTTCAAGGTCTATAAATCTCGGCGTTGATTTTTTTTCTTTTATTTTCTCTTTAAATCCAATTGTTAACTCTCTGAAATGATTGTAATTTAAATTTGTGATGCAGATGTTTTTTTAATTTAATTGTGGGATGACTGGTAGCAGTGAGAAGTGAAATGGATTCAGCGAGGAGTTGGTTTCAAAAATTTCAACCGAGAGAAAAGTTCAGGTCTCCTTCGAGGAGGAAGGAGGGAGGAGATGAGGATAATGAAGATACGATATCGGAAATGGATGAGGAAGCTCATTCCAATGTCACCAAGCAGAAAGTTGCTGCGGCTAAGCGGTATATTGAGAATCATTACAAAGAGCAGATGAAGAATCTACAAGAGAGGAAGGAACGGTATGATGCGATGGATGGATTGACTGAAGATTTACATTTGATGCGATGATGGAGTTGATTAATTTCTGAATGTGTTTTTGTTTTAATAGACGGACGACATTGGAAAAGAAGTTGGCGGATGCTGATGTGTCTGAGGAAGATCAGAGCAACTTACTTAAATTCCTGGAGAAGAAGGAAACTGAATACATGCGCCTCCAGAGGCATAAAATGGGTGTTGATGATTTTGAATTGTTGACAATGATTGGCAAGGGTGCGTTTGGGGAGGTATGCATATTGCCATTTTTTTTATATACGTGTAATTTCTCAAGGGGTTTGCTAATGGGTCTTCACACTATTTGTACTGAATTTTTTTAGTGTTAGATTTAGAATTTTTATGTGTTTGCCAATGGCATGTTAGGATAGTGATGATATCTGAGGCACCTCTTTGTGGAGCTTCAAAAGCTGTAGCCGGTATGATTTTCTGTGAAAATGAACATTTTTTGTGTTATTTTTGTATTTTATATAATCTGCTCTGTGAATAATCACATTGTCCCGTTATGTACACTAGGCATTTTCATGAATTAGATGAAGATGTGGAAATCACTTGGCTTTCCATAGCTACTTTTTTTCTTTCCTAGCTGTGATTTCGTGTTATGCTTGTGTTCTGTAAATGTGATTTGTTAGTCGAGAAGAACATAGAAAGTCATATATTCTGTGTAATTCCTTTTCTCTTTTGTGTCCAAGCTTTGAGAATGAGTGATTCTATTAACTATTACGTCCATTTGCTCATGTTTTTATAGGAACTACTAAAAGTGCCAGTTGCTTTTCTGCTATAAGCTTATGGTTGATATAAAGTTTGCTTCCTGGGCAGGTCAGAATCTGTAGAGAAAAAACAACAGGCCAAGTGTATGCTATGAAAAAGCTTAAGAAATCAGAGATGTTGCGCAGGGGCCAGGTAAACATTTATCTGGCCTGCTTGATGATAAATATGACTAAGGTTTATTACCCTTGTTTATTACAAGTTGGCATCACAATCTTTTCTAGGTTGAGCATGTTAAAGCTGAAAGGAATCTGCTCACTGAGGTTGACAGCAATTGCATTGTCAAACTGTACTGTTCTTTTCAAGATGATGGGTTTCTCTACCTTATCATGGAATATTTACCTGGTGGAGATATGATGACTTTACTTATGAGAAAAGATACCTTGACAGAAGATGAAGCTAGATTTTATGTTGGAGAAACAGTTTTGGCTATTGAATCTATCCATAAGCATAATTACATCCATAGGTTTGTAATTAAATGTCAAATAATAATAATTTTATCTTGGGGTGTTTTAGGCCAATGAGAATGTATTGGCCAGTTAAATGTGGATTAACTTTATTTTTGTTTTTGCATCACATGTTATAGGGATATTAAGCCCGACAACCTGCTACTTGATAGATATGGGCACTTGAGGCTATCTGATTTTGGACTGTGTAAACCATTGGACTGCAGTACCATCCAAGAAGGAGACTTTTCAGTAGTAAACAACAATAGTAATGGGACTACACAGAATGAAGAACGCCCAGCAGCTCCAAGGCGCACACAGCAAGAGCAATTGGAACATTGGCAAAAGAATAGGAGGATGCTTGTAAGTTTTCTGCCATTACATGTCTGAAATCTCCATCTATGCATGTGTGTCTGATTATTCCAACTTGGCATATCAATTTAAAATCTTAAATGGATCCTTTAGTCTCGCTGATTCGCCTTCTCTCTTCCTTGGTGATTTGAAGAACATGTTTTAAAAAATGAAAGAATGTTAGTCATGCTCAATTAAGATATGAATCCTATGTGGATTATGGAATAAAATTCTAGAAGAGAATTTGCTTCTTTATTTTGGCTTTTTTAAAGTGGCGTGTGAGCTTTAAGCATGTGTTTTGAAGATCAAAGGATATGGCTTTGTTTTTCCTTGTCTAAATTTTGTTGTTGGGTCCTGCAGGCCTTTTCTACTGTCGGTACACCTGACTATATCGCTCCAGAAGTGCTATTGAAGAAAGGTTATGGGATGGAATGTGATTGGTTAGTAGTTCTGTACATTCTGATGGGCATGGAAATAAATTACTTCTAAAGCGTTTTGATGACTCCATGGTGGGAAATAACTTAAGCCTTCAACTGTTACCAACGCTTGCTGCATATCTGGAGATACTCTAGTTTTCTCCAAGGTAGTTTAGGCTACGAGACTCACAGTTATTATTTGCAGGTGGTCACTTGGTGCTATTATGTACGAAATGCTTGTGGGTTATCCACCTTTTTATTCCGATGAACCATTGTCAACATGTAAGAAGGTAAAGTGAGACATATTGGTGATTGGTGTTTTTTGTTTTCAACCTTGCATCCACATGTCTTTGATTGTACACTTCTTTCTTGCATGTCTTTCTAGATCATGCTTACTAAGTCTCTTGCCTGTACAGTTTCTTCGAAGACAAATTTCACACAGCAATAGATTAGGAATTTCTGCTGTTAGTTTTGGTTAATTTTAAACTGAACCATAGCTGTACTTTATTGTTTCTGACCCAACTTGTATATCATTGGGATCTCATTTGTATCATAAAGATCCATAGCTTTACTCGGGTAAATCTTTTAGGTTGCATGTTACAGTTGATCTATGTTTGGGGCATAGACATATTCGAGCATTAATCATTCTTTTCCTTTTGAATAGTTTAATTTGCATATTTAAAGTAGCCAATGATTTTGCTGTTTTTAAATCTGGTTAATATGAATGCAGTTTTTTTAGGCTACATAGGTTGTGGGTGCTTTCCTGATTGGATGAATACCCTAATTGGGCGCTACTGATATATACTTAATATTATGGGTTTTAAGAATAGTAAGTAAATATCAATTCGGTAATAAGTTAATGCTGTGAAGTTTCCCTTTTACCCAGATAGTAAACTGGAGAACACATTTGAAATTTCCAGAGGAAGCAAAATTATCTCCAGCGGCAAAAGATCTTACTAGCAAACTCTTATGTAATGTCGACCAGAGATTGGGAACAAATGGCGCAGAAGAAATAAAGGTGTTGTATGGTGTGTCCTTTTCTGAATACTTGAATATGTTAAGTAAGCTAGTTGCAAATAAAAAGAATTACATTCCTGCCTCTTCCTTTTACAGGCTCATCCATGGTTTAATGGGGTGGAATGGGATAAGCTTTATCAGATGGAAGCTGCATTTATTCCTGAGGTCAAGGATGATTTGGATACCCAAAATTTTGTAAAATTTGAAGAGGTATTGACGTCTCTTAATTTCTTATCAGGTTTTGTGAACTATCTGTGCGTGTTGCTCAGTATACTCTTTTTTTCTGCGTGCTTTTGGCTCTGCAGTCTGAGAACCAACCTCAAACTACATCAAAAACTGGTCCATGGAGAAAGGTCAGTTTAAGTCTTCGAGAGTATTTACATATGGGATTATTAGTGCCATTATCTCTCAGTATATTGTTCTTTGTTGCTTCAAGCTGTGAAGTGGTTGATTCTTGAATATGAAAAAGTTTTCCTCTTCAGCAAACTAGAAAGTTTCATTTTTACACGCAGAGAAAATCAAAGGCATTGTATTTTTCTCTGCCCCAAGTGTCATATGAGTTTTGTTCTCGGTAACTTAGCGGTTGCTATGGTGAAGAATTCTAGCCACATGTAGTCCATGTGATTGTGTCTAGGGTTCCTCTGTTTTTTTCTCTCCTTTTCCCCATTGGAATCTGGATGTGGGGCAAGGACAAGTTAAGTTGCTGGTATGGTTTTGGAGATCTGTCATAGTTAGTTGCGTTTTAATTTTTTCCATCTTTGCATTGGGCTTTTTATTTGTTTAAGAAGGCCCTTCTGATTGTCAAGAAATTGAAGGCAAGATTTGATGGGGATCAAAATGCAATGCTCCCTAGTCTTTCCTTGAGTCTTTTGTGACTTTCTGTTATTGGTAAAGGACAGCATGCACAAGCTTTTTCCTTTGAGTGCCAAGCTAATAGTAGGGCAAGGGAACTATTTTTCATAGTTAGGAGCTGTTACTGAAGTTGCTTTTCTAGAAGTTCAAAGTTTGGAGTCTAAAATATAAGAATGGAATCAATGGATAGGATTTGTGAATTTTGGACGAATAACTTTTAATGTGTAAACGACATTAAATTCTTAACTCTCAATCCTTTTGGACAATGTCAAGTAATTAATGCTAAACCAAGCATGCACGATAAGGGCAGATAATTCAAAGATCTTATTTATATCTCTATCTCGTAATTAATTAGTATACAACTACAAAACTTTAGAGAAATTGTTTTTCATAAAAAACCACTCGCAACTCACAAGCCTAGAATATTTCCTACTATATCTGTTCATCACACCAAGAGGAATCAAAAGAAATATAAGAGATGGTGGTTTTTTTTTTTTTTTTTCCTTCATATTGTTTCCTTCTTTTTTTCTTTCTCCCTGAGAGTGGCATGCATATTACATACACACAATAGTAGGTACTTAAAGTGGGAACCGCATAAACTATACAACATCGGACCCGTCGTATAAAAATACATAGAGAAGCAGTGAGATGTTGATGTTTATGGCAGCAATGCAAATCGGGAAGGACAGCTAAAACCATCATGATCTAATCTTTAATTTAAAGCAGCAACAGGTGCAAGAGAAATGACCTATATTTGGTACCACATGTGCTTCTCATTTTTCAACCAGTGATATTTAATTTAAACCATCATGAATTACCCAACCAGAAATGACCTATATATCCCTCACTTTTTGACATCTATATTGCAGATGCTCTCATCCAAGGACGTCAATTTTGTGGGCTATACATACAAGAACTTTGAAATTGTGAATGACTATCAAGTTCCGGGGATGGGTAATTCTCTAACATTTTCAACTGCATTGCAACACTTGGTTATGGTTTTGATTTGGGTATCTATTGAATCATGTGCTTGAAAACCGAACACTTTATTTAGACCTTGTTTGTTTACGCTGGTGTTATTAAACCCGGCCCGGCTCAGCAGGTCGACCTGGGACTCAATCGACCTGGTGGCTGGACCGATCCGAGGTTATTAAAAGACTGGTTGGGGCAACAACCAGGCCAAACCCAGGCGACTCAGCGGGTCGACCCATAACTCAGGCGACCCGGACAAGACCTTATTTTTTTTTAAAATATGGGATTTAAAATCCATTAGTATATATACTCTATGTTCCCAAGAAAAAAAGTCATGTTTTTTCAATATGAAATAAAAAAAAACTTTTTAGTTTAAATACTTCAACTTAAAAGGATAATATAATATCTTTTCAATGTGGGATTTGAAGCTCTTTCATATATATATTCTATGTTCCAAAAAAAAATATCATGTTTTTCAATGTGGGATAAAAAACCTTTTAATTTAAATATTCAACTTAAAAACATAGTATCTTTTCAATGTGGGATTTGAAGCCCTTTTATATATATACTCTATGTTTCTATGAAAAAAATTATGTTTTTTCAATATGGGATTTGAAACCCATTAGTATATATACTTTATGTTTCCAAAAAAAAATCAGGTTTTTTCAATGTGGGATAAAAAACATTTTGGTTTAAATACTTCAACTTAAAAGGATAACATAGTATCTTCTTAATGTGGGATTTGAAACCCTTTCGTATATATATTTTATATTCTCGTGAAAGAAGTTATGTTTTTTCAATGTGGGATTTGAAACCTATTAGTATATATACTCTATGTTCTCAAGAAAAAAGTTATGTTTTTTCAATGTGGGATAAATAACTTTTTTTGTTTAAATACTTCAACTTAAAAGCTTAACATAATATCTTTTTAATGTGGGATAAAAAACTTTTTTAAAATATTCTTTTAAACTTCATTGTTTACAATATGTATAACCTATATTTACATGGATTTTTTCATATGAAATATTAAAACTTTAATTTTTTTTTAATTTTTCCGGGTTGACCCGAGTTGACCCATGAAACCCGGGACCCGGCCTCTTGGCCGGGTCAATCCCCGGGCCGGGTTTAATAACTATGGTTTACACGGCATGTAGCGCTTTTCAAAAAGATTGATTTTTTTTACTTCAAATTATTATTTTTTTATGTTTTTAGATTATTTTAATGTACTAATATCAAAAATAAATTTTAAAAAATAATAATAAAATATTATTTTGATGCATTTTCAAGTAAAAAATACTTTAAAAAACAACCGCTACCACAATATCAGATATTACCTTAGCAGGGATGAAAAAAGCACCTAAACTTTGCAGGGAATGGTGCCATGTTCCTGTTAGCAGCAAATATGTTCTGTACATAAATGTGGTGAGAAATATTAAGTTAGAATGGAATTTTCATTTAAACGGGATTTTAAACTTAGATAAGTTAATGGTACGTACACATTCATTTTGTACCTATATCCATTTCATGTTCTGCACATTAAAAATTATGCAACTGTTGCTTGGCCTTGAACTGGATCTTTTTAAGCTTTGCCAAGTCATTAATGTCGAGGCACTTCTAAAGTACCAGCAACACAATTTCTTAAGCATGCAGAACCGACTTTCTTGGTAAACTAATTCATTTCAAGTGTGGGATCTCACTGGATCAGTGAGCATCCAAGGACAACTAAAAGAATTAGTGATTTGGCAACACAAACTTCATTAAGGGATTTAAATTTCAGAAAGTATTTCTTAAATATTTTTTTAGATTATTCTATTCTTAATAAAAGTTTGCCAGAAACTTTGCAAGGATTCTGCGCGTCTCTCTATACTTGAGTTAATCTTAAAGTGCTTAGCAAATCGCAGACACACACAGTGCATAATTTTTGCAGCTCTAGATGTAAGGGCAAGGCAAATAGGTTGGCCTTGAAGATGCGCCTCTTATATTTCACATTATATCATTTAGAGACAGCAAGGGCACAGAGTGTCTGGAATTTTCCTACAAAAGATGCCTGGAATTTAGTTTAGCAATCTTGCTCGATTGCATTTCCAGTTCTTCTATTGTTTCCGGTGGCTACTGATTTCAATTTGTTCTCATCTATAGCTGACTTGAAGAAGAAAGACACCAAGCTGAAGAGACCATCTATCAAGTCGCTTTTTGGTAGGCTGATACCTATTCCCAATCTATTTCTTGGAAACATGCATCATGATCACCCTTTATTTTCCCTTCTCATGTGCCTGACTGTCATATAATTTTGTGTATTGTAATGCTGTTTCTTCAACCTTTTTTGCTCTACTCTTTCAGAAGGCGAGTCGGAGGCAATAGAATCATCAGTTACAGCCCCTGGTGATGAGACTTCTCGAGGGAGCTTTCTGAACCTCTTGCCTCCACGACTAGAAGTATCTCGAAATCAGAATGAAACCATTATTAGATTTCATTGATGGTACCTTCTGCATTCGCAGTTGATGTTGACACTTATTTGAAGTTGAAGTGCTGGGTTTTGAGGCAACTTTCAGCTTTAGCTCTCCTTAGGCAATTAGCGGTGCATTTTTATTTATTTTAATTATTTGTTAAAAAAATAGTAAATACGATACGAATTCACTCAGTATATAGCAGGACGTACAAATCCACTCTAACACATATCATGTATATGTTTACATGTGTTCTTCAGGTTGATAATAGGAAGGAAAAAAAAAACATCTGTGTAATCTATTTGCTGAGATGATGCGCTGCATAATGAGTGATGGGTGCACAGTTGTTGCAGAAATTTGCTTTATTCCTTCCTCGAATGTGCTCCAGCTCCTCTTCTTAATGATTCAAGCAATACTTTCGCCTCTGAGCTTCCTCGAAACCCTTTTTTAAAGAGTTGGTCGAGCCTTCTTTGAGGAGTTAAACCCGTGACCTCTCCTTTAAACGAGTAGTGTTGCTGCCAGTGGAGTTAGAGCCCAAGTGGCAACTTCCTTGAAACTGCTGTTTGCTACAAAGGCTCGAGTGTATATATAGATTCGAGGAGCCATAAACTCTGAATGCATGGAAGAACGATTGAATAACAACAACAACAACAACAATGAATGAATTGAATAACTTTCTGTTCTACTTTAAGGGCCTTAGTCTTTTTGCTGTTTGTCCGATATAACAGGTCCTCCATGTGTTCTTCACTGGTTAATCAAGGACAATCAATCTGAGTTTGTTGGAAACCAGATGGAGAGCAACAAATTTATTGTCTTCAAAGAAGAGGACATGATAATGACGGTGACGTTGTTTGAAAACTAAGTTGGGGTGTTTTGAAATATAGTAGTATTTTTTGCTTGGAATTATATAAAAATAATTTAAAAACACTAACAAATCATCAATTTAAAAAATATATATTTTTAAATCATAAAAATGAATAAAAACGTGACCGCAGTAAGAAGTGAAGAGTGAGACATTCTCACATTAATTGTTCATGAATTGAGGTAAAGGTAAATTCCAAATGCGTCCCTTTTTTAAAAAAGTTTGGATATCGATTTATGAGTAATTAGGTCAATTTATAATTTATAATTTATAATTAATCCCTACTCATGACTTGCCCCCGTCGCCGTGGTCGGTCTAGAGACGCTACATGAGTGCCATCTGTCACGATATTATGCCCATTTGGAATCGAATGTCGCATCATCTATCGCATTAACTATACTAATTACTCCACTTTAATCCACTCTGGGCCCTGTAATATGTATAATTAATTAATTCTTGACCAACGTTGACGTTTTGACCGATCTTTTTTGCAGACACTTTCAGCGTTTTGATTGGCCATTCTGGCGGATAATTTCTCAGTGTTTTCTTTTAGAAAAATCAGGACCGTTCAAGCCACGGGAAAATAAACAGAACTGGATTCAATTCTACCAGCTTGTTGTCGACAAGACACTGAGATGCATGTCTGTGTGGGTCGATGGAGATTCAAGAGGCCAACTACATGTATTAGCAAACACGGACTTGCTTTTGCGAAGGGTCAGGTTAGAATTAGGAAAATTAAGAAATTAATATTATTATTCCGAGACCACAAAACGTTAAATATGTTTTTTTAACATGGAAAAACATTTATTGTTTTATGTTTCTATCAGTATACATTAGTTTAATTGACAAAGCAAGTGGACAAAATTTGGGATAATTTGGGCAATGGTGCCATGCCGGTGATCTTCCAAGGTTAAGCCGCCGATCCGGAGTGAAAGTGTGGCTGTAGAGTAGTGGAATTTGTGTTAGGGTTTTCGAGCAAAGATGAATTCACTGTAAAACTCATATAGCAGGCCAAGACCGATTGACCAGCCCTTTAATTAGAGCAAGTTTTGAAGGTTTGACAGGCCCCTTTGACATATTCCATTTGAACTACTGGTTGGTGTTCGTTTCCGGCAATAACAATCAACTGAAGATTGTATGATATTTTAGTAGGTCTTGGTCCTTAATATTTAGAATTAAATATATTTTAAGTGATTAAGAATAATTTTTGTTTTTGGTTCGATGGATTAATTCAGTATGATGCATTTAGAATTTTTTTTAAAAAAAAATGATGACTTGAAAATCTGAAATTAGTAAGTTAATATAGCAAGTAAATCTTTTTAAGCACAAGCAAAGTGAAGATCAAATATTCATAAACTCGATTATATATGTATTGAATCGAAGTACATATGAGTTTGGTAATTATATGCTTAACTATGCACTACGTTCAAGTAAATATGGATCTAGTCAAACCCAACATCACTTAGCTCAGTTACACATTGATCCTAGATGGATATAATATTGATGATCTGTTTAAGCCTCATATCAGGTTATAAAACTTTACCAATTTTTTAATCACTATGTTATTTTAGTTGAACAATACATTTTTAAAGGGCCTATTATATGCGAATATGGACACACATCATCATTAGCGTCGTATGTGGAAATATCAACCATGTGCGATTACCCAAGCCCCACGCCTAAAGGCTATGATGATGTTATTATCCCATATCAACCAAGAGACAAGAGCCTTGGTCACTAATTATGAACATAAAATGCACATCTCTCCTCAAAAGACATCTTTTAAAAGAACAAAACTTACTGTATGGTTTTAGTGGAACAATAACTTTTAAGAAGTCTATCATGTCTGGGTGTAGACACACATCATAAGCTAACCATATATATCTATTTTCTATACTTAACTAACTAAGGCCCTGATTTACATTGCAGTATAATCGTGATTTTAAAAATTCTTGATTTTTTTATTTCAAATTAATTTTTTTAATGATTTTAGATCATTTTGATTTGCTAATATTAAAAATAAATTTTTTAAAAATTATTATTTTAATATATTTTTAAATAAAATTCACTCTAAAATATAACATCTAGCACATTCTAAAACAAACTCTAATTAAGCAATGCAATACACACACACACACACACACACATTGGAAACATACTCCATAAAAAGTTGGCCAGCGAAGCCATGACGTTAATTAGTGATAAGCAGTACGTATGAATTCAGGAACCATGTATGTACACATCTGTTGGTTCAGAAATAAGTGTCTGGATTGAAAGTGAAAGACACACACGCACACACATGTATGTAATTAATCCCAGCACGCGTACACACACGTGTGTGTTTGTATACACACACAATGAATTAATTAAATATCAGATATCTTCTCTCCTTTTTTTTTCAAACTTAATTATGGCAGCAGTAGAAATTAAGTGAAAATACGTACTGGATCAGCGGTGCTTGATGACTCCTTCCTTTGTTGCTAATAGGCATCATCAATCAAGATTACATTTTTTACATTTGACTGTCATTGTGGCTTAACAAAGTGGTTTCATGGTGTCGTAGCTTGATTTGGACCACCACATATGCATATCAATGTCAGAGAAACAAGGCCGTCTCTCCGTTTTCAGAAAAAAAATATCTTATAATTTCCTGCAAAACTTTCACCATGGAGCTAACACCTGCTGCTTGTGCAAACCTGAAAGTATTATTTTTTAAAAAATATTATTTTATATTAAGATCCAGTGGAAACTAACCTAGCTCCTAGCTTGATAATTAGATAATTTGAAGATCGGCAAACTTTAAGGTTAGGTTTCAAATAAAATTGGAGAGGAGTTGATCTCATATAATATATATGATTGATTTGATGGATTAATTCATGATGATTCGAAAGATATGATCGAAACCAAGCTTGATATTTTTCAAAAATAAATAAATAAATAGCTTGGATTTTAATTTTTTAAAATCTTAAAATCGACGTGGTTTTGTTTTAAATTGATAGTAATTAATTCTTAATTTTTTTAATTGCACTCACAAGATAGTATTAATATTCAATCCCTCCTCTTAATTATTCGTACTAATTCTGTTTCACTAAATAATTTGCTGTATACGTTCACAAATTCTGATCTTAAATTTAAGGTTATTGTAGAATACGTATGGCTATAAATTAATCTGATTAATTAAATGAGGAAATCACTACCAAACCGACGTGTTTTTGGCATCTAATTACTTAGCTTTATCTATATGCCGACTATGCCGGCCGGCCTTCCTGTTGTATTAAACTAGTGTCGCAAAAAAAAAAGAGAGAAAAAAATGTTATATCATAGACCAGTTCTTTGGTCACCTTTGCCTTAAACTTTCTCTTTAAAAATGGACTTCAACTCCCCTTTACACCCTCCCACCACCTCCAGTACTGTCTCTCTGATCCCCTTCTCTGTAGTTCATATAGCTTAAGCTTACACTTAAATAGGAGCTAAGTGATGAAAGGAGCATATGAAATGGCTCATGGGGCTCTTGATTTGATACAGCCCCATGAACCATGGGATCACTGTGCCTCTGCAGGATTTCCAGCTCCAATTTCTAACCCCTTCCCAAAGCCAGTGATTGAAAATCGCTGCGTGAACTTGGAGAGGAATGAGCTCTCTGAGTGGGTAGAACATGTAACAAAGCAGCTCATTGATGACTTGCTGGATACGGAAACTCATGACAGCTTGCAAACAGACACAAGAATGGTCTATGGGGACAACAATATTGTCCCGTCACTCTTGGATGATCACTTTAGGCCGAAGAAATCTACGAGGAGAAGCTATTTTGATGGCAATGGGGAAGAGCTCCAGTGGAGCCATGAGCTTGGAGAACACCAAGCAAGCATTTCTGAAAAAGAAGGGAGTGCTAGATCAAGCATGAGTAGGATAGATGAAAACGGTTTGAACTTAATAACCCTACTGTTGGAGTGTGCTGTTGCTATATCAGTTGATAATCTTGGTGAAGCTCATAGAATGTTGCTTGAGCTGACTCAGATGGCTTCTCCTTACGGCCCTTCTAGTACTGCTGAAAGGGTTGTGGCTTATTTTTCTAAGGCCATGGGTAGTAGGGTTATAAACTCGTGGTTAGGTATTTGTTCTCCATTAATCAACCACAAGAGCGTTCATAGCGCCTTCCAAGTCTTTAACAATGTCTCTCCTTTTATCAAATTTGCTCACTTCACCTCCAACCAAGCAATCCTTGAAGCTTTTCAACGTCGCGATAGCGTTCACATCATCGACCTTGATATCATGCAAGGCTTGCAATGGCCGGCCTTATTTCACATCCTGGCCACCAGAATTGAGGGTCCACCCCAAGTTCGAATGACCGGCATGGGCTCATCAATGGAAGTCTTGGTGGAGACAGGGAAACAACTTTCCAATTTCGCTAGGCGACTCGGACTGCCATTTGAGTTCCACCCAATTGCAAAGAAATTTGGAGAAATTGACGTGTCAATGGTGCCACTCAGGAGGGGTGAAACACTAGCCGTGCATTGGCTACAGCATTCCCTCTATGATGCCACAGGACCTGATTGGAAGACATTGAGACTTCTTGAAGCATTGGCCCCAAGAGTGATCACATTAGTTGAGCAAGACATCTCTCATGGTGGATCTTTCTTGGACCGTTTCGTAGGCTCTCTGCATTACTACTCAACACTGTTTGATTCCCTTGGTGCATATTTGCATTGCGATGATCCAGGCAGGCACCGGATAGAGCATTGCCTTCTCTACAGAGAAATCAACAATATATTGGCAATAGGAGGGCCTGCACGAAGCGGTGAGGACAAGTTCAGGCATTGGAGAAGTGAGCTAGCTAAGAACTCTTTTATGCAGGTGGCAATGAGTGGAAACTCGATGGCTCAAGCACAACTTATATTGAACATGTTCCCTCCTGCTCACGGCTATAACCTTGTGCAAGGAGATGGAACTTTGAGGCTGGGTTGGAAGGATACTAGCTTGTTCACTGCATCTGCTTGGACTTCACGTGCTTCTAGATAGCATCTAATTAATTCCATTACTGTTTTCATTTTTCATTTTTAGTGTTTTCTAGTAATTAATCTGTGGTGAGTATTATTAATTTCTCGTGGAATTCATAAATTCTAGCTCTCTCCAATTAATCCAACTGTATAAGTTATGACATTGCCACTGCTACAAGCTTGAAATGAACATCAATGGCCACTATACAGCTACATATAGCAAAATAAAATTTAACCAGATCACAAAGTAACTTAGTGAGATGATCTGTAGCGAGACAGCAACAGAGCCAAATTCTGAAGAGGCAGATTTGTTGGCACGTTCCAATAAGAAAATCAAAGTGGATATGGGGAAAAGCAACAAATGGAAGAAACGTCAAACAAAGGAGCTGATGGGGAGATCTAGAAGGAGTGGGCTTAGCTATAAATTAAGATTATCTAATGGGGTCATCTTATTTGGATAATCTAAATGGAGGGGAGGGGCTTATGGATGTATACATATAGGAGGATGAGGAGTGATCAAATTGTCTGCAGAGGAAAAGAGACGTCTAAGGGAACCTTGGAAACAGACTTTGATCATCAAGATCATGGGACGTACGTAAAGTGGGATGCACGAATCTCATGAAAAGGCTTAATTAGAATGATGAGGAGGATCCAAAGACATTTTAGCTTAGTCGATTTGGGAAATTAATGAATTTTTATGGAAAAATTCTCATAGTCTTAAGGTAGGGAACATGTTCATTTTGGAGGACCTCCTCATCATTGTACTAGCTCCAGAATAAATGAGTATGATAATTCTAGTAATTCTTCTACAATTTATTATTATAAAGTTTCTATGTTGGAATTGTAGATGGACGGAAAATTATAGGTTTTGTTCAATTGTTAATGATCTGAGGAGAAGTTGCAAGGTTGGTGTAATAACAATCACTAAACCTAGAATAAATGGGGCAGTGGCTGATAAAATAATAGAGAAACTAGGGTTTAATGCAAGTTTTAGGGTAAAAGTTCAAGGGAGATCTGGAGGGACTTAATTAGTTGTTGTGGAATTAAAATAAAATGGAGCTAAAAACTGTGAAATTTTCCCAAAATGTTGTACATAAAGATTAAATTATTTTCAATCAAATCTTAAATATACTATATTTATATGTAAATTAAAAAGCACTATAAAAATATATTTTTATGGTATTTTTTAGAACTCAAACATGAATAGTAATAAAGGGAGTTGGCCATTTATCAATCAAGCCAAGCATTTAACCAGTGAAACTTTGATTCTAGCTGGAAATATTTTGATTGAAAGGTTCAGAGGTAGTGTTTTTTTTTTTTCGAGTTTTATTATTGTTTTAGAATTAAAAAAAAATTATATCTTCACATCTTTTATGCTTCAAGAGGACACAAATTAACTTCATAATTTTCATAAAAATATATTTAATTTTATATATTTATCTCCAACCATGTAATTAAACATGTTTTTATTCTTTATGCAAATATTTCTTTTATATCGAGACAGGAAGCAACGCAACAATTGAACATAGGATTCTCCGGGTGACGTGTACTGTGCCCTTTCAATTATAAGGAGCAAATGTATCTCATCGTATCCAGAGAGGCCCAGTTGTCATCAATAAACCAGCGAAAGATAGTTACAGTACTTGAGTGCCGGAATTAATATGGACACGTGGGGGAGACTTTCATGTTGCAGTGAAAGAGGAGAGAAACATTTTACTGAGATTATTCCTTTTTATATATATAAATTAAAAATATATTTACATATACCCAATAAAAAAAATTATTTCCAAACCAAAACTAAACTGATTTGCAAGGACACCTTCATCGAAATTCAACGTAATTCTGTCACGTTTTCAACTGTGTTTGAAAAACGCATCATTCCTAATTAATGTAAGAAATTAAAAAAAAAATCTAAAAAAATATTTTAATATATTCTAAAATAAAAAATATTTTTTTAAAAAATACCGTTTATATTTTTCTTTTATCATCCATCAGCATACTGTGAAGGAAATTGTACGAAAATGTATAATATAATGAGGAGCCTGCGGATATGTATGTCCAGTAGTGTGGTAATGATTACTTTTCAAATAATTTTTCGTGCTGAAATATATATTAATGATTTTTTTATTTTTTAAAAATTATTTTTGATATCAGCACATCAAAACGATTCAAAACATATAAATTATATTAAATTTTAACAAAAAAAAAATTAAATTTTTAAAAAACATGATTTGCATCGCATTTTCAAACTGCTTCAAACAAATAATCAAGAGGGGAAAAAACAAAACGTGGCCCTGGCAACTGCTGGGAAATGTTGAAACATGTTGCACGATAATTTCTTCATCAAATTCATTGCCCAGGTGAGCTCATCACGAGTTATTGCTTGTTCTGAGTCTTTTTATTTGTTTTTTAAAGCCAAGCATGAACTGGATTTGGATTTCTTTTTCTTTCTTTCTTTCTGAATATATTCAACCCACCAAGTAATGTTAACGATTATTCTTGGTCGTCTCTGCTTTGTATTATCGTCTTCTTCACTCAAGGTTGTGAGTGGATTTAATCTGGCATGGCTTGCTTGGTCAAGCTTTGTAGATTTGACTTCCTTCGGGAACTTGAGTGGAAATGGGTATGAACTATAGGAAAAGTATTTGAAAATGCCCTTTAATTGGCACCCGTCAACGCTAAACGTTCATTATGAATGAGAAAATACAAAATAAAAAAAAGGGGGCATAAACTCTTAAAATAGGAAAAAGAAAATGCAAGTGAAATCATTAATTGTGTAATTTTTCTTTCCATTAATGTATTATTTTAAAACTCGGTTAATATAAAATTTGATAGATCCAGAATGTGAAATGATATAAATTTAAAAAATATTAGTTGATTTGATAAAAAAAATCCAAGTCGATCTAATAATTCCACCGCCCGTAAACTCATTTATTTTTTAATTTTTTTTATAACTCATGTCGTGTGGGATTTACCCTAATTGGTCAATGTTGGATTTTAAAACCATGCATCCATGCAATAAAAGAAATTTGCTAAAATTGATTAGGTGAAGTTAAAAAAGGATGTCCGAGGTTTCTTTCAATTGGAGACACATCGGATAACTAATTAACTACCTGAAATAGAATGGCAATGATGTGAAGAGTAAACTTGCACCAGAGCTATGACTAAGGTAAGGTGGTTAGGAAAATCTAATGATAATTAAGAATTTAATTGTTTCAATAATTAAAGAAAAATGGCGGAATATATTATTTCCTAATAAATTTGAATGTAAAAATCCAGGCTTGAGATTTAGAAGAGACAATCATAGGAGCAACACAGTGTTATCATGTTGATTGTCAACCTTACCCACCATTTTAGTGTATCTCATGAGCTTGGTGATTCATGTCAACACGGTTCTTGTTGACACCAGCAGCCATTGATTTGTGCTGTTATGACATCTGTCATGTCAATTATTTCTTTAATTTAAAATAAAAATCGCTTTGTATTAATTTATATTTCAGTTAAAATTAAATCTTTAAATGACATTAATTAAATATTTTTGAAAATAAATATATTTTTTTAAAATAATTTTAAAAAAATAAAGTTATCTTTTAAAAAGTAAAGTTGATCTCGGGTTTTTTAAATATAATTCTAAGGTGTGTGTGTGTGTGTGTGTGTGTATACATATATATACCAAACAAAAAAGTAACAGAAAAGGTGAAAAGGAAGGGGGTAGAAAGAAGAGAAAGGCAAGCACGTTTTCTGCCGAGCCTGACAGCCCGAACTGAACCGGAACCAGACGTGTTAGGTTAGACGGCAGACAAACAGGAGAAGGTCTCGCTTCCCTTCCAACAAATTAAAAATAGAATATTTATGTTTATATTAAACTAGTAAAATTTTTTTAAAAAAAGAAATACTTAAAATAAAATAAAATACTCCTACCTGATTTGGGAGTTCTATCCTCTCTTCTCCTCTCCTTCCCCTTTTCGTTTTCTCCCAGACATAAACCCAAACATATCGCCGTATTTTCTCCGAACTTCCATTTTTTTGTTTATCGCAAACCATTTTTTTCTCGATCTGCATCTTCCAATTTTGATTTTCAGTAAAAAAATTAGTTTCCTTTTACATTTGATTTTACATATCAGGTCAATGTAGCTTGATTTGATCTCCCTAAAAAAATTTGAAGGAAATTAGGGTTTTCTATTTTCGCCCCTAAATTCGCGACTAGCTGTTTCTTTTTTTGTCAAAACAATCAAAGGATGTGATTTTTTTGTTCCGTATTTGACTTGTTTTACGATTTTTTTATTCTTCTTCTCGATTTTGTTTTCAATCTTGAGTTTTAGTGTCAAGCTGGTAAATCTGCTGGGTTTGATTTTGTGCATAGAAGAAAGGGAGAGCACAAATCTATTTAGGTAAATTTAGAAATTTTAGAGCTTCTGAGGGTTTGAAGAAGAAAAAATGGAAAAAACAAAGATTGACCATATGGTTGGTGGCAAGTTTAAGCTTGGCAGGAAGATTGGCAGTGGATCTTTTGGAGAGCTATTTCTGGGTATAAAGTTTTTGGCTGTTTTTCTTTTACGTTTTATTTGTCTAAAAGTTTGTGTTTTTTCTGGTGATTTGATTTGGGTTTTTGTTATTAGGTGTAAATGTGCAAACTGGAGAGGAAGTTGCTGTTAAACTGGTATGTTCTAAAGGGATTGTTCATTTTTTGTTTGGTTTGGATTTTGAAGGAGAGGAGTGGTTGTTTTAGCTGCTTATGTATTTATTTGTCGATTTTTTGGCCAAAAAATGTGTTTTTTGAGATACTTCTCTCTCACTCGTAGCGGGTATTTGAGATGTAAAATTTATCGTTGTTCCTGTATGATACTTATCTTTCACTGCGTAGCTGGTATTTGAGATGTAAATTTTTATTGCATTTGCTTTTGTAGCGTCGAATTTTTAGGATATGATACTGAAACAGGCAAACAGCTACTGATGTAGATTTAGACGGGGGCAGTTTACTTCTAAAGGATTTAGAACTGTTATTGATAATGATAGAGTGCCGCATGCACTGTGTAAGGATAAGTAGAATTTACGCTTCTTCCTTATCTTAGTGAAGGAAAGTAGGAACACTGATCTGTATCTAGGATGATACAAATTACATCGTTAACTGCATGATTGATGTGAAAATAAGTCCTTCGTATTCCTTGTTTTCCCTGAAAGAGAGCATTTTGAATGAGAATTTCTTTGAGCATGCTTGTCTTCTTCTCTCCAGTATTCCTTGTGATTCTTGACCCTTATTTGTTCTAAATTTCAGGAATCTGTAAAGACCAAGCATCCACAGCTTCATTATGAGTCAAAGTTGTATATGCTTCTTCAAGGAGGCAGTATGTCTCTCTATCTTGCTACACACACGCAAATACAAATTTGAAATATCTTTGACTGGTGGATGATTCTTTTTTATTAGCAGATTATGTTATCCTTTTTAAGATGCACCTTCTAGTTTTTTCAATGCCACTTCATGTTAAGGTTGTGCCCCAAATATTCTTTAGAAGTTTACTCCAGATTACATTTAGGGGAAGTATTATGAGCATCATGCTAAGGTTGTGCCCTGAATATTCTTTAGAAGTTTAATTCGGATTACATGTAGGGGAAGTATTATGAACATCAAGTTTTTATAATAATTCAATTTAATTTTCCTTTAATGAAGCTGGAATTCCCCATCTCAAGTGGTTTGGAGTTGAGGCCGAGTACAATGTCATGGTCATTGACCTTCTTGGGCCAAGTTTGGAAGACTTATTCAACTACTGCAACAGGAAATTCACATTGAAAACAGTACTGATGCTTGCAGATCAATTAGTAAGTACATGTGGTTTGTTTTTGTTAAATAATATATCTTACCCTGTGAATTAATCCCCCCTCATTCCCTGTCGCTTCAGATTAACAGAGTTGAATATATGCATTCTAGAGGTTTCCTGCACCGTGATATAAAGCCTGACAACTTTTTGATGGGCCTCGGCCGCAAAGCAAATCAGGTATGTATTCCTGTGTGGTTCCTGTTAGCTACCTTAATAAATTAGAACATATGTTTTCTTGTCAGTGTAATCTTTATTACATTTTGTATTTATTGTTTATGAGATATTTAAAGTGAAGGGGATGATATTTTCAAATTGCTATTATAGGTTCCAGCTTGTTTCTGTTTTACGTATGCATTTTGTGGGATCATATAATACAGGTATATGCCATCGATTTTGGTCTTGCAAAGAAGTATAGAGATCTTCAGACTCACAAGCACATTCCATACAGGTAAATTTTTATGTTTGCCTCACAGTGAGCTTATGTTTTATTTTTCAGCCGGTCATGCGTTAACCATTTAGACGAGATAGTTAACTTCTCATTACCTAGGCATAGTGGCAAATAGAAGAGGTTGGAGACTAGGTTTAGCCATGAGATTTTCTGTTTTCAAGAATGTGGCAAACTCTACCAGGCATGATGAGCACTGCTGCCTGTGCTCATATTAGGAATAGAATGATGAACTCGGCAAGTTTACCTCCTTTTCTGTGCTTTAAAGCTTGAGCTTTATTTAGATTTATGCAAATATAATGTCATGCATATAGCAGTAAGCCATACTGGAAATTAAGGTTAATTTTGAAGCGTGGTTTCAAGGCATGCATGAATTTTGATCCATCTCCATAGAGTTCCAAAGATACAGCCACCTATTGAATAATGAGGGTGTTTTCTATTGGATATAAACAGCTCAATTGTTATTACTGTTTTTTTAATTTAAGTTATTTTTGGTCATGGCATGGACCTCATGGTGGCTTTTGGATTTAGTTATGGGTTAGGCTAGTTGGTTCATGTCCAATATTCTTCCTTTTCCATTTACTATGGTTTTTAATCATCGATAATCAAATTTTTGTACCAAGAGATAAGCCGTATTATATAAAACTTATTACAATTCTATCTCAAGTTCCTTGTCACTAATAGGCTTCATAGATTCTATCTCCACTAGATCTTTTCTGACTTTTAAAAAATTTGTTGTTCTAGGTCCTGTGCAATCTCTCCACGTTTAGAAAAAAGATAAATATTATATCCCACTCAATTTTATCCAAAGTTTATGATCACTAAAAGACATCATAGATTTGATTTCCACTAGATCTTTTCTGACTTTTAACAATTTTTATTCCGGCTCCTATGAAATCTCTCCTTGTATAGAAAAAGATAGATGTGATAATTTACCGGAAAAAAAAAGGACTTATGGAGAACATGCCTATCTCTTGTGTATGTGTGCGCATGCTCGCATGTGATGGTTTTTCTACTTGTGGTTACATCTCTTATTAGTGCTCACTTCTCTCTGTTTATTTTTCCTAGTTTTTATTGTTTACAGCAAGCAGTGTAGAAAATGATTTCATTGAGAAACTTAACAAGGTTTTTTGTGTTATAGGGAGAACAAGAACCTTACAGGCACCGCACGGTATGCAAGTGTCAATACTCACCTCGGAGTTGGTTAGTCAGTTTTCTTCTCTTGATGAATTTCGAATTGTCAACAGGAATTTACTATAAGATACTTTGATATATTTAATGCATTACTTGATGGAATTATTCTTACTCTACTTGCAGAACAAAGCAGACGGGATGATTTGGAATCTCTTGGTTATGTGCTTATGTATTTCTTAAGGGGCAGGTTGAGTATATAGCAGCCAAGCACTTGAATCAAAACTTCTTCCTTTATTATTTGTGTGGGGGAGAGTGGATATTGTTTCCTACTAGATGTTGAATAATTTGTGCAACATTATTGCCCATTCATTTTGTGCAATTTCTTTGCTTCAGTCTTCCTTGGCAAGGACTAAAGGCTGGCACAAAGAAGCAAAAATATGATAAGATCAGCGAGAAGAAAGTTTCAACTCCTATTGAGGTAATTTGCTCTGAAGTCCTGATAATAGACAACGTCATTGATGCAATTTTATTTAGTGAGAGACCTCATGTTATCTGCTAAAAGGTTGATATCCCGATGGACACAGTTCCTGCATGGAAATTAGCCAGGCAAAACCAGGGATGAACTATTAGTTTACTGTCTGTATTGGATCCAGACTACGCTGAATGCTTGTTATTAAGCATCAAAAGTAGCACAGCCCAATGCTATTCTTTTGAATAACAGTTCAAAGTGTTTGCTCCAAATGCGAATTTGTCAAATGCCTTATTTGTAAAAGTTAGTCTGTAATCACAACCCATGCATTACTTCTCATTGAACATTGTCTCCGCACTAGATCATGGCCCAATGTTGAAAGTGCAGGGTAATTCTAGTCTATAATTTACTGTCAGCCTGTCATACATTTTTTTCATGCTTCTACTTGGTAATATAAATCTGTATCATATTAACAGGTGCTTTGTAAGTCGTACCCCTCTGAATTTGTATCATACTTCCACTACTGCCGATCACTGCGGTTTGAAGACAAACCAGACTATTCATATTTGAAGAGGCTGTTTCGTGATTTATTTATTCGAGAAGGTAAACTACTAGCAGTGGCTCTCTCTAAGTTATTTTGCAGGTATTTGACTAAAACTTTGAATTTTTCATGTTGTTGCTGCTGCAGGTTATCAGTTTGACTATGTCTTTGACTGGACTGTTTTGAAGTACCCTCAGATTGGTGCCAGCTCTAGAGGACGGGTGAGTGCTTAAACTTGTGGGCATGAGTTTCTTGGGGGGGAGATTATTATGCCTTGATATTTTTTACCTCTTTTTTCAGCATTCTAGCGGGAAACCAGGTCATGCTGGACCATCCGCTGAAAGACCAGCAGAAAGGGTCTCGGGTATGCTTTCTCTAAATGAAACTGGATTGGTTTTAGTGCTCTAAACAAAACTGGATTAGTTTGGGTGCCAAGTTAATTGAAACCCCAAGTTATGTTTATTTTGACCGTCATATGCTTTTGGGATATGTGAATGCTAATCACTAGCTAGGATATGGGTTAGAACATGCCTCTTAATTTAATTTAGAAAAGCTTGCACTTTATATCAAAACCTTTTAACTTTTTTTTACTAGTAACTTTATACTTTGCCTTGCCCAGAATAATTTCTTTGCTGGTTATAGTATGATATACAAGTTTCTTGTTAGTATTTTTTTTCCACAATTTCTTTGGTGGTTACTTCTTGTTTTGCATTGCTCCAGTTGGAAAAGAGATTCGGGAAAGATTCTCAGGTGCAGTTGAAGCATTTTCCACCAAAAGAGTCTCTGGCTCTAGTCAACATGATAATTCCAGAAACAAGGGCTTGGATAATGTAAGTCCCTACCTATATGTCACTAATCACATTTTTCTATTAGAATCTAAGTTGTCACGCCATGTTGCATTTGAAATTCTGATTCCAAGTTTTGTTAGCTTGTGTTTTTCTGCAAGCAAAATCTCTACATCAAGGTTGATATGTTGTCTGGTTTGATATAGATTTTTGTGTTGCCACTGTAGAAGTCAGTTTTGAAAAGTTCTGGGCATTATTATAAAAGTTGATTTTGAAAAGTTTTGGACACTAAGGGAACTGGCACCTACCTTCTCTTCTGGGTTGTATTGATCCAGGCTGGGGACCCTTTGTATTGATTACAAAGTCAAATATAGCAGATTGATGCTGTCCATAAAAGACAACTTGTTTTGTTTCTCTTGTTGTGGATTACTTCGCGCTTCGAAATGTCTCTCATACCATGTAGCAGCATGGGGTTTAATTCTAAAAGTTCTAAATATAAGTATTGCAGTTGAGGTCCTTACTGAACAAAAATAAAAGCAGCAGAAAAGAGAGCCTGTTTTTTCTACTAGAATTTTCTCCACAAATCCTTGTATTTTCATTTAGCTGTGCACTGAGTTCTTTTGCTTGTATTTAACATCCTTATCAAGACCTTTTCATTTCAGCCACCTGAGCCAGAAAAAGGGCGCAATTCATCTCGTTATGGCAGCAACTCAAGAAAAGCTGTTATCTCAAATGGCAGGCCAAGTTCATCTGGAGAACCTACTGAAGGTCGCTCTGGCAGATTACTCTCAAGTGGTGGCCGTCTGACTTCAGCTCAAAGAATTCAACCAGGTTATGAGCTCAAATCATCCCAGACACGTCCTGCAGCTGCTAGAGGCACTCATGAGGACACTTTCCGGAGCTTTGAGTTCCTCTCAATCAGGAAGTGACGCAGGGTTGATTTAGTAAGAAAATAATATGCGCACATATCTAATAGATACTTGATTTTTCATGGGAAGAAATCCTTGAATTTATAATCCCTCGTGTATGGGAAATTATCAGATGATTACCGCAATGAGAGACCACCGTCAAATGTTGATAGAACATTTCCTGTATTTTTTACCTTTCTTCGTTCATCCTTGCCCCTGGAAATGTTTCTGACGGTTGCAACATGTTTTAGACGCATCCGAGAAGAAACAAATGTATCGGAATTCTCTTACATAATATGGAACTTGAGTTGTACTAATACTCCGTTTCTTTACTCATTTGCTACTCTTTGTTTGTTCCTTTAACGGTCGCATTCTACACTCTGTGTCATCAAATGGGCTGGTCATTCTGCCTTGTAATATCATGTTCAAATGTTTGCAAGAAATTGTTTATATCACAAGGTCAATCTACACTCTATTTCAGTTGCATCCTGAAAAGCCAGTTGCCCTCTGTTGCAGTGTTGTGATATGCAGCAACAGTCATTTCATTAGTTTTCCTTCTGAATTTTTATGAATACAATTGTTGTTGCGGGGAAAAGATATTAGCTTTAAAACAAGTTGTAAATTATAGTTTTTTCCTAACTAGAGTTTAAATAGTTAGGATTGAATTTATGGTCGGAGCCAAAACACAGCCCGGGCCCCTTAATTGTACGAGTGCTATTATAACAACGTGGAGTGGTATTATTAACACATTACGAACTCGTACCCGAGATTAAACCAATTAAATACTTCTGTAAAATTGTTAGAACAAGTAAACAAATGAGTAACATTTTGGGAAAACATGGATTTTGAAGAGCGTATGTGTACACAGCCCCAAGAAGAATCAAACACAAGCGAAGCTCGGGGCATCCAGTAGGATGAAAACTGTCTGTGGGTCATCTTAAGGGTTTCTCAGAGTTGCCAATCGTTTCTCTAGCTCGTCAATGCCAGAACTGCAAGGGGTAAACAGAATATGAGCAAACATTAGAGGAAAAAAACTGAGATTTTGGTTTCCTTTTTATTTGTATTTTTGAGGAATGTTTAATCCCATTAGCAAAAACTGCAAAGCTAAAGCCCGTCATTCCCCAAGATCAAAGGTCCGAATCATGCCTTATGAATTGATTTAAAAGGTCCGATTCAGTAAAAGAGATTGAGGTGACAGCTTGGCTTAAAAGCCACGGGTGAATTGGTTTTATGTATAAATATTTTTCTTGTTTGATAGCAAAATTCAGAAACAGAAACATACCTGCTGGCATCCTCTCTGTTCTTCCCTGCAATTTTACCTTTTGGTGCTGCTGACAACTGCCAAATTCAGTTCAGGTTAGCATTATGAAGAGGAAAACAATCAACTGAAAACAACAGTTGTATAATGAATTACTACAAACACCAACCTGCGAGGCAACATCAACGCCAATTTCATCCAGCACCTAAAAGAAAAATCAAAAAGGAAAAATGTCACGAGTTCCTACTTGTTTTTAAGGCCAGCAGATTATAAGTGGATTCATAAAGAATGATTTGCTATAGGTGGGGGGGTGTTCACTCTATAGGATCTTCTGCTTCTCAGCTTTCCAGTTATGTAACCAGAAAAAAGACATTCAATACTTAATGGCTTACAATAATTCAGTCATAACAAACTTTCTAGACTCCTAACTTATTTGGAGATCTACATCTTACATCCATGATTACTAGATCAATTAATATATCATAAAACCCCAATGGTTCTCACTTTACACAAAGTTTCACATTAAGTAGTATTTGCGTCTCTATTGATAAAAGAATGTGAGCAAATGAACTACCTGATTTGTCAGCTCGTCGGTCTCCTCCTCAGCTTCATCACTATCTACGGCATCATCTATGGCATCTGACATCATTTCAGTCTGCGAGGGAAAGTAAAAATGAGCACCACTGAGAGAAAAGTATGGCAAACATGAACTTCCTATCATGGTACATTATTTTGAACTAAAAGCATGATCTTACAGTCATATCCATCTGTGCTGACTGCTTCTGAAACTCTCTTATAACCTTCATTTGCTTTGCAGGCGCCATTTGCTGCAGTTAAATCATGATAGTCATCAGGATTGCCCCAAAACAAAGTAAAAAATGCAAAATTCTAAGTTCTAATTTGTGTAGCAATGAAATAAAAATTGAGTTAAAAAGAACTTGTATGCTGTTCTTATCACAGCTGCTTTCAAATTAAAGCTCATTATCAGTGTTCAGACTTGCATCATAAAATATGTTGATACTAATCTGACACTCGATCAATACAAAGCCCTTACATATATTATGAGTCTATGACTAACCTTATTCACAGCTTCCATTGCCTTATTGGCACCTTTTAAACCAACAGCAACTGAAGACTGGGCATGCATTGCCTGGTGAAGCAGATAAACATTGTTAAGAACACATTGCACATGCACTAAAAAGAGCAATCCACCCATTTCGCCTCACTGAGGAAAAAGGGACATGGTTTCACAGCTTTACCTGTGTATGAGTTGCTATGCCTCTCATTTGAGCTCGACTACCTTGTAAATTAGCTATTTGCTGCCTGAGCCTGATTAGCTGCCGGGCTAGAATTTTAGTAGCTGCCTGCAAAATGCATTGTCCAGATGATAAAAAAAAAAAGAATCAGAGAAGAATTGAAAAGGATTAACTAGGTAGCTGTTTGAAGGCAATCACACTTGTCAACAAGCTTCATATCTTTTGAAAATTTTGGTAAAATGATCCCTACTGAATGCAAAGCACTGCATTAAATACTACTTGAACTCATAATGGACATCTAGCTCCTAAGTAGAAGAACATGACGTTCAGTATTCATTATTCAAGAAATATGAATGAATATTGTTATGGAAAAGTTACACAACACAGCAACTTAAGTCTTCTTGCAGCAAGGAGAGTCTATATTAAAGCAAGATACCTCATTTCCATTCTTAGCTGTTCGTTTTATCTCCGCAACAAGCTTCTTTTCCTGAAGAGATGAAAAATATGTTAGATCTAATCTAACAGCAAAACTGTAAAAAGAAATCATCATTCTACAACATTTACTTACTTCTAGCTGCAGTGCTCCGATTTCCTTCTCTAAACCTGAATCAAGGTGAAAGCCAGAAAGAACAATAACATGAGATTCAAAAAAGTTTCCCGCCTTGTAATCTAACAGGATGATAACCAGAAGATAGTTTAATTCTCCCTCCATAATTACATCTTGGGATTCAATGACATGGAGAATGTAAAATGACAGTGCCAGCCACACCCAAAATCCCATTTAAGACCCTGTGCTCTTGGCAGTCCAAAAAGGATCCCAAAATCAAGAGCTTTACAAAATTGTCTTCCATGTTTTTCGAACTTATGTCATCATTCAATAGGTTAAGACAAGTGAAGGCAAGAACTTGATGGGTCCATAAATTTGATGCACTTGTACCACAGAAGCTCTAGTATGTCTCTAATATAGCATCCATATGAGGAAACTGCATCATTCTATTTCCTTTATTTTTTATTTGAGAAGATCTCGTCTTTGCATGATGGCACAGTAAGTTGCAATAAAGCTTGCATCATATATAAGTTCCCACCATTTCCTCCACCCTCGACCATTATTATTGACAATCATTCAACTTCCCAGAGGAGGACCTACCCTGAAGTAGCTTTTTGGGTTACCCAAAACAAAAATCCAATGCCATCCCTTGGCTTTCAACAACTAACAGGCCGGCCCATTTCACTTCATAATCCAAATAATAGAAGGTGGTACCAGGTTCTTGAATCTAAACAGTTCAGCAAATGGAAACACGACCCATTTGAGCTTCTTTAGTTATCTCACTAAGTTCCATTTCCATACAAACCACCATAACGAACCAAATCACATGTCCCTTCTTTTCTACTAGAAAAAACTCAAAACCAAAACCAAAAATAAAAGGAAAATACAAGTAAATTCAGTGCTATAAAATATGATTTCTTAAGAGTTTGATCACCCTTTGCATTTAATCTGGTTTTGAATTCGAAAGCTGAAAGTAAACTTGGCTAGAAGTAGAAAATAGCAGTGCAAATACCTCTAGTAGAATTTTGCATTTCTCTCTTACTGTCTCGAAGAGCCTCTGCGCAACCAAAAAAGAAATTCACAATTTAACCCAAAAAAAAATCAAAGCAGGGCTGCATCAATTCCACATCTCAGAAAGAAAAAAAAAACAGGTCAACTCAAAAAAACTAAGACGCTGGTGAGATAAATTGGATGGCTTATCAATCAAAGAAGAGCAACAAATTCGAGCGACTGCACGGATATAACAGACAGAGATGATCAAGCAAGCAGTCATGGAATTGATGGAACAGATAGAGAGAGAGGGGGGGCATGGTCGAACCTTTAGGGTTTGGTTTCTTGTTGAAGAAGCTCATTTTTATTATTATTGACTAAAATAACAGAGGATTTTGATTTCTTAAAAACGTTGTTTGTTGAGGAGAGAAGCTGAGAAACAGATACGGAGAGGAGAGGAGAGGAGAGGTACTGTTTGGGTTGGAGAGAAAGCGCCTTGAAATTTTGCGCTTTTTTTTTTTTTCCTTATTCTATTTAACTACTAAAATATACGTTGGTGATGAGGGGCTGGACTGTAAATATGTCAGTATGTAATTATCTTCTCGAGATTTTTATTTTTTTTTTATTTTGACTATTCTTTGGAATTGGAGGGTATACGGCAAAACCTCCTTCCTCGTCGGTTCCTTTCTTTGTATTGTGTGTATCGGACAGGGTTCTGAAACTTATAACTAGTTCACCACTTGAGCGGATTAATTTAATTTATAAGTTGATTTGTTGCTATTCTTATTTAAAATAATATTATTTTAAATAAATAAAAAATCAAAATATATTATTTAAAAATAATAATAATCGGAGCTTGTTCGAGTTTTGACTGCATTATTACGACATGTTGACTTGTCGAGCACCTAAATTTGCCCAAGTCAGTTACATGCTCATTTTTAAATGAAACTTAGCCTCGTCCAAGACCTAGTTAGAGGGTCTCTAGGTCGATCCACCAAGAGTCAAGTTTAAAAACAATAATATTGGACTCATAGTAGTCAAGCATAAAAAGAGATATAATTCACTAAAATATTGTATCAATTCATGAGTTACTAAATCAATTCATGTTGGTATATTTATCAAAATAATATTTTTTATTTTTATTTTAAAAAAAATTCTTTTAAATTTGCTGAGTTTAACTTTAGTCAAACAAGTTTCATTTATATATTTTAACAACTAAAATTACTAACGTAACTTAACTAGTCAAGCCATGAGTTTATTTTTCAGAAGTTATTAATTTGAGTGTTGCAAATCTTAAAGCCACTTGAGACTTACATGATCGTTAATTTCAAGGTCTCGAATGATTAGTTGAGGTGTATATAAGCTGATATGGACACCCATAGTTAAAAGAAAAAAAACTAAGATTGGTAATCCGCATGGATACCATTTATATATTTTCAGTACATCATTAACTCATGTACAAGTGAAATAAATTTTCAAAGTCAGTCAATAAGATTGCCATTTGAAAGATAATTAAACAACTGCATTGATGACTCTTAGCTCGTGTGTATTTTCTATTTTGAAAATCTTTCGAGGAAAAAGTACTCAAAAATCATGTTAAATATCAAAGATTTCAAGATAAAAGGAGCAGAATTGGATCTGAAATTTTAAATTGAACGAGTCTTTTGTGTATTAGCTGAACCACTTCCTTTGAGTATTATATATTTTTTCAAACCAAAAGGTATTTGTTTGTTATGTATATTCTCTTCTACTCTAACATTGTTTGAAGTTTGAACTGGTATTTATTATGCATCCTTGGTAATTGTTCAATTGAGTGTTTTTTTTTTGTTATAAGTTTTTAAAATTATTTTTCATTTAAAAAATATCAAAATGATATTTTTTTTTAGATTTTTTTATTTTTTGATATATTAATATAAAAATAAAATAAAAAACTTTTAAAAAAATATTATTTTAACACAAGTTCAATTTAAATTATTTATATCACAATACTAAATCCACACTAAATTGATAGTATCTTGTGCTTCTCACGTGCAGCATGCATCACTAATAAAATGAAAGAGATCAATTGGTTATGGAGTAAAGACAGAGAATCTGCTTAGTTATATTTTTTTTATAAAAAAAAAACACAATTGAATTTTACTAGGTTTTCCATGATTTTGGTGTGTTTGATTAACTTTTCAAAATTTCATTTTATTTATTGTTATTTTCAATATTTTATTGCTTATAGTGCAAATTGTGTTTCTTTTATCAATGAAGAGTTGATCTAGCAGTTAAGGCTCTGTTATATCCCTACAAGAATGAGAATATAAGTTTGATCTTCAAGAAGCGCACTTATTGGGAAGGGCAGTCATAAACCCCAAACGAAACTAGTCTTACCCTTTAAAAAAGGTATGAGGACACCTGAGTTAGTACAAAAAAGAAGATCATGTTTCTTTTGAAGAACATGTTTGTTTATGTATTTCAAAAATATTTTTGAAAAAATTTGAGATTTTTTTATTTTTTTCTTTGATTTAAATGAATTATTTTTTTGTGTGTTTTCTATCGTTTTGATAGACTAGTGTTAAAATAAATTTTTAAAAAGAAAAAAAATTATTTAAATACATTTTCAACTGAAAAAACATTTTGAAAACATCCGCTACTATAATACTAAATGGGCTTGAAAATCCAAACCACAGTACTAAGTTGTATCGTTGACTAGTGATGTGTTGCGGGTCGGGTTAAATTTTTCTTGAACGTAAAAAAAATATTGAAATGTTGCAGTATTTTTTTCTAGTGAAAAAAATAAACAGTGCAAGGGTTGACTTAGTGTGATGCAGGTTGAATTTGCAAATCCAAAAGTAAGTGGGGTGACCTATAAAAATGACGGGTTATAAAACTAAAATAATCTCATGAAAAAAAAATCAAAATAAATCATGAAACTTAATTTTCAGTTAACTCAATATTAAATGATGAAATTTAAAAATAACTAGAGTTAGCCTATCAAACCCACTACTCTGATCATAAGATCAAGATAATCTCATAAAAAATAAATCAAAACAAATTTTGAAGTTCAATTCTCTATCAACCTAATATTGAAGGGTGATATTAAAAAAGAAATCAATTAAAAAACAATATAAATAATGATCCGCATTAACTCGCCAAACTCATGATTCGAGTCATAAGATTAAAAGAACCTTATAAAAAATAATTAAAAAAAAACATGATTTAACTCGAGCTAACATATCAATTTGCAAGTTTAATTATGAGACTAAGATAATCTCATAAAAAAATAAGCTAAAATAAATTATAAAGTTTAATTCCTAATCGACTGTGTCAGAATTGATGTTGAATAATGAAAATTTTAAAACTTTTAATTAAAAAAATAATACAAAAAAATGAGTTAAGTCAACTTGGATCAACACATTAAGTATTGTCTCCAAGTTATGAGGTTGAGACAACATAATAAAAAGCAAACCAAAATAAATCACAAAGTCTAATTCTCAATCAAACACAATATTAAATGATGAAATTGAAAAAAAAAACCAAAAAAAAAAAGTCAATTGAGTTAACCTGTCAAACTCGCGACCTGAGTTATGGGACATGAACAACCTAATAAAAAGTAAATCAAATGGCGAAGGACTCGTGACCCTTATCATGAGATCAATATAACCTCTTAGAAATCAAATAAAAAAATAACTTGATTTAATCAAGATTAAAATGCTAAAACCCGCGACCTCAATTATAAAACCAAGATATCTTCATAGAAAATAAATCAAAACAAATCATGAAGCTCAACCTCCAACCGACTTAGTATTGAATGATAAAATAAAATAAAAATCAATTTTTAAAAACAATACAAATAAACAACCCGAATCAACTTGGAGTGACTCATTAAACACTATTATTAAGTTATGAAATCAGAATAACCCAGTATACAGAAAGCAAACAAAACAAATTGCAAATTTTATTTCTCAATCAACCCAATGTTAAATGACGGAATTAGAAGAAAAAAAATAATCAAGAAAAAAAAAACTGAATCAACTGGCTTAATCCACTAGACCCGTGATCCGAGTCATAAAATTAAAATAATCTAATAAAAAATAAATACCATGTTAAAGGATATATATATAAACATTGATTTAACCTAGTATTAAATGATAAGCTTGAAAAAAATTAATTAAAAAAATAAAATCTAAATAAATTGAGTTAATCTAATAAATCGTGTTATAAAAATGAAATAACCTAGAAAACAACAAATTTAATAGTAGAGGATAAAAGAAAATTAATTGAAAAAACAAAAAAAAAGTATTATTCTAAAGAATATTGCTTTGTCAAGAAAGTGACAGTAAAACCCTAATCTCCTGGTTTTTTTAATAATAAATAAAAAGTGTTCCATAATCCATGTTTTAACTGCATTCGTTCCAGATCATGATTTTCAACCCTTTTTTTTTTTGTTGTCAAAATCCATGGTTTTGAATACTAGGAACCCGTGGAACAGGATCCAACGAGCAAATTTTATGGTTAAAAAAATACGTTGAGTGCTATGGTTTTTTTTTTTTTTAATGAAATTTACCGTTAAGTATTTTAAATGAAATGAGAAATTATTACATGTAATTTAGTATTTTACTCTCTTGCCCATCATGATAAATATCATGTTTGCTTTCAAAAAATGATCTTTTAATTTTCCAGAAGAATTTTAAATAGTATTTTTTTAATATTTTTCATCTTTAAAAATGAAGAAATCATGGTGAAAAACCTCAAACAACATCACTTTCACTTTATGAACACATTTTCTTTAGTTTTTTATTTTTCTAAAAATTCTAAAATTTTCCACTAAATAAATAAAGCCAAAAAAAACACTCACACACCATTGCAGAGCAATTTAGCTACTCCAGAAGAGACGTCGAAAAAACCCATCATCAAACCCTAAGAAAATCCAGAAAAAATAAAAAGAAAAGGTTCATCCACTCATCTGTACGACGCATGTCCTTAACGAGAAATATATATAAAAAAATATCAAGACAGAAAAAAGCTCATCCACGTGAAGTTAAAGTTAATACATAACGGACCGTATAAACATACGTATAAAAATTCGTACAAATCGGTTTGTCGGTCAGTTAGACAGCCAATGTCGCTGAACAAGAGCTTGAATTGAACAAAATCTCTTGTTCATGTTTGTTAAACTCAGCCCGATTGACGGTTCAGGAAAATCTGAGACATGAAACCGGATTAAATTTTTAGTTAAATCAAGCAAGAATTAATCCGGTAAAATCTTATTGACTTGGATAAATTTTTAATAATTTAATTAACTCAGTGATAAAAATCAATTATTTTTTTAAAAGAGGGAAATAATCTTGTTCTATAAAAAACGACTGGCCCTGCTGATTGATTTAGTGACCCGTAAATTATCCAATAACCCAATGACTCAGCCCTTTTCCAGGGTCGGGTCTCACAAGTATGTCTGCTGGGTAAGAAAGGGAGAGAAACTCTCGGACTTCTGTTCCTGTACGGCATCTCTCCTGGGCGGTTTCTGTTACTTCGAAACTCTCCCCCTTCTCGCTCTCGCTCACCTCCCCTCCCCTCCCCTCTCCCTCTCCCTCTCCCCTCCAACTCCACTCCCTCTCGCCCTCTCTCTCGTCTCTTCGTAACAAACTGCAATCACATCGCTCTTCCCGCCTCTTGAACAATTTCAACCATCCATCTCCAATCGAATTTCACTATCGATCTTCGAATTCTGAAGTTTGTTTTTGAGGAATTAGGGTTTGGTTGTGGAAGAAGCGATGGATATTGATAGAGTAGCAGGAGAAGAAGTTTGTTGTTTGGACGCTGAACTGCTACAGCTACCGGAAGTTTCTTCTTTTGTGCTTAAAGAAAATCCTCAACTTGCCGAGGACTTGTTCTCTCAGTGGATTTCGCTTTCTGACACCTCCCGACTGGTATTGCTACCTTTCTTTTTTTTCTTTTTCTACAATTACTGTCATTTAATTATTCAATTATATAAATTTGCAAGTCGTAGTGTGAAATCGGTTTGAGGTTATTTGATGACGATGCCATGGTTTTTATCCTTTTTAATGTTATTATGGCGTAATTTACTACTGTTGTGAATTTTTTTTTCTTTTTTTCCGATAATAGCATCCATCTTTTGTCCACCTATAGGTAGAAAGAAGCCCACCGTGTCTCCTCTTTCTCTATCATTAGGTAGAAGCCCACAGTGTCCTATCTCTATTATAGATATCCAGGCTTGAAAGTGATACACCTTACGTGTTGGAATTGGGTGGTTACCGATTTCCTTTTTAGGTTATTGCACGTGTATTGTTATCAATCTATGTTTGCTATCGTGGGACTTGATTTATGATGATTCATATCTGGTTGATTGGATTTTTTTTTCATATTACTTGCTTTGAGGCCCATATATGGAATTGTTTTGCCTGTTCTTGGCTAACTCTTTTAATGCGAGTGCAGGTGAAAACTTTGATTGATGATGCAAAAGCTGGCAATCCCATCAACATCCCTGGTAGCTCTACTAATGCGAGTGCTAGTGGGGTCAATTCATTGCCTTCTATGTTTCCTACTGGTAGTGCACCTCCAATTTCACCAAGAAGTTCATCTGGTTCTCCATGCACGTCTAAGCAGAAAACTAGTCCTTCTTCTCTAGGTTCCCCGTTAAAATTAGTCAGGGAACCTGTACGGGAAGTTATACCTCAGGTCTCGTTTACTTCTGTCAGTTTTTTTTTTGTAAGATACTGTCATAATTGAGGTTGACTTGTTAATTGGAAATTCTTATCTTCTTGTGTGCTCAAGGCTGGAGTACTTATGCATTCATTTGCTTGCAGTTTTATTTTCAAAATGGTCGTCCAGCAGCAAGTGAACTCAAAGAAAATTGTCTTTCTAGAATTAATCATCTTTTCAGAAATGATCTGGATGGGCTACTCATTGATGGTTAGAACCATAACCAATTCATAACTCGCCCTTTCACTCTCAACACAATCTTTTCTTTTTATCTTATTGGGGAAAGAAGACCTTCATTTTATTGTTGAAGGCTCTTTGTTTTTCTTTCCATCTCTTGTTGTGCCAAGACAGAGGGAAAAAGAAGATACACATTAACTTCAAAGCAATTAATCTTTATGCTTTTGTAGTGCAGAATTTAAATCTGTTACAAAGATAGTTTGCAAGTTACCATCCTTCTTCTCCTATGCGCTTTTCAGAAAGATTGATGTTGACTGCACTGGGATAGTGACCAGGTAGGTGCTTCTGCTCTGTTCCTAAATATTTTATTTTTGACCAGAAGAAGTTTAAACTTTTAGGATCTTGCCTACAACCTTTCTCCTTACAAAACTTTTCAGCTTGTTTATTATTTTGCATTTCTCAAACATGCTATTTTTTCTTTCCCGTGTATAAATGCATTTTGTGCCCAATTTACATCACCAATGGAAGTTTAGCTTCCACTTAATCTTCATAGATGCCATGTTTATTGGTTGCTGTATTTTCGGAGGGATTGATTACTTGTTTCTCAAGTATTAACCCACTCCATTATTTCATATTGATTGGTGCTGGGTGCATCTACTTTTCTGAATATATGTTTTATCGGGTGCTTACTCATGTTGTTTGTTTGTAGGGATGCGTTTGTCAAATACTGGGTGGATAGCAACATGCTAACATTGGACGTAGCAACTCAAATATTCAATATTCTAAAACAGCCAGACTGCAAATACCTTACTCAGGTTCATTATGCGATCCTATTGTTTTCTATGCATTTGTTGAACATATTGAATTTGGCTTCCTGGTAGGTCCTGTATTCAAACAACAATTTTTCTTGGACTAATTATCATTTTTACTTTGACCATATCAGTCTGATTTCAAACCTATTCTTCGAGAACTTTTGGCAACTCATTCAGGGTTGGAATTCTTACAGAATACTCCTGAATTTCAAGAAAGATATGGTAAGCACTTCATTAATCAGTGTGTTATTTTAGCTTTTCAGCTAAGCATCACCAACATTTATTGTTGAGGGGTTGCTTAATTTTCGAAAATGAAGCTTTGCCCTTGATTACAGTGATTCCTTCCTCTTGCTGCATGCAATTATTTACTAAAACAATTCACAGGGGGGAATGACCATTTCAGAGTTCGCCATATCTGTGGTATCTGTAGGCCATATCCTAATCCTGTTGATTATATCAAAGGTTTTAGTCAAAAAAGATGCAGCAAGTGTTATTGATTATAACCGTTGCAGTTATCGAAAGGGGAAAAGGAAAAGTTTCTTGTTTTACCTATGGAAGGAGCTTTTTGTTGCATGTTATCATAGTTTTTTTTTTATGGTTTTCATTTTTAAAAGAATGCTGGACCATTGAGATGTGCAAACAGAAATGATTTTGGACTTGGGGGACAAAATCAAATAATACCATACAAATAGAAATAATTACAAACTGCAGCCCTAACACAATTATGATACTTGATTCTTATTATTTATTGATGAGGGATTTAGTTGGTGAGATTTGGCTGGAATTGATCGATTTATGGATATACAGTTATTTTTCCTTGATTTGTATGACAACATTTGGGATCAACTGAGACATAAATGAGTCAATACCAAATAAGGGTTTATTGAGTCAGAAATGGCTGCACCTAACTGGCCATTTTATCTTACTGGCTTCTTTTTGGATGACTTTTATATGCTCTCTCATCATCGTAACGCTTTTTTTTTTCTCAAATTGTTGAAGTTTTCCATTTCTGCAACTGATAATGACCAATATGAACTCTTGTTGTAATGGCCCAGCTGAAACTGTCATATACAGAATATTTTACTACATCAATAGATCAGGAAATGGCTGTCTTACACTCCGGGAGCTGAAACGTGGAAATCTTATTGATGCAATGCACCATGCAGATGAAGAAGATGACATTAACAAAGTTATAAGGTCGGGGTGCCGACAAACTCTTTAAATGATTTTTTTATTTAAAATTAATAGGAATAGCTAGAAAATGGAATGTGAATTTCATATCTCAATTTAATTAAACAGCAAGCCCTCAACATCCTTACTAGTGTATGCATTCAAGCATCTAAATTTCAGTTTATAGGCATAAAAATAGTTGGATAACCAATTTGATCTAAAACTCAACTCTCCAAGTCACCAAATGACATTCTACTGTAAGGTGTTTGACTCTTCTTCTTGGTTGATAAATGATAATATGGAAAGACTTGCATATGGGATTTACATGAGTTGATTCTAGTAATTATTATATGTGAGTTTACAACCGTGTGCTGCCCTTTGTTTTAGGTACTTCTCTTATGAACATTTCTATGTAATATACTGCAAGTTTTGGGAGCTGGATACAGACCATGATTTCTTGATCGACAAGGAGAATCTCGTCAGATATGGTAATCATGCCCTTACCTACAGGATTGTTGATAGAATTTTTTCACAGGTTGGTTGGTGTCATATTGCTTCCTTCTCTGAAGCTTGATACAAATGAACTTTGACTTTTTAGAGACATTTCTTCTAAATGAGGTGTAAATATTGTGTTCGTGCTTTAATTTCATCATAGGTGCCAAGGAAGTTTACTAGCAATGTTGAAGGGAAGATGTGTTATGAAGATTTTGTTTACTTCATGCTCTCAGAGGAGGACAAATCATCTGATCCCAGCCTTGAATACTGGTATTATCTGCTTTCTTTTCTTAGACTTGTACCTTTCATTTCATGGTTGGGAATGATTTGAATGACAAATGGGACGTGAAGTTTTTGCATACTTGACAACAAGGTGATTTTCTTGTGATAATTGTTTGTCTGTTCAGATCAAAATGGATACATAAACGAAAGAAATAAAATTTAGGGACTAGTTTATTAGGATACAGATATTGTGGGAGATGCATTTTTTGATGGACTCTATTTATTATGTGTTGATGAACACTGTTAATTCTTGTCCAAAATGTCAAAAGTCAGCATTAAGCTCGGAAGAAATTATAAAAAGTTGGATCTAATTAGCCATTTCACTTGATCTGTTTGATGGAGATTGTTAATTTGAGTGATGTCCATAGTTTGAGGAACTATTTTCCAGCTAAATTTCTCTGTGCCTTGGGCGTCGACTTATCCTTTTAGCACAATAATAATTTGAATAAATGACGAGCCACATATTGACTACAGACATCTGTCCTGGGGTGCATGTAATATTGAAAAAGTAGGTGCTTTTAAAAGAATGATATGGACAGGACTGGGAGAAAATGATTATCAACTACTGACGTGTAAACTTTGTTCAGTTAGGTGATGTTCGAATAACATTGCTACTTGTATCCTTCCATAATTCTTTAAGCATCTTGCTTGAGTTGCTTAATGTTAGTTTCAACTAATTCAATTCTTTAGAAATCTAGTTTAAAAGTCAAGTGGTTCAATCAGTAAAAAATTATATACCTATACCACTGGCCAAAACATTTCCATGAACGTATTTTTCGATCTAAAATGTAAGAATGCTAAACTGCTCTTACATATCTCCCACCAAATTTCCCTGCTAAATCTCACCTTGTGATTCTCAAACAAAGTGAAGTGGCAGTGTGTTTCGTTTCACCTCCATTCTAATCATTGAATTAGGTGCGAGTATGATACTGATCCCTCAAAGATGAAGAACAGCCTCTTTCCCTCATTTGTTTTAGACCTGAAGGTGGGAAAAAAACGCACTTGTTCCAGGATAATAACCCTGACTTTAAACAGTGATTTAAAGAGCTCTATCAACAAGATGGGGATTGTTATCCTTTATGGGTTCCTTGTTTGTACTGTGAACGAAGTGGACCAAGCCTATACTAAAGTGTGCATCCCTTCCACTCTCCTAAGCTAGTGTTTAGTTCGCGGTTAAAAATTTGAGGTTAAGTTTTGATAGATTTAGGATGTTAAGGGATGAAGTGTTAAGGGTGTAAAAAAGTGGTTAAAGGGTAAAGTATTTAGGATGTTTGGTAGGTGTGAAAATTATGTGTAAATGTGTGATCCAATAAATTTTAAATCAATATTTAAATTAAATATAATAAAAGTATATATAACATGTTTATGCCATAAAGGCAATCAAACAAATGGGTGAATTTGGAAAAAAAATAAAATTGCACAAATCCCAAAAAAAATTCTCCCATAACATTTTTCCCCCAACTTCACCTAGGTTAACGCTTAACCTCCTTTTTGAGGTTTAGTGTTAAACCCTTAATTTTCCCTCAAAATGTACCAAACAAGGTTAAAAGAGGTTTAACCCCCTTTAACCTAAAACCAAACACAACCTAAACGAGCCAATGATTTGAAAAGCTTCCTCCATTCAATTCTTGTACCAAGGCCTAACACACAAGTCCTGATTTTTGATGCTTTGTGTCTGTGGAAGTGATCTATGCTTGTATGTACGTGCCCTCGTTAGCTTTTTCTTATCTTAGAAAAAGCTGTATCCACTGGCTTATGGAAGTCATCCATGTTACATCTCATCCACTCTCCTTAATGCTCAAGTGTATTGAAAGCTTCCTCTATTTAAATCTTGTGTCAGGGTCTACCTCGTTTTCTGATGCTCTATGTCTGTGGAAGTCATCAATGTTTGTATCGGCTGTCCTCTCTTATCTTGTTAAGTTTTATTCACAGGTTCAAGTGCTTAGATTTAGATGGAAATGGTGTGTTGACACCCAATGAATTGCAATACTTCTATGAGGAGCAGCTGCACCGAATAGAATGCATGGCCCAGGAACCTGTGCTATTTGAGGATATCTTGTGTCAAATAGTTGACATGATTGCACCAGAGGTAAATACTTGTTTCTTTTGGATACCTTGGAATCCTTGTCCTTTTGTGTTAGCTTACATTTCCAATGACACTTTTTTGTTGCAGAGGGAAAATTATATCACACTGCGTGATTTGAAAGGATGCAAACTTTCAGGAAATGTTTTCAATATCCTTTTCAACCTTAATAAGTTTGTAGCTTTTGAAAGCCGTGACCCCTTTGTCATTCGCCAGGTACATTCAGCATTTTAATATTGCTCCCTTGCTTTTTAGCTTTTATATAATAATATATTGAGGATCCAATGATGCTGGTTTCATTATCATATCTTCACAGATCATAACGGCCTAATTTGCATTTTTTGGTGTGGGCAGGAGCGTGAGGAGCCAACTTTAACAGAGTGGGATCGCTTTGCACATAGAGAATATATCAGGCTTTCAATGGAAGAAGATGTTGAAGATGTCTCAAATGGAAGTGCAGAGGTTTGGGATGAATCATTTGAGGCTCCTTTTTAGGTTATTGAGGTAAGGTTGTGTTAGGAATGAGGTTGACTTCCCTCAAAAGAAAGATTTGTAAAATTTTGCAGTGCCTTTATTTCAGTTGAGTTTTATACTTTGCCTGAAATTCTATCTTTTTCAAAATTCAAAAAACATATGGTAGTTCTGACTTTTTAATAAGATTTTTAAACTTCCCATAATGTAAAGGGAAAATCAATAAAATGTCAGCGGAGGCCCTTGACTTCTTTTGAGGAAAATAAAAAGAAAAAGGAATTTGCTGCATTTTTTAGTTGTTCGAATTGTTTATTTCAACCGTTAATCTACCTACTACCACATATATCTCAGATGTTTACTGTCTTTTTATTTCTGCCAATAAATGTCTTTCCTTGCTAATTTGTTGACGATGAACAATGTTTACAGAAATTTATATTTTTTGGATTTAAGAAATATTCCAACATTCCTTTTTTTAGATTATTCATATGTTGAACTCAATTTTGCAAGTCCTTTGCGTGTTTGCAGTTACCCACAATATCTCGCACGGAATGAAAATTTGTTACTTGGACACAATACTCCTCAGCGGAACTCATCAAAATCTGTTCTGTTGTTCTGACATGCTCCAACCGGCAACATAGCTGCCTTTGTGCAATAACATCAATATGTACTCCAGAGTTCTGCAGTGATTTCCAGGAATGCCAGATGCTTTATTGGGTGGGAGAGATGACTGTCATGCGGTGATGATTCATCACCCAGGTAACAAAAGTTCATATGATTGCTGTTTGGTGGCTATTTTGCTTCCAGGGAAGCAGCTCCATTTCTGGATGATTTTTCTCGAGCTTCTGTTATTTATGGAAAGGCAGCTGCTACGCTTGTCCTTTAAGCTTGTAACGGTATATTTTGTTGGTCACACGTTCTTGTCGGTCCGTTCTCTTTTCTTTTTGGCACTCGTAATATGTTCTTTAATTGGATTCGTGAAGAGGGACAAAAAAATTCCGTTGAGAGAGTGGGTTGTCAACCGTGTTTTAGCAGTTTTTGGGTGGGAGGGAGGCGTGCAAATATAGAAGCCCACCTCCATACGTAGTAGCTCTGAAACAAAGAGCATACTTGTTCATTACTGTTCTCTGGCAGCAAAAAAATTGTTCACAATGGCAAGTAGTTTCTGTATTGCTAGCTGCCTATGTAGTGATGTTCATGATCTGGCAACTATTGAATGTTCTGCCACCTGCGCGAGAGTGTTTGTTTTTGTGGCTGTTTTTGCTTTTGGAGCACACCACAAAAATAAATCGTTTGGTTATGTTTAAACACAAGTTACTGTTTGTGGGACCCATTACTATTTGCGTATAAATCGCAGGATAACAAAAAGCAACTTCAAGCTGCTGCTTGAAGACGAAGATGATGGTGGGGAAGGGCTGGTTAACCAATGCTGCCTCTGCTCCTTTATTCTTTATCTAGTCTTTTTTATCTTTTTGCTTTCTGGATTCTCTCCTCGTCTGCTTCTCTCTCTGGTCTGGGGACGAAGTTGAAGACTATGTCTCTAGTTGCTTCCTATTCTTTTGTTTCTTTTATATTTTACTTTCTCTTGTCTCTTGTGTTTTCGTCCCTCTGTGTTTACTGTTGTAAACAGAGGCGCGACCTGAAAGAGAGAGAAGAAGAGCAGAAATAAAGGAAAAATAAGAAGGACCACCGTCCATTGGCCAAGCAGTTCTCTTAATTCACCATCAGCCTTCATCGTTTCAACCACCAGCTGGACATCGTCGCCGCTTAGGATAGCTTGCTCTTCCCCCTGTCATTCTCCTTCTTCTGCTGTATTTCTATGTCTTTACTGTTCTGCAAAGTAAACAGTGGAGAGCGTTTTTATTATTCATGGCCAGACCGGGTTTGATCCAAATCTAAATACATTGGATTAGATCCGATCTAGTAAAATTAGAAAAAATCTAATTTTTTTTTTCTTAGATAGTGTTTTATTTGAAAAATTAGTGTTTAACATTATTCAATGACACTATATAATTATATTAGAAGGAGATCGTATGATGACGTAATATTTGAAGAATTTGATCGTAATTTCAATTTTATTCCTGATGATATTTTATCTGATGTTGTTGCACGTTCAAGAAGCCATAAAAACTGTAGTCATTATCGGATGAATTTTATATATAATGGAATTACAAATAGTTGAATGAAATAATAAAAAATACATAATATAAAATATTATTTATTTCATAATGTAATAGCAGTAGTTAAATTTATAATATTTCAATTAATAAAATCAATATATCCTTAGTTATTTTATAATCTTAATTTAAAAAATAGTTTTAATCACATATATTAAATTACTTTTTGCTCATAAATTTTTTATAAAATACATTTTTTTTAATCACAACCATAAAACTACCCTACATACTGATCACATTCTTAATTAGCGAGCACCTGCAGTTTGTCTGTCCAGGACATTAATGAAACTACAGCGGGACCGTTTACAACAAGATGGCGGGGCTTATTGGAACCCTCTCGGAAAATGGTACTGCAGTCTCTGGCCCTGCATCTGGCTGGTAGCATCCGCCTGGCCTGCCGTCTCCTTCTCCATATCAACATGCCGTTTGAAAACATAAGATTTATGTAGAAATATACTATTTACTCTTACTCAACTCAAGGTATTTAAAAAGCTTTAAATAATAAAGGAATTCTACAACCAATTAAAATCAAAGGTTTTTATAGATTTGTAAACCACATTAAAATGAATATAATCTGCTTTAGAATTTGACCCATTAAAAATCAATAAGTTGTCAAGTTCGATAAATAAAATATTTTCACTAAACTCTCAAATCAAATGAACTCCACAATTTAAAAACTATTCCAAAGAAAAAAAAAATTGAATTAGCAAATCAAATTGAATAATTAGTTGAAATCAATTCTAGAATAGAATTAGTTGCGAGCAAGTTGCACGTCCGGACAAGCTTGGAATAAGTTGAATTACCTTCTCCTTGATAAAATATATGACTTATCCTTGATAAAATATCCAATTAAAGGCAAAAGCAACTCTCTGATCAACCCTCATTTCTTTCATCCACTCATCTACTCCACATTGAAATCGCATGGAGGTCTAGGAAAGATGACTCCCTGACAGGCATAGCGTCAGAGAAAAACACCAAAGGACCTAATACAACGACTCATAACCAGGCGAAATAGGAAGTCTAGAAAAATCATTAATGTTCTTTCATAACAAGATCCATAACAATTGGTTTCTGCCACTAACTAGGAAATTGATCAAACGCCAGAAAGGAAAACCCAAAATGCTAAAACTGATGCGAAGTTTGGAACTTGTAAAATAATGAAAAACTCAGAAGTGAACAAATCTTAGGCTGCTTCCTTTTTGAGTCTTGCAAGCTCCTGCCTGACGATTCCTGCCTTCTGCAGAATGCACATTTATAACATGCATCAAGCTTGTGAACATATTTGTAGAAAGGTTCAACAAAACCAATGCAGTACCATTTTAAATTGATCATACTTCTTGACACAATTATAAAATATATGATTGAGCATTACTTCCATACGCATGTTCTAGGGGCTGATTTAACCCTCGAAATAAGCACATAAGCAAGGCAACACTGAGTACAAAATATAAAAAATAATGCAGTTTGAAGTCTAGTACTTTTCGATTTCAATGGTCATATAGTGTTTGATTTATCAGGTAAGTTATATGCTCTCATTCACAGCTGAGAGCTGGTGTTCTTCTACAGCCCTAAAAGGATGGGGGTCAATTTCTGCCAGGGCTCCATAGCCCTATTGGGAAAGAGATACCAGGAAGAAATCATATTGTTTTGCTAAAGCTCCGAAGCCCTATTGGGAAAGTGATACCAGGAAGAAATCATATCGTTTTGCTAAGAAACCAAATAGTGCTACTATAGACTTAGGTTTGAATGTAAGGAAGGGGAGAATTCAACATCTAAAGCACAGGTGTTTGACCATAAATGAAACGCAGTGCAATGACTATTCAAAAAGACAAGATGGAGAATTACGAACCTTGATCTTTGCCAACATGAGCTTGAACCGATCAAAATCATTAAGTGATGCCCTTCGCTTCTGCACAGTGAGCCTCCTGCCCCATGAACTGTTCTCCCACTTATTCTTCACATCTGCCATCAAAGAACAGTTTAAATTCAGTAAAAAAAGAAGAAGAAGCAAATTAAACAAGGGCAGGAATAATCAATCGGTAACCCACCAGCCTTCTCCATGGCTTCAATCAGTGCCTTCTTCTTAGGAACCCTGTTGATCTCAATCTTGATATCAGTAAGCGAAAGCCTCTTGAAGTTCATTTGGCTCCTAACCATATCTGGGGCATCAACTAGAGCCTATAACAGCATCAAAAATCACAAATCTTTAAGCTTTCACCCTTCCATCAGCCAACATAACTCAGACTTATCATCAAAACAGATTATAAAATGCAAACAAATGCTAAGCAATTATTTTTTTTTTATAAAAAAACAAATGTTCTCTCACTCTACTGGCCCAAAATAATAAACCTTTTAAAAAGTTAAAAATACTATCAGACTAACACAGCCATATGAGCATTCAATACACACTAAATTATTGCTTATAAAGTATTCAAAACATCCTTAGTTATCATCAAGTGTTGATAAAGAAACAATAAGCTTTATCTACATACATTCAAGGGAAAGGTAGGGAAACAGAGAATAAAAGCCCACCCTGTTTTGATCGATGACATCGACAATAACGACGAGCTTGCCGTAATCCTTGCCGTAGTTGACAAGAGCCACTCTCCCAATCTCGACGTACCTCTTGAACGGCTACACATGAAAAAAAAAACACAAAATAGGGGAAGTGTAAGAAAAACGAAAAGTTATAGAGCAACGGATTTTCTCCGAAGCAAAACAGAGGAGATGGAAAAACCCTCTCACCATTTTTGGCAGATCTGCAAAAACTCGACGGAGAGAGGCGACTGCTGAGGGAGAGGAGAGGGCTGTGAGCACCGAGGTTATGAAATACTAGAAGACCTGCTTCTAGGGTTTTTCGTTTAGGTTGTGGTGCTCTCGGGGGGGTTATTGGATGTTTACACGTGTCTCTTTACTATTGGTTATCACTTCGAAACTTTCAACTATTTTCTGTTGCGTCCTTTCTTTTCTTTTTATTCTTATATATGGCTTATAATTATGATGTTTTCAATTTTGGGTGTTTTCGCTTTTCAGCCAATCGTTTCGTAAATTCTATAGTTGCCCCGCTTTATGGGAGAACTTTGTAAATAGGACCATCGATTTGATCACTCAAGGTTAATGGAATTAGAAACATTGTGTGGGGAGTCTTTGGAGAACGATGATTCGACTCGAAAAGGAATTTGGATAATTGGGTCGTTTCCTTATTTAAATAACTTTTTTTTAATTTATTGATATTGACTTGAGAAAATTTAGATTAGGTTTAAATAAGTTAACCAAATTATTCAAAATCTGTCTTAATCAATCAGATTTTATTAGATTAAACTCTTATTCAATTCAACTAAAAATTAAATCTATATTGAGTTTTGAATCCCAAGTTTTTGAATCAATCTATCCAGCTAGATTGATAACAGGATGGTACCTCATTGGGAAATTCGAGAAGAGCAACTATGGGTGGCCTTTTGCATGAATGGTTGGAGTGGATCACTAATATGTTTAAACCAAATTCTGCTCTCGGATTCTTGGCAGCTTCGGCAACTTATGTAATTTGCTGAGGATTCAAAATATGTTTTACAGATTCTCTTTAGTTGTAGCGACTCTCCCTCCCACTCCGATTTAGTCATTTTCTTTTCGGCAAATGTCTCTTTCATTTTTTTTCCCCTCGGTAAATTGAAGTCATTATGATGTCTATAGCATCTTGGCATGAAATGATGCTTTATATATATTTTTTTTATTAACGTGGATGTTCGGGTTAGCTTGCGTGTATCTCGACTAATCCCACGTGCCCTGAAATTAACGACTACATAAGTTTTCAGTGATAATCATATTAGTAACTACAGTGTTCAAATCTGAAACTACAGAGAGAATAAATCTCTTGATTTCAAGCTCTTACTATTCTGCCACCTTCTAGATGATAATATGGGATGTTAGCATCCTAACTACGCTATGCCCACAGCATCTCTGATGTCTGGATTGTTTGACAGTGTGGTTGCGGTTACTTTTCAAATAGCTTTTCGTGCCAAAATACCTGTCAATGATTTTTTTTTAAAAAAAATTATTTTTAATATCAGTACATCAAAATAATTTAAAAACACTAAAAACATATTAATTTGAAATTAATAAAAAATAAAATTTTTTTAAATTTTATCAAAAACACGCAAAAACAAACAGGCTTGTCATCGAGGTCCAGTCGTCTGTGCTTAATAACGTTGCGAACATTACTTGTGTTTGCATGCCAAGTGTTTAAAGCTTTATGTAAATGTATAGAGAAGACAATGGCCAAAAGATAACAAAAGGAGAGCTTTATTTTTTGCTGGTTTAGGTACTCTTTAGCACAAAATTAGTATGGATAACAGCCGTTCAGCCAGATACATGGTTTTGAGTTTTGAACTTATTTTTACCAAATAATAGTAATAATAAATGATTTTTGCTTGATAATAAGGAGCATTTTCATAGTCGTTTACGCATCAATATTCAAGATTTTCTTTTCGGAATGGCTTCCGAATAATTTTAAGTACGTATATATATATTCTACATCGCTGTATTAAGAGGGATTTAATAAATTCTCACGATGTCGTGTCCGAGGTTCGAAGTCATAGAGTAAAGCATGTTTTTTTAACTATCATGCCAGTCATTTAAAATCACATTGGCCACAAAGTTAAAATGATTTTGAATCGATCGATCAAAACTGAGTCAAATGAAAAAATAAAATAAATTACGGCAAACAGTTCCGAACTCCCGTAAACTAGGGAATTAGTTTTTGTTTTCTCATTAAACTATGTGGCTAAGTAGCTCTTGAACGCCGTGGTTTCAATCGATCTCACATTGACAACTGAAATAACGGTATTTCTATCTTCCATTTTCGCTCAGATTCTGATCTCGGCATCTCATATTCACAGGTGATTAATTCGTGTTTAGTACTATATTACGGAGCATCAATCAGTTCCTCTTTTTCATGTTTGACACCATTAATATATATATTAACATCAGTCCATCACATAATCTTTCATAATCAATCATTCTGTTAAGAATTTTATTCATTTTTCAATGGTGTATTTGCAAGCCAAAAATCAAACACAGGATCCTGCAGTCTAGTGGTGCCCTCTTCTTTTGCTAGGAGAGATCACGGTGAGTTAGAGCTAAAGCATAGTTTTCCAACTACAATGAAGAAGGATGAGATTTGGGTAGTGAAATTTGCTAAACAATCCCTCTGTCGTTGTAAGAAGAAACGAAATCAATATACCCTTTTCTTTTCTTTCCCTTTTAGATTGTAGCTTGTGATAACTGCATATAGTCAATGCCTATCAAGTTTATGAATCTTTACACTTGCATATATACCTTAGTTCTATCGATCTAGCTAGGGCTAATATATAAGCAACTTGGTATGCAGCTAACAAGTATAGTGGAAGAATGGAGGGAAATGTGTTTGCTGAAGCTTTGGAAAAGATGGACCATGTTAAGTCTCCCGAGGGAGAAATTCTTGCCAAGCCTTTCTTGGATTTGTGCAAAACAGTATTGCCTGTTTTAGGTACATCTTAGTTACTGCTATTTTGTCAGAGACTTGTTGATTTTGCACGCATACCTGCACAATTTCTTTCATGCTTGAAACTAAAGAACATGTAAAATACATTGCTTCATTGTTATGTGTTACTTCTTTAATGACTCTCTCTTTCAGCCATGAATATTTGAAAAGAAATTTTGTTTTCCTCCTTGATTTCTGGATGACTGGGAGCATGCAAATTTGCTCAACAGCCTTTGCTGGTGTTACAGTTTCGGTTTATTTCATAGAGATACACAGAATTAATCTCTTTGGCCAGTAATGATTGCTTCTATTTTTGCAGACAACTTTGGACCAGCCATGGGACCTGTAAAATCTGACATTGGTGGTAATATATCGGTAAGATGATCCCTTTTCTATGCAGCTGCTGTAAATGCTTTTTCTGTGTCAATAGCTATTTTCTGCAGAAGAAACTGATCAATATCACATTCTTTACTCTTCCTTTTCTTGTTGCAGAGGCTGGAGACTAGGTATTTGTCCAATCAATCAGAATTCAATTACTTGTACAGGATAGTACAGTCAGAAATTGAATCGAAAAAGGTTAAATCTTCATCCAGTTGCACAAATGCTTTACTTTGGCTGACAAGGTTAGCACTAACACCGTATTTTATTTGGAAAAATTACCGTTTTTTGTCTGTCAGGAGTGTGCAATTTCTTATGTTTCATGTTTGAGACAATATATGTTTGACTTCTATAGGGCCATGGATTTCTTGTCAGAACTGTTCCGCAACTTAATGGTGCATCCGGACTGGAGCATGTCACAAGTTTGCACTGATTCATACGACAAGTCCCTGAAAAAATGGCATGGCTGGCTGGCTAGTTCAAGTTTTAGCGTAAACACTTGTAGCATCAATGTTCTTGATTTTGATATATGGTTCTATTGGCATAAGTTGCATGCTTTCTTCTTCTTTTATATTGCATCTAAAAATGCATATGCAACTGTAGAAGTTTTGTGAAAGAAATTTCTAGGGAAAATGTTCTCTATTTTGTTTTAAATTTTCTTGAAATAAGATATAATTGCACCAAATCTTAATGCATTTGTACATTTCACTACTGGTTTTCATTGTTATTGAAATCCAATCAACTGGATGCAGGTTGCCTTGAAGTTGGCTCCGGATAGGAAGAAGTTTATGAGTGTAGTGGGTGTCAAAGGAGATGACGTTTCTGACATGGAAGATTTCTGTGGAAGGTTCTCACCTTTATTGGAAGAGAATCACAAGTTCCTCGTAAGATTTAGCAGATAAATTATTGGTTTTAACGTTTGAAGTTTGACTGGACTTGCATTAAGTATCCCGTGGTTTTGTGTTTGCGCTGATACACGATTTCGGACTTGCTGCAGGCTAGTGTTGGAATGGACAATTTGAAAGCTTGATGAGCCATAGTCAAGGGTGATTGAAGTTCGTCAGGACCTTGAATTATTGTTTGCTTGGATTTTTTTTATTTCTTTGATTCTTTCCAGTTTTAGCTGATCACCTCCTCAGGAAGTTTGATCACATTTTGCCCTGGTATTTGCAATTTTTAGTGATAGCAAATTCACCATTTCATTTTATTATCCTCATTGAAATGTGATTTCTTGACATTCTCTCTTGATTCCTGCATCCTGATCACTACAACACCTACATGAAATAATTTTTATGTAACCTGTATATCCGATCCGTGGTTCTTAAAAAAGCCAAGAAAAAAGGGTCGTGAAGAGTTTATCTTAAAGAATGAGCAATATTTTAGATCAAGCATCACGAAAAAAGAAACAAATATACAGAGAAGGGGGAGATCAGAGTTGATCGAAAATTTGAGAGAGAGGATGGACTAGCTGCAAATACCTCCATTAATCACAGTGGCAAAGATAGAACAGTTGTATTTATAGAATTAAATGTGATGATGTCTCAAAATCTAAAATATATAAATAAAATGTTATTTAGTGTTTGAGAAAATGATTAATTCAAGTACTTGGGTTTTTTTTTTAATATAAGGAATTCCAAATTTATGGTAGAAGCTTGATTAACTGCAAAAACAATTCCAATCGAGATATTTAAAGACCATATAATGATAAAGTCATATATTTATAGGAAATATAATAATTGACTTAAAATAATAAATGACTTAAAAGAGCTTTAAATTTAAGGAACAAAGATATTTGTTCTTAAGTTTTTAATTGGTTAATGCTATGAAATCTATATATCCGTATCTTAAGAGATAAAAAGTTCTAACCTTTTACCTGGATGGTTTAAAGGGGTATTTATACTTTTTGAACCTTGTTATTTTTAGAGAAGGGAAAGAATGAAAAGTTCTATGTTTTTGGTAACATTAATGAGAGACAAATATCTCCTACATATCATTAATGAGATAGTACATATGATAGGTCCCTTTAAAGATCTTGTATACACCTATGAGTATATATATGACGGTTTATCATATCTTTAATATTTTTATTGTAGAGGATCATTCAAGATCAGACATATAGTTTTAGAACTTGGTAATGTCCAAGTTCTTTGAGTCTGACACGCTTGTCAGGCCTAAGTTACCTTAGGCTTAGTTGACTATCAATCTCAGGTACTCTAGGTCTGATATGTTTGTCAGACCCACATTATCTTAGACTTGGCTGACTTTTAAGTCCAAGTTTTTTGAGTTTGACGTACTTGCCAGACCCACGTTACTTTAGACTTGGCTAACTTTCAAGTTCAAATTCCTTGGGTTTGACGTGCTTGCGAGGCCCATGTTACCTTGAGCTTGATTGTTTGCTAAGTTCAAGTTCATTGGATCTAGCATGCTTGTTAAACCCATGTTATTTTGAGCTTGGTTTCTGTCAAGTCTACGTTCTCTGGATCTAGTATACTTTGGGTTTGACATGTTTTTCATACCCACGTTACCTTGGAGTTGGCGAATTGCCAAGTTCAAATTCTTTAGGTATGACATGTTTATTAGATCTACATTAACTTAACTTGAGTGACTATCAAGTTCAAGTTCAAATTCTTTGAGTTTGATATGCTCGTCAGATATATATTATCTTGGACTTGACTAACTATTAAATTTATATTCTTTGAGTTTGGTATATTTGCCAGATCCATGTAAATTTTTATTTATAAAAATCTTAATAAAAAAGAATGCAACAAACGACTGTAAGAGAAAAGTAAAAGTTTGACAAATAAATCACCTTTAGAATACCGTGAACGAACAACTTGTGTCAACTTGACACAATAACTTTCAACGTATTATTATCTTTCTTAGTATGAAGCATGGTTCAGTTCTTTATAGATTTCATTTCTCGAGGAATACAGAAATTGTAATACGCAAGAGATCGATCTTTTGGGATCCTTCCTTTATTCAAATGGACTTCAAATGGAACGAACAGAGATATAATCAAATCGATTCCCTAAATGCCTTTCTGGATATTCTTCAATATCCCGGGATTCACATAAGGTGCAAAAGAGATGAATAATCATTTTCTTCCTGTATCTCTTGAGAATCCTACAAGATCCATGTATGTAAGATGGTGTACTTGGCGATTTTTTCTTTTACCCTCCATAAACACTTTGCCCCCACTTCTTAATTGACCTCTTAATTATCTAAACTCTGTTAGCTTATAATGATTAACCATGCACTTCATATTTTAAGCTAGGAGTTAAAATTGATTTGTTCAGAAATTACCCTCAATGCTTAATTATTTATGTTATGGACTAGTGTGTCTAGAAAAGAAAAGGGACCAAAAAAAACCTTCCGGCCAAAAAAGGGACCCTAAATATAGATAGTTGTTTACAGAGGGAATACACAGGCTAACCATTTTCTCATCCGAGTAGTCAGCAGGCACCAGCAAAAGTCAACAAGAACCATGCATGCCACCAAAACATTTAGCCTTTCATTCATAATAGAATACAGAAGAAAGACTTGTTAAAACCTTCCTAAATTTAGTGTGTTCAGTAATGGCCCATTCCTCTTCATTCCTATACCGAAAACTTCGATCAATTATTCGTTTTTTGGTTCATGGCCATCGAATTAACACGAGTCTTGCCTTAAACAGCCATTTTATGAGTTAGCAATTTTATGAGTTACTCCCCCCCCCCCCCCCTCTCACCACCACCACTCTTTCTAGACATTTGTCAAAAAGTTATTAAGTGTTTTTTTTTTTAATCATTTTTATCTTAGTTTTCTTTGAATTTCATTTCTTCTTGAAGCTTGAAAATATGTCAAAAATTTCTTGTAGAATTCGATAGTCTGGTTTCTTAATAAGAACTGTAGTTTGAATTCATTGCTGCCATGAGTCTGGTGACTTATCTCATCAAAGCAAGTTTTATTGTCCAAGTATGTTCTTAATCCCATAGTTTTTCATTAATGAATTCCCTTTACGCAAATCATTTTATTTATTTTGTATGCTAGTTCTTGCCACACAAGATGTATATACATGTTCTAACTCGAAAAAAAAAATCTTCTTGCTTTCTGTGTTTCAGATTTGAAGCTTTAATTTTTCATCAACACCTCTCCTACTAAAGGCTAGCTACTTTACAGAAAGTTATTTTTCCAGTTAACCAAATGTCAAACAACAAAATGAAGGGCCTTTTAAAAGGCTTAAGATACATTTCTCAAATATTCGGTATGCAAGTTCTCTCTCTCATGGTGCTTGTGCAACTCTTCAATTCTTGGAAAAATAAACAATGCTATATGATATGTGTTCTTTTCTGGGTGATACCGATAGAAATTTTAACTGTGTTGCAGATAATGACGGGAAGGAGCCTGAAATGCAGATTGGTTATCCCACAGATGTAAAACATGTTGCCCACATAGGATGGGATGGTCCCTCTATAAATTCACCGAGCTGGGTACATGCTGTTCTTCTCAACTTATTTTGGATCGTGTATAAAAATTGATCATTAATATCACAAACGAAACTAGTTGTAAAGGACATGGAAAAGTTAAGGTTTTTGCAACTTTTATTTTTGTTTCAAAAGAAATAATCTGTAATCCTCATTGAGGCGGTGCTTTGATTTATTTGTGTAGATGACCGAGTTTAAATCTCCACCAGAATTCTCTTCGGCTCCCTTAAGTCTTGATCAAGACTCGAAGGAGGAAGGTTCTGTGAAATGGGTGTCTGAAGGTACAATAGCTTGATTTCTTGCATAGCTCCTTCGGCTTTTTTTTTCCCGTTTTGAAAATGGGCTTCGATTAGTTTATAAGTTGGCTTTTGTTTGGTGTTCATGGCAATGTAACATGTTAGCTATCATATTTTGATTTTGTTCCTAACATCTAAATGTTGTGTACCAGCGTCAACAAAAATGAATCATAAAGCTTACCGAATCGTCATTTTGATTATTGTTGACTGATAATGCTCTGCAGGTTCAAGTCGAAAAGGTTCACGGGCACCAAATTCTCCACCAGGGGCGCCTGGTTCTCCAGTAGGATCACAAAATTCCCCAGCTCGGGACTTGCCTGAATTGCCGAAATCATCTAGACGGCGTTCATCGACCGGTACATCAGCTGAATCTCCAAGCAAGGAAAAATCAGATAAACCTAAACAATCTAGGCGGTCTTCACGAAATGGCACCAAAGATTTATTGGATGGTTCTAAAACAAGTCGAAATCATAAGGATCCTAGTGTAGAGAATGAGCGACCCTCAGATTTACCTGAAATACCAAAGAAAACTCGGAGAAAGAAATCGAAAGATGCCTCTGTTGGGGGGTCTTCATCAAGATCAAGATCAAGATCTAAAGTCCCAGCTTCGGAGGGGGATGAGGGATCAGAAATGATATCCAAATCTAGTAACAGTGGTGAGCAAGTTCAAACCAGAGCTTTAAGTCCTTCATGGGATGGTGAAGAGAGTGGATTTAGTGGAATTTCTTGAACATATTGTAATACTAATGTTCTTACATCGGGTAGCTGCTAGAATCTTTAGTTGAAATCAAACCAATCGAGTTCATTTCCTTTTTGTCTCCGCTGACCCTTAAATGATCCTTACGGTAGGTATATCACTTGTAAGAACTGAGAGCTGAGAACCGAATCTCTTTCCTTAACTAGAATAGCTTCATATTTGTTTTTTTGTTTCTTGAACGACACAAGGACAAAAATATGATAATTACATAACTAGTTTCTCTTCTCCTTTTTTAACCCTTTCCATGGCTGGTTATAAGTAGTTTTGATCATGGTGAGATGATCATTAATTGATAACAGCAACATGTCCTGATATCCCGGGATCAAACAAAATCCTACTCTACCAGACGTGATATATATCACGGCAGCGTATATAACAGGAATCACTGGGTATTCTGCAGTGGAGGAGCAGTGCCACAGTGCACTATTGCAGGAATGAGAGGGAGATCAGTGCAGTAAGTGCCAATATCCCTGTCAATTCCAATGCAGTTTGGTTGTTATCCCTATAGGTGATAATTACTACTGTAATCTTCTATTTATATATGAATACAACAAAGGCAACGATGGGTTAGCTAGCTTTTCTACAGCCAGCAATGGAATCTCCCATGCACCTCCTCAATCCTGCCTACATACTCTGCTCTCTCTTGATTTTTCACCTTCAAAAACTCATTTACCTGATATCTCCATTAAGCTCAAATAACTATCTTTTATGGAAAGCTCAATCTATTCCAATATTGAGAGGACATGGTCTTCTTGGATATGTGACGAATGGGGTTCCCTGTCTTGAATTAACCATCATTGATGCTGATGGTTCATTGCAACCCAATCTAGCTGCAGCAAGTTGGCTTGTATTAGTCAATTGATCCTTGGATGGATCAACAGTTCTCTCCCAAGTCATCAACAGTGAATCCTGTCATGATGCTTGGAATGTTTTGGAGACTCTTTATAAAAGTCATACCTAAGGCTATATTCAGCAAATGTAGGGAGAATTGCAGACTCTCACCAAAGTAACTTCTTCTTTAGAGGATTACCTGCACAAAGCCAAGTCTTATTATTTGTATCCTGCGTGGGTTAGGATCTGAGTTTGATCCTATTGCATCAGCACTCAATGCTCGTGACATGTTTCCTTTAAAGTATTGAATTTTTCACCATTTTTTTTTAATGGGAAAAGTTTTACAAAGTCCAACGGAGAGAAGTATAGTAAGTAGGAATTCATTCATTCATTCATAAATATGGATAAGGGAGCGAAGTTGATAATTTTTTTTTAAACTTTGAGGATTTTATCGAAAAGAAATAAGTTGTTTGGATTAATCAAGATTCGTTGATGGTTATTTGAAGTTCCCCAAAAGAACAGGTTTCGGGTTCCAAGTCAAAGATAAACACGGTTTATCGCTCCAGTAGTTTATGGATTCCAAGTCCAACTCCTTTGCGGATATATAAACTCCGAAGCCACAGTCGAATCATATAAAAGACAATCGCTAGATTACTCTTGTTCAGGAGCGGGTTCAAGAGGCTTTTCATACAAGTAAGATTTTCACCTCTGATCTTCCATATTGTCCAGTGTGTTGATCTTAATAATATAATAGAAAAGAAAAAAAGAAATCTACTATAAGTTTGTAAATCACAAAAATACTCAACTTAAAAACCCGCCATCAATTCATTGTTTATAATGAAAATGGGTTCTCGAATAATTATACTTACCTGTGTTGCCCAATCGTTTGCCCCTAGACCAGGTAACCTAGTTTACAGAGCTTGTAACTTGCAGGTACGCATAGAGACACCTACGCAAGGGATGGACAGCATGAGTTTGAAGGGAGCCTTGGATGATCATGCAAAGCTGAACACGAGAGATTTGGGTGATGGCAGTGTTGGGGATTCCGGCTTCCCATTACCTGTGTTGCCCAATCGTTTGCCCCTAGACCAGGTAACCTAGTTTACAGAGTTTGTAACTTGCAGGTACGCATAGAGACACCTATGCAAGGGATGGACAGCATGAGTTTGAAGGGAGCCTTGGATGATCATGCAAAGCTGAACACGAGAGATTTGGGTGATGGCAGTGTTGGGGATTCCGGCTTCCCATTCGCGGACTGGTGGTATATTGATAGTTGCTCAAAGGAGGGTAAGGCACACTGACACAATATTTTAACGTGGTTCGGCAAAACCGCCTACATCCACGGGAAAGTCTATATTATTAGAGATATATAAAGAAAGATTTACAACATACATGGAGGAGCTGATCTTTGCTGCACTTGCAGCTGCTGCAATGGCAGCAAGGCTACTGCCATTGCAACCCCTCTTTCTCTCTTGATCTCTCTACTACACTCACCACACTCTCTACATTTTGCTCTCACATAATATCTCTATTTATAGGCATTTCATGGCAGCTCTTCTTGCTTTGTTGTTAACATTGGTGGCTGCCAAACTCCAGCTCATTCAACAACGGTGGCTGCATCTAGCAGCTCTCTTTGACAATGGTAATGGCAGCTATCCTCTTCTAGAAGATAGGCTGCAGATGCTTTATGATTGCTGCACATAATAGCAACAATCATAACAGGCAGTACAAAGAGGAAAAATTGGTTTATTCTATTTCACGTGGTGATCTTTTCTTTGATCACAGTACTGTGGGGCAGAAGCTGAATGGAATTCTATGAGAAAGATTATGAGATTACGTATCCATACATTGCCTTAATTTCTTATCTGCAACCTGTCAATGCCTCCCTTTTGTTCTAATGGTGTTGATTTACCTCCTTTATTCTATAGCCTGGTTTGACAGTCTTAAAATAATTCTCCGAGTAACATCCCTCAAAGAATATTTGGATGATTATGCAAATCTGAAAGCAGCGGGAGATTTGGATGATTATGCAAAGAGGAAAAATGAGTTTATTCTGTCTTGTTGGGTGATCGCTTCTTTGTTCGCAGCATGGTTTGGATGGGAATTTACGAAAGAGGTTTCAAATCTCCCTAAATTGCCATTCTTATCTGCATTCTTTCAGTGCCTCCCTTATGTTATAGCCGCGTTGATGTACGTCTTTCATTCTATTGTCTTCATTGCTTCTTTTGAAAGAACTCCAAAAGGTGATGCCCTAAAGAATACGTAGAAGATGGTGGAAAAGTTTGAAAAGGCATCAACGTTAGAGCCACAAAGAGCGTTCCTTTTTCTTCTTTTTTTTTCCTTCTATACATCCATACTTCTTTCGTTGGAATGCTTAGTTGGAGCATGATATTTTATATTTTTATCTAGTTATGCATTTGTAGTTTACGTTTTGATTTCAAGATGACTATTTTCCTTTCTTAATTATCTTGAACTATGCAATTTACCCAAGTTCTTATGTTTTGTTTCTTGCCATTCTTGCCAACTGGTATATTGTGATATAATTACTTCTTATTCCTTTGCATTCAGCAGTTCAATGTGTATCTGATTTTATATAAAAACAATACCATTTCTTTTGTGTAAACGGAGGAGACCCGAACTGGTCTGGAAAACACACCAGTGTAGGAATTTTCCCGGATAATGAACCTATATCCTTGCATGGAGTCTCTCAAGGACGAGGTAAAACCCGTGCCGTTGTTGGAGATGGCTAAGATAGCAGGAAATTCCTGTGGAAACCTGACAACTCTTTCTACATTGCTGCTAGCCGCATAACCTTGTTTGATTAAAAATAAATTGTTGGTACCTGAAATAGAGAGACTTTAACAAACTTAATCTCTAAATTATAATCCAAATCTCAATTTTTTCCCCCGAGTGAGTATTTTAGAGATTCTGATCAATTGAGTTTTTCACCAAGTCGTTTCACCATTTTATTTTATTTTTAACTGGGAAAGTCTTACAAAGTCGAACGAAGAGAAGTACAATAAGAAGGAATTCATTCATAAGTATGGACAAGGAAGCCAAGTTGATTTTTTTATCAAGTAATTGGCACAAGTAAGATTTTCTGCATCATCCAGTGTTCAGTCTTAATAATAGAAAAGAAATCTACTTTACGTCTATAAATCACAAAATTCAACTTAAAAACTCGCCATCAATTTGTTGTTTATAATGAAAATGGGTTCCGAATTATACTTATTTGTGTTGCCCCTGGATTGTGATCAGTGATAAAACCATGTTACTTACAGAGCTTTTCAATAACTTGCAGGTAAGCATAAAGACGCCGAAGCAAGAGATGAGCTGCGTGAGTTTGGAGGGAGATTTGGATGATCATGCAAAGCTGAACGCTAATGGTGTTCTGTATTTCGTGGTGATCCTTTCTTTGTGCACAGCATTGTGTGCTAAAGCTGGATGCGATTATACAAAAAGAGATTTTGAAATTACGTTCCATAAATTGCCATTCTTGTCTGCAATCTTTCAGTGCTAATGGTGTTGACGTGCCTCCATTTTTTCCGAGGGAAAAAAAACATCCAAGAAAGGCCAAAAAATTGCAAACAAACCAAAACAGTTGGCCAAAACCAACCAACTCCTTTAGAATCAGCCACCTTCAGCGCAAAATGAGTGACAAATCGTCCAGATAAAACCAAATTTCCAATCCCACCAAATTCTGCACCACCTCTCCTAACGCCAGAGAAAGATCAAAGACACAGCCAAGTTGGCAAAGCATTTACTGCACCATCACGATGACAACGAGCCATCTTTTCTAAGCCTCCAGGAACGACAATTTTGGGGTCAATCGAGCAATTGATATACAAAATATAAATAAATAGCGAAATAGAATATGAGAAGAACAAGATTCGATGAAATAAAATAATTTAAGAATGTCGTGGTTGAGAAATATAATATTTTAAGGATATTACGTTCAGAAATATAATATTTTAAGGATATTAACATTTAATTAAGTTGCAGTTGCCGCAATATCAATTAAATTTAATATTTAACTAATTCACGGTTGATTTAAACCGCAATATCAATATTTAAATTACTGTATCTGTCTTATCTATGGGAACAACTTGTCCTCTCATAAGCAAGGAAGCAAGCAATCCAGATGCAATTAAATCCTTTTTCTTGGCAATGATTCACGAAAAAGCAAAACCTTATTTTGAAAAGGTTTATATTACTTCTCACACAAACTTGCATACGGGCTGAGTCAATGACACATTTGAGTGAGGATGTGTGAGAAGAGTTTTTAAATCCAGTCAAGTGATTGACCGGGTTAATTTCAATTTTTTTAAAAAATTAAAATAATATCGTTTTAGTAAAAAAATAATAAAAGATAATGAATTTTAATTGGATTTTTAACCGAGTCTTATCAGGTCACTAAGTTAACCTATTAGATTAGTTGGGTCACTCCGAATTTTAACCTGTTTTATTTTTTTAAAACAATTTAGTCTAGTTTCAATCCTAAATCAGCTGGATTTTAAATTGACTTATCGGATCGAGTTTTAAAATTATATTAGTGAATGTTGTGTTAAGAAAAATCGAGGGAAAGAAAATTACAGCTTTGTAACGTGAATTCGAGTTTTTAGCTACCCACCATCTTTTCTAAGATTATTTATTTTCAGCAACAAATTAATTTTCTTTTTATTTTTGCAAGCAAGAGTGTAAAATTAAAACGCCACTGTTGCTGATAATTGGAACACATTTGAGACTGATGACAAGGAGGAGAAGACTAAGTTCTTAATTTGTATTTATTTTTCATAACATGTCAGCACTTTTTAACAGCTATATTGTACATTTAGTACATATTATATTTTAGAAGTGAGGTAAAAATGTGTTTTTTTTATTAAATTCTTCTTAAAAATCCCTAATTTAGTACATATTATTCTCTAAATTTTCTAAATTATTGTAATAATTTTTTTAAAAAATCCCTAATTTGATTACTCCCTCCCATGCCTAAGCCGCTGCTAGTCAACACAGCTCCAAGACACGGAAATGGAGCGTACAAGCTTATTGTCTCTCGTTCTGTTTCTTCAACTCTTTTCTTCTAAGCCCACAGGAACATCAAAGTGGTCTTCAAAAGGCGCGAAAATCCACTGTGCATGTCCACATTGCAGACACAGTAGAATTCCTACATGCTTTTTAGAGTTTCTGGTAATTAATAATGATTAATTTGTTTGTCATAAGGTTTTCATATGATTAGATGTAACCAAAATCAAAATTATCAAGAAAGATATAATTTTTTTTTAACGCCAGAGGCATTAAGGTTTGTTTTGAGACTGAATCACCCCTTAATCAAGTTTTAAATAAATCATTGATCTTATATAGTTTTTTGCAAAACCAAAGTTTAGTTATATATAAAAAATAAAATTAAAATAATATCATTTAAGTATTTTTTTTAAAAAAATAGTTAATGGATTGATAATCTAATTTTAACCAAGTTAAATTTAAATTAATTAAATTTTTGATTGAATCAATTAATTTTTTTAATTTAACTCATACCAATCTAGTGATATGTTTAGAAATGTAGTAGTGATTATGATTTAAAGTGTTTTTTATTTAAAAATGCATCAAAATAATATATTTTTTTAAAAATTTATATTAAAATGATCTAAAATATAAAAAAATAATTAATTTTAAATAAAATAATTTAAATTTTAAAGAAACACTATTTGCACCTGTTCCCAAACTCTATCAACCCGCCATCTAAGTTTTAAACGATGGTTCTCCTACGCGTCTTCTAAAATTCAAACGTGGAAGCAAGTTAGGCCTGTCTTGAAACTTTAATGGGCTTAATATGTGGGCTTTAGGTTCTCAAAGTTAAGCAAACTTTTCCAAGCGCTCTGGGCCACAACAGGTCCAAATCACAACAGCGGTAAGCTTCACGTTTCATGGAATAGCGTGGGGATCACAATAACTCAGATACATCTTCTTTCCTTCTCAGACGCAGCGACCAAGCGAGCGTCAATCCTAAAATTTCCGATACCCCGTTTCACACCCTTTCACCCCCACAAAATTAAAATAGCAAATACCTGGCTCCACCACTCACCACCACCACCACCACCACAACAACCACCGCCGCATCCACCACTACTGACACTAAAATAGTCAACCCTAATCCCTAATTTGACCGATCACTGATGGGCGAACAGACCCAAATCCAACCTCAACCACAACCTTCCCAATCAGAATCCCAGCCTCTGCCACAAATCGAAACCCAGGCTTACACTCAGCCACTCAATGACCCCACCACCACTGTAATAACCACTACTACCACGGAATCAACCACTATCCCACCACCAATCACATCTCCTCCCGCAAAAATCCCTTCCCGTCCTCGTAAAATCCGTAAACTCTCACCCGATTCTGCTGTTGTCACCACCGTTAACGATCCTAATTCCACCCAAACCTCCATCAAAAACACAACTGAACCACCCAGAACCACTGCAACCAAAACCCCAAGAACTAAAACCGCCCAACATCGAGCAATCGTCGCACTCGCTCCGCGGATCATGGCACGATCTCTAACATGTGAAGGTGAACTTGAAAACGCAATTCGCCATCTCCGTAACGCTGATCCACTCCTTGCTTCCTTAATTGACATTTACCCACCCCCTACCTTTGATACCTTCCCTACTCCTTTCCTTGCTCTCGCTCGTAGCATTCTTTACCAGCAACTTGCTTTTAAAGCAGGGACTTCAATTTACACGCGCTTCATTTCGCTTTGTGGCGGCGAGGCTGGAGTTTTACCGGAAACAGTTCTTGCTTTGACTCCACAACAGTTGAGGCAAATTGGGGTTTCTGGGCGTAAAGCGAGTTACCTTCATGATCTAGCTAGGAAGTATCAAAATGGGATTTTATCGGATTCTGCGATTGTAAATATGGATGATAAATCTCTTTTTACTATGCTTACAATGGTAAATGGGATTGGTTCTTGGTCAGTGCATATGTTTATGATTTTTTCGCTGCATAGACCGGATGTGTTGCCAATTAATGATCTTCAAGTGAGGAAAGGGTTGCAAGTGCTTCATAACTTGCCGGAGTTGCCACGCCCATCACAGATGGATCACCTGTGTGAAAAATGGAGGCCGTATAGGTCGGTTGCATCATGGTATCTTTGGAGATTTCAAGAGGTAAAAGGGTCACCTTCGAGTGCTGTGGCATTGGCTTCAAGTGGTAATTTGACACAACAACAGCAGGAGGAACAACAGCACCAGCAGGAGCCTCAGCTTATTGACCCGATAAACAGCATTCTCAATCTTGGGTATTTATGATCCTTTCCACTTTCGGTTTTGTTGAATGGCAAATTTGACTCGTGTAACTTTGATGTTTTGTGTCATTATTAGTTGTTCCTTTGTTTCTCTTATTTATTCATGCATTGTTTATTTTATTTGGGTTGAAGTGGTTCTATGTGCTTGCGCTTCAGAACTTGCAATGTGGCTGGTTGTTCAGGGATTGCTTGCTTTTAGTATTGTTCCTTGCCACATTTTTACGTCCTTATAACTGCAAGATGTTAATGTACATAGAATTGTAGTTCGAGTTTTAGATTCTTAATTGCTGAAAGGGGTCTGGTATGGGGGTAGCTCTTGAAAGTGTCTGATGCAAGGCATGGGGATGTAGAGAGTGTCTTAGGGTTGTGATTTTGAACTTGGATAATTTGTTCCCAGGCATTTTTCAAAAGCTTTGCTTAACAAGTTTAGTTGGGCTTGGAATTTTATGGAAAAGGGGAATGTTAAAACATCCTTGCTGCATCAGGCCAGGGGGGGGTGGGGTTTCGTTAGAATTGAATGGGATTATAGGTTAATATCCTTAGTTTTAAATTAGGAAAAAAGATTAGATTAAGATTGACATAGTTTTACATCACGAAGAAGATTAGATTATGATTGAAAGCTTTAGAACACATAGCTTTTTACCTAATGAATCAGGCCTGCAACTTGCAACATAAACTAGTGGTCAAATTTTAAGTTTGCTAGAATAGAACCTTTTTTATTCAAGTTATCTTCCATTGGATTATTAAAGATGATGTTGTTGTTCAACGGAGACTAGCATCTTTTATCATTATCTTGGCATGTTGAGAATCTTCCATTTACGAGCTTTTTTTGCTCTACTTTCAGTGTCCATTGCATTGAAAATAATATTCCAAATACTATTGCATTTCAAGTGATGGGATTTGTATCAGGCAGGAATATATGGTGTAGAGTCAATAAGCAGCAATACATGTCGGACATTGCGGGTACATGACTGTGCAAAATTACTTTAATAAGTAGCTAGGACTGAAACATAGAATAGTTTAGAAAATGAAGATAGAAATGAATTGGTCGGACATTAGATTGAGAAGAAAAGGGGATGATTGGTGGAAATGATTAATAGAAAGGTTCAATCACAAATTAAACATTTATAAGACAATGCAATTCTATTAAGCCAAACCTGTCTGAGGGAAAGGACAAACTCTTAAATTAAACATGGACAATCAGTATGATGCTTAATTTTTTTGGCTTTAGCTATTATGAGATTGCCTTGATCTACAGTGTTCTCTTGTTTTGTTCAATTTGTACTCTCTGGTTGAAGTTAAAAGAAATACAACATTCAGGTGACGCGCTGTTCCAATATCAAGGACAGAACATTTTAGTATAGGTTTAACATAAAATATCATAAAGTTGCTTTCTAAATGGAAAATTTGACCTTGAGTTTAGAAGTTATGCCCTCCACCCCACCAACAAACTAGAAGGGAAGAAAAAACAACAACTGTTCTGTTATTACTTCAACTCATTTTTTAAGTCCACCAAATCTGCACTTAAAAATTTCTAGTTCTGCCCTGATCTCTTCAATCTTCTTTCTATTTGGGATTCTACTTGTATCTTCCATTATTCACTTTCCATGCCTTGGAAAATGACTCTACTGTCATAGTTATTGTAAAATCTGAGGTTTTAGCTTGTTGTTTTACTTTCTAGAAGCTATATCCAATAATCAATGGCATGAATGTCATACTATTGATAAAGCTTGGGAATATCATTACTTGCTCAAACCATATCAAGGGCGTGTCTGCTTCCCGGTTTGTTCACGACAGGTTTGATTTTATTTTCAGAGCTCTTGCTAAACCTTGTGGCATTTTTAAATTTGGAACCTGAGAAGAAGGATTAAGACTTCCATTTCCTTATAAGTAGATCTATCCAAGGTGTAGCAGAAATGTTTGCGCACTTGGTGATGGCATATGCTTATTTGCAGTGTAGTTTGTTGTGTAGAATACTCTGCGTTTAAACATTCCTTGTTTTGGGATTTGGGATCTTGTCGGTGCAATATACTGTTGTTCCCATTTGCATTCCTTTGTGTTATTTTCTTAACTTGCGAAACAGGTTAACCCCTTCAATTTACCTAGGTTTGAGTTCATTGTCACCAGGGTTGCCCTTTTCTAGTTTTATTGCTAATGCTATGATTAAATCAGGTGCTGCTTTTCATGCTTTATAGTTTCCTCCTGTTGAAAGTTTAATTTCATATATTTTTCGGAACTACAGAAGAGATATTTCGGGTTGATTGATTTAATGGAATAGGACAATTGATCTTACTGCACCCGCACCCTAGATTCCCTAACCACCTCTGATAAGATGGTTGAAGGACTACTCTTGAATCAGCTAATGGGAAGGGCACTTGATTTCACAGGGACCCAGGTGCCCTGGAATACAAACCAGGTTTGGCAGGGTCTGAATGATGCACAGGATATGGGGTTATTGTAGCTTCTTAGAATCCAGCTAATCATCTGACCATTTAATTTATCTGATAGATTTTCTTAATGCTTATAAAAGATTTTTTTTATATAGTTAGACAGAACAGAATACCACGTTATAATGTAGAAGGATTTAAATTGCTGTACATTGGAATGCATATCCGTGTTTCATATTTGCTCGTTTAACATCTGTTTCTTTCTTTGTTCCACCATGATTTAGGGCCTGTGCTTGGGGACAATGATTGGAACTTTAGGATGAGAAGTTATTCTTCTATCCAGCAATCATTTGAGGTGCTTCCAGAGCTGTGCAAAAAAGTTGGACGCTACTCGTGAAAAGCCTGGATATCCTAGACATCAAGAGATATTGGTACTTGCCTCTTGCTTTGAAAATTAAATAAGACTAGATGTGGTCAAGCTCTGTTGTCTTTGTAAAAGATTGGATTTTGTCATCAGGACTTTCTTATAGGACATAATAGAGTTAGAAGAGCTCGCTCCATGTTTTTGCCTTTTGACTGTGGTTGGCTATTTGTATCCTGGCTATACAATTAGAACCTTTATCAGCGGAGGCAATTGCTCTTATCAATGGATGGTCGCAAGCAGACAATGTACATAGAAATCTTGGATGAGGTTTTATATGTTAAGAGCATCAGATGAATCAGATTGCATAGGTGCATCAGCCAAATTTTGCACATGAGTTAGCAGAGCGTTTTTAAGAACTTACAACAGAACTCTATCCCTTTCTCTTGCCGAAGCGTTGCCTAAGGTTGATGTTAGCGAGGCTCTAATTTGTCATAGACAAGTGAAGGCGCCCCGTCGCCCAAAGTTTCCAACTCTTTGCGTCTATACCATCTCTAATGGAACCAAGGTTTGGAATACAAATGGTTCATTTAAAAATAGAGATGTAATGGCTCAATCACTCAAAAGAAATACAAAGAGTGATGAATTCCAGGGTACGATCTAGTGGTTAGAGACATGGGATTTTCATTATAAAGTCCAAAGAAAGATTGATGAAAATGTGGAATTGAGGGAGAGCTGTTCTCCCTGTGCTTAGCAACTGACAAAGGCCGGCATGTCAAAAATGTTGCAAAAACATAAGCATTGCAACCAGCAACAAGTACCATTACGATGAGTAATGCTCTGATGGTGGCTATAATAACATAGCTATACCTTTTAGGTTTTGTCAGTACAAAATAATTTTTTTTATAATAATCTCATACATAATTAATGCTTTAATTAGTAATTTTTATTAATAGAGAACCAATTAAATAAGTTTATGGTTCCTTAAATTCATTCATCGTTGTTCTTTTCAATGATGGAACATGTCTTCATATTTTAATTTTTATAAGGAGTGATTGGGTTGTTTTTTAAAGTGTTTTTTATTATGAAATGTATTAAAATGATGTTTTTTTATTTTTTAAAAAAAATTATTTTTAAAATCAACCCATTAAAATAATTTAAAATATAAAAAAATTAATTTTTAAAAAACAGGAATTAACTCACGTTTTCAAATGTTCTCATAAGAGTTTATTCCCGCGTTTAAATTTAATTGTTTTTTTTTTATGGGATAAGATTCCAAGTGTGGGCCTATGACATTCCAGCCCATACACATGGACGGACTAGGCTCGAGGAACAAACTTGTTCGGAACACCCGCTTTATTTTTTTGTTAGTTTATAAATTACTTGATCCCATACTAATTTGGGTGAAATTCCAACAAAATTCCTTTGCTTGCCAACCCTTTTTCAGAAGTTGCTTTTTGTGTCTTTCAATGCTTTCATGTCAGCATGGCATATACAAACATTTAGACACGAAGACAAGGGATTTTTACAGTGCATGAAAGCTCAATAAGTGGAATATTCTCGGTCGAATATCTGCTAAATTTCGCCTCTTGTTCTAGTTTTCTTCGATGGAAACAAGATAGGCCATCTTGATTCTCTTATCAAATCTCACCTTTTGTTATTATAAAATGGCCCGATAACGTAATACACTCCTGAAAAAAACAACATGGACTACGAGAATATGGCCCTTCTTTCCCTGACCAGCCTGTGGTGGTTCTCTACCTCCCAGTACGGGCTCCCTTACCAGCCTTCCGGTCCAAGCCAGCCTTCATTTGGTCTGAACATGATTCGAATGGTGCAACCAGGAATTCAACCATTACTTACGCTCAGCTCAATGACTCAGTGCAGTCAGTTTCTAGCCAGTTAGTTCATCATTTACAAAGAGGTGACACTAGTGTCATTCAATGCTCACCTGGGTTGGAGCTTGTTGAGATCTACTTGTATTTTGAATAATTTTTCTAGTTTGAAAATCTATATGTCATTACAAAAAAAAACTAAATGAACTCAGTTTTCTCCCGTGGATTGTGAGGAGAAATATTATGAATTCAAACAATGTTTTAATTATTTTTATTCTTCATAATTTAAGCTTTATAACATGTATTTTTAAGGATAATATAGTATTTTCATAAAACACATATGATATTATAAGATTGGATAGGAGTAAATGGGTCTTTTAAACTTTTATTAGTACAGTGTAATGTTAATAATAACCTTAGATGTTGACTTCCCTTGACCGCACGAGCAAGAGTATTTTTGGTTTTTCTTTATTCTAGAAACGATGTAGTTACTTAATTATCATTTAACTCTTAAAAAAAATTATTACCGCGTACATCACACGCGCTAGCGTGTGGGAGGCACCTACGTCCCTTAGACGGCGTGTGTGACGCCTCCCGTTGAAAGAACATCGCATCTCAAGGCAGTGATGTTAGATGCATCTTGTCGTTCCCTTTATGATGGTGAGGCGCGTTACTTCGTCTCATGCATGTTTGAGCTCCGACTACGTGTTTTCTTTGCCCCCTCTTTTCTCTCTCTTCAGCCTTGAAAAATGTGTTGTCCTTGCAAAAAAATCAAAAGGGTGTGTTATTTATTATCTTTATCACATTTGATCCTCTTTCTTTTAGTTGTATCAAATTACATTTATTTTTTCAATTGCATGCTTTGGCATTTGATTTTTATATATAATTTGTCCTCTTATTTTATAATGTTTCAGGTTTGACTCTCAATATTTTAATTTCTAATTTATATTCTTGGCTCTTTTTTAAAATTTTAATTTATTTTCAATTTCTTCATTGGATCTATGATCTTATTTTTAATTTTTTTCATACTTGGTCCTTGTTTTCTTAAATTTTATTTTTGTTTTGGATTCTTTTTTTAATTTAGTTTTTCTTTTCAATTTTTCCCTTCAATTCAATTTTTTATGGTATTTAAGGTTTGACCCTTAATATTTTGATTTGTAATTTTGATTCTTAGCTTTTTTATTATTATTAAATTTTAATTTGTTCTCAATTTCATTCCTGGATCCATAATCTTGATTTTTTTTAGATTCGGTCCCCATTCTCTTGGTTTTTTATTTTTATTTTGGATTTATTTGTTAATTTTTTTTAATTTTACCCTTAAATTCAAAATTTTAATTTATCCTCTCAATTTGTTTTTTCAAATGAGGTCCTTAATCTCTTAATTGCTATTTTTTTATCCATCAATTTTTTTTTTATTTCATCATTCAACATTTAATTTGTTGGGATTTGGTATCCTTGGTTTTTCTCATTCTTTATAGGCCTTACCAGAGAGTCAATTCGGGATAATTATTGAGTCATAGGTTGAGTGAGTTGACTCAAGTTAGCTTAAATCAACCAAATCTTTTTGTTTTATAAAAAAGTCAAAATGATGCCATTTAAAAAAAATCAATCAACGAGTTTTGACCCCTTTTTTATTAGATTTTCTCCAAGCTAATCGAAACATGGGTCATCCCGAGTTTTTGATCGTCCTACACTTGGATCAATTATCTCCTAATTTCTTTTGAAACTCGGTCTGGTTTAAGTCAAGGGTCACCTAGGTCATGGGTCAAGTTGTCGAGTCAAGCCAAGTTTTAAAATAATTGTTTTCCAGATACGGTGTTTCTAGTTTAGTCACTAGCTAGTGTCAGGAGTATGAAAATTTAATATGGGTTGACATTATTTTCTTTCTTGGTTACATCCTTCGAGGTTGTTCGTTATTTTCTTTGATTTTCTTTTCAATCAGGTTCTCTGTGTCTCATGATCTAAGTGAAAGGTTTGTCCGTGTGACCCAAGTTTTTTTTATTGTCTCCTTTTCTTATTCTTTTTTATTTTATTCTTCAAGATTTAATTCTTTTTAAAATTAAACTTTTTTTTCCTTTTTGTTTTGCCTTCTATTGGATTATTCTGTCCGCATGATTCTGCTCGTGGGTTTTGATAACCTCACTTGGTTTTGTTGGTGTTTTGTTTTTTAAGACTCTTTTTTTCTTCAATTTCATTCGTCAACATTTTAATTCTTAGGGATTGACAATTATTTTTTTTTAGTTCTTTTTCTATGATGTCAAGTCTTTGATTTTTTTTTGTTCTTTAAAGTACAATGACAGCTCTTGAGCTTTGTTTTTAAAACTACATAAAATTCAACAGGGCTTGTGGCGAAGTGTGGGCTATCTATCTAATTAAATCTATTAGTAGCTTGATTTTTTTTACCCAATTCATGTTTCTTTTTCAATCTATTTAGTTTTTTTTATTATGACAAATAGAAAACATAAAAGAAGAAATATATGATATGGAAAGATTAATAAAAATAAGATATTTTTTAAAATAAAATTATTAGATTAAACATGATCAACATTTATCAAATGATTAATTAATTATTTTCAAAACTAGAGGGATTATTGGTTTCTGACTACAAAATTAGAAAACTAATTTATAGTACCTTTTGTTTTCTAAAATACATTTTTGATTAAAAATAAATAAATTCATTCCTTTTACTTTTCAGATATTGAATTTAAAAGAGAATTAAAAAAGAGATTTGGTAGATTCCAATTGAAGAGATATATAGTCATCGATTATTCACACCAATTCTAGCCATGAAAATGATAAATCTTGATGTCATCAAAACGGGTAACATTGAAAAACCATAATAAAACAACTAATTTATTGAATTCAGGACTAATTTTAAGTAAACCACATAACCTAAATCAAAAACTATAATGAACATAACAACGAAGCAGCATGAATTATTATTTTTTATTACTACTTTCAACCAAGAATTTATCAACCCATTTGCTGAAACTTAAATTACCGAATTAGTACATTTTCTATGCTAGGTAAGAGAAGTTCAACCTCAAATCCATGTTTTGTTGGAATGCTTTTTTACAAACTAAACATCAAATAAACTGATCAACAAATTACTCAGGTTGTTGGTGAACCACAGCTAGTGGAAGGAGTAGCATGATCGCAATACTAAATGAACTGCCGTAAGTGTGGTAGACAAAAATATTGAGAGTGTGATGCTCTGGCCTGCCACTCCCAAAATCTTGAATATTGCAGCAAGCAAGATGCCAAATTAAGCTGCCTGGCTAAAATGTCAAGATGTATGGAGATTAAAGTTCTGAAAATGAAACACAATTTTCTCTTTTATGTTCCCAAAAGTTTCATACCAGATATGATGTACAGGCTTCAAAATTGCAATAGATTTTAACAGGACTAGACCTAAAACGAATATGTGCTTTGCATCTGAAAAAAGAAAAGAGGGAAAAAGAGATTCCAAGTTGGATCATGATGCTCAAAATAAAAACAAAAATAAATGTATAAAGGTCCTGGCTTCTGACTCTTGCTTTCGAAATTCTATTGGTGGAAGCTGTACTGCAACAAGAAACGACCATGAACAGGTAGAGAGCTATCTAGCAAGCAAATAGGCAAGTACCAAAGCAAAAGATGTTCAAAGAGAGGGACAAGCAAAGCCATCGATTGCATCACAGAAAGGTAAGACATTGCTTGGGGCAAGCGTGGTGTTGCAGAGAGGTTTGCAGATCAAAAACAGAATGCCCACATTAGCCTCTGGTCATGCTTGAGAGTTGAGATTGAGAGAATCATACTGCACTATACTACACGACAACACCATTACTGTGGACCATTCCCATGCAGATTTTTTCACTTTTTACCCCCCCCCATAGCTCTTTCCTTCTTCATTTGCATAAATTCTTGTTAAACTTTAAGCATCTAAAGAATATCAACTGAGTCGATGTTCTTAACAACACTGGATTCACTTTTTTTAAAAAAAAACATCCATATACTCGAGCTGGAATATTTTTGGAAAACTTATTTATCCATTATTAACTTCTCTTTAAATTCTTGAAACAAACAGCTCATTGTGTATCACCTTAACTGATGATCTGAGCCAAATTGTTAAAGTAGGTGTTTGTTTGTTAAAGTAACGAATTAGAGGCTAATGTAATGCCTAGGGTTTAAGACTAAGCACGGTGGCGAAAAATAAGGCTAGCTGGGTCGCATCAAGTGAGAGGAGGACACCATATACATCTGTTCGGTTATCTAGGGGTCAAGTTGGGTTAAAGATAAGAAATGGAAAGGGAAGCAATAATGAAGGGGTTAAGTGGGACCCAATGTGGCAGGGCGTGGGAGAGGGCTGAACATGACGTTGTCGGTTGTTTTGTACAGAGAAAGGGCTCTTAATCTCATCACCATCTCCTCACAAAGTTTATCTACCCTCTGGCTTCGTCACAAGCAACCAAGCTGTCTCTTGTTGGACATGTAGTTGGCCTGTTGGAAGCCCAGAAGCACAGTCCTTAACCCCCATAATCTTAAACTTAAAAAACACACACACCCGAACCCCTCTCTCTTCTATCTCTCTATTGCCAATTCTTGTATTTCTACATAACTTGAAAACATTAGCTAGCTAGAGAGAGATGTGAAGGACTTGATGATGATGATGATGATGATGATCAGAAAGCCTGTAGTGCTGGTGATGCTAACTGTGGCCTCTCGCTCTTGAAACTGTGAGTTAGGTCCCATTTCAACTTCAATTTCCTGTTTGTTTTTAAGATTTTTTTTCTTGATATTATCGCCTCTCTTCCTTCTTATCTCATTCCAAGCTTGCCTCTTGGCACAACTGAGGGAATCTTAACAGCTTCCCGAACTTAGCTTAGGTCATTAATTTAGTACGTATTTAAGCTACTACAACTTATTCTTTTTTGAAATGTTTCTTATTTACTGTTAGGCGTGCAATCTTGGAGAGCAGCTTCAAGATTTAAGGTTCCATTGTTATTAAAAATTATTCCGAAAGCTTAAGATTTTATTTTCAAAAAAAGATTCTAGTACTGCGTTTAAGAAAGGTGCGGTGCATAGCCATGGAAATAAGAGGTCCAGAAAATGATATAAGAACGTCAGTCCCTTCAAGTTATAGTCACCAATCATCGGGATTGGAAAGAAGAAAAGATGGCAACCACAATGGCACCAGTGTCCTTACTTACACTCAAACCCTAGATCACCCACGCCAACCCTCAAGATCTCCAAACCCAGATCGACTTGCAATCATATCAAGCGGATCGAACTCCAAAACATCCAACACAAGGTACCTCGAATGTCTCAGAAACCACGCAGCCAGTGTAGGCGGCAACGTTTTTGATGGTTGTGGTGAGTTCATGCCAGGAGGCGAAGAAGGAAGTTTAGAAGCACTAAAATGTGCAGCTTGTGATTGCCACCGCAACTTTCACCGCAGAGAACTCGATGGAGAGATTCAATTTAGTCCTGGTTCAAGAAGAAGCACTACTATGGTTCATAGTCTTCAGTTGGCACCACCATTGCCTTCGCCAACTGTACTGCATCATCACCACCACCATCAAAGATATTCTATGGGGTTGCATACAAGTCCTAACACTGCAAATATGGTTCAACCCATGAGTGTGGCTTTTGGTGGTACCAGTGGAGGAACTGAGTCTTCAAGTGAGGAACTTAATCCTTTTCAGTCTAATGCAGAGGGAGCACCACCTCCACCTTATGTTATGTCGAAGAAAAGACATAGAACAAAATTCACACAAGAACAGAAAGATAAGATGATGGAGTTTGCTGAGAAAGTTGGGTGGAGGATTAACAAACAAGATGAAGAGGAAGTGGAGAGATTCTGTGCCGAAGTTGGTGTAAGGAGGCAGGTTTTCAAGGTTTGGATGCATAATAACAAGAATTTGAAGAAGCAGCAACAGCAACAAGTGCCACTTGATGAGAACCCATGATGTTTCTTTGAAGAATATAAGTAATTGCTTCAAGTGATGAGGTATTCATGATGGATATAAATGTGAAAGGCTTGGTTGGTAGCTAGCTGGTTGAGTAGGAGGAGAGATCCATGAAAAGAAGAAGAAGATGGAGGCGGGTTAGCATGATTATTGAATATGGGAAGGTCTTTTCTTTGTCTTTGATCAAAAATTTGTAAAATTCTCATGTTGTCCTAAGTTTTGCAATCTTCCTTTTTCTCAATACCAATGTTGTTAGAAAAGTTTCCATTGTTTTCCCATCAGAGTTATAGTATGTTTGGATTATTTGTCACATATCATTCATTTTAAGAGTTCCTCGATTATTTTCTCCAACAAAATTATTAGACAAGGAAAATGAAGCAAAAATTATAATCTTTTTGTGCATAATGCTCGATTGTATTCAAGTTTTTGACACAATCATACGAGGAACATGTGCCTGAATCCCAGTTAACAATTATAGCAACCAATATGGGCCATGTTAGGCTTGATGTCTTATCTGTCTATAATATATATCCCTAAAGTACTGGTCTGTGTTTGAACCCAGAAAATAGTAGGGCTGGGCCCTGGATAATTCATTGGATTAAACACATCCTCATCCCCCTATTTAATCATTGATAATTCCTCCACGAATCAACATGAACACTGAAAAGATTGCTGTTCAATCCATGTTTCATATTAAGTCTAACTGTGCAAGAGAAATGGAAGTGGATTTTGGTTTTGGCATCAGCTTTTTTTCTTTTAAATAGTTTCGGAAACAGATTTCAAATGATACGAACACTTCGTTTCTTGACTTGGGTGTGGAAGCCTCAAAAGGGCCAAAAACACTAGGTGTGAGGGTGCAATAAAGTACATCACCTGGACTGGAGACTTTATCTGCCATAGTCGCATTCTATATACTGTTGTGGCATATGCACTTAGAAGAAGCATCATAATTGGTTATCGGGCATCAATTCATGAACAAGGGTAGTCTAGTATATATCGACATCGTCTAAAAGAAAGCTAAGTCTAGTCGTGTGGTTTATCTCCCAATAATAGACTCTCTTATAAAACAAGAACAGTCTGCCATAAACATTTCACCATTGAATTTGCATGATGAAGCAGAGTAAGGTTATACAATGCCAATCTCCATGATTAAAATGGTGTGATAGAAACAGTGATGTCTTTCAAAATTAGGATGACAAATTCCTCACAAGCATATACATGTTGAAACACAGAAGTATGAGAAATTGTTCAAGAATAAGGGTTGAAATACGTTGCAGGTTAGATCAAATTTTTAAAAGATAAAAAAAAAATATATACAGATATTACTAACAAGTTTTCATGAAGAAAAAAAATTTAAACCGTGTAAAGATTGATTCGATGTAACCCGTTCAACTTAGTAAGTTCAAAGCCAACCTCAACTTTTTAAAAAAAAAAACATAAAAAGTAAACTCTTAACTTGGATTGTGAGACTGAAATAGTCTCATAAAAAGTAAATTAAAACAAATTATAAAAGTTAATTTTCAATTAACCCGAACATTGAAGGATAAAATTTAAAAAAAAAATCAATTAAAAATACCCAAAAAAAACCTTGGAGTCAACTAGGTTAACCAACAAAAATTATGAATTAAACTATGAGACTAAGATAATCTAGTAAACTAAATTAAAATAAGAAGCTTAATAAAAATAAATAAATCTAATGTTTAAGGATAACATTAAAAAATATGTATATTATTTTAATGAACAGTATTTTGTGAGAAAGAGAACAATAATTTCTCTTTCTCAATTAGTTTTTGTTAATATTATATTTTTTTTATTTCACATCAAGATGTTTTCAAATTAATGAAAGTGTGAGAGAACTTCACGGAGAAATTAGGTTTTTCATGATTAGATTGATAGATGATGTGATTGAATAGACCACCAATCGATAAATTTGATTGATAATTTAAAAAGTAAGACTAACTTGGAAGAAAAAACTTTATGATATTTAAATCATTAAATAGAGAATGCATATTTGCAATTGTTGGCCTAAAAATTACATAGCTTAAACAGCTGGAACAATAATAGTTATTATTTTTTTGAAAATTGTGTTTTATCATGAATAAATTCTCACTATTAAAACTATATGAATTTCTAGTTGGGTCCGAAAAAATTGTCATGCTGAAATTGATGGGACATTCATCCTCATAAATATTTCCTCTCACCTAATTTTGTTGGATTCAAATATGAAAGGAATCCGTACTCTGCAGTGCATAGAACAAACCTGGTGGACCTTTAGATAAAAGTCTATAGGCGCGCGTTTCGTTGCCATCAAATTCTTTCCAGGCTAATACTACATTGGGGTCAGTTATTTTTTCTAATTGTTTAAAAAATATTAAAATAAATAAAGATAATGACATAAAGGATGATATATTTTTAAAAATAAATATTGAGCAAGCAATTTAATTTTACTAAAAAATTATTTAAAATAAACTAAATTCAACAAAGAATGAAATATAAAAAGACTTTGTATGTTTTTAAAATTAGTGAAAATCATATATGTATGTATGTAATATTACGGAGCTTAATATCCAATTAAATTAAATGTTAAATGATGAAATTAAAAAAAATAAATTTAACAAAAAAACAACAAATAAACTCGAGCGAATCTCTCAAATTTGGGTTAATTCCTTAAATTCATAGCCCATTAAATTCTAAATTTAAGATCAATCAAGAAGATCAATTTAGTGTTGAAGCATGAAATAAAAAAAATCAATTTAAAAAAGGTTATAAAACAGCAATAAAAAAAAATGAGGATAAAATCTTATATATAAATATAATAAAGGAGAATGAAATTATATATATATATATAATTTAATTTCAAAAACTATCCAAAATAAAATAAATAACAATCAAGAAAATAAAAACCAAACTTCAAATAAAAAAATTAGATGAAGAATGAAATTATAAAAAAATTATTAAACTAATTTAAATAAAAAAAATAACAATTAGAAAAGTTGGGACCAAATCCTATGGGAAAAGAATCCTATTGTGAAATGTTACAAGGATAGTCACGAAAACTGATATAACAAAAAAAAAAAAAAAAAAAAGAAGGAATCAATCACTGCCACGTTGCTGGGAATGAAGTCACTTGTGCCGATAGCCCACGCCATTGCAAATTAGAAAACACCAAGAAGCAGGTTTTTACCCACCCTGAGTCACCACACCCGCCGTCTAAAGATGGTAGAGTGATTCACTTGTCGGTGCTTTCATAAACACATCATTAATTTTTTTTATTTGTTTATTAATTAAATAACCAAATTGCTTATGATACCAACTTTATAATTACAAAAAAAAATATAAAAATATCAACATGCTCCAAAAGCTGGCCTTTTTTATTTCAATGGCAATAAAATAGTTACATTGTGCATGTCAAATTTTTTTTTGAAAAAGCCTAATTTTATTGTGCAAATAATTATAAAAGGACTAAGATGTCCCAAACAATTATAAAATGATAAATAAAACTATTTTACCGCTAAAAAAGAATACTGTGTGATTTTTTTAAGAACAAATCAGTTAATTCACTATTGTAATCTACATTAAATCAAGGCTAATATACATGGTTTCTCCACACAGTTTAGGTTTTGAAATACTGTAACCGAGTTTAAGCCCATTAATATTAAATCAATCACCCTTAAACCCCTTATAAGCACAATAGAACCGTAGTAAAACCCCTGAATCCTAATCACACCCCGACCAGAAGAACTATCTCCCCAACAGAGCAGCCATTTCAGAGGGGGAGAGAGTTCATCATCTTCGTCGTCGTCAACAAATCAAGCAAGCTTCCCTTCATCAGTCCCAAAAATCATCTCTCTTTAGATTCCATGGCTCAGCTCAATCTCCACCCTTCATCTCTGATATTTAATCCCAAAACCCTCTTTAATTCCAGGGGTTTTGCTGGACTGTTTCGGACTGTTTTGGGTGATTTAAAATATAGTAATAAATACTTTTTAAAATATATTTTATTTATAAAAAATTATTTTTAATATCAATATATCAAAATCATCTAAAAATATTAACTTAAAGTAAATAAAAATATAAAATAAAATTTAAATTTAAATTTTTTAAAAATAATTTTAAAATAAAAAACAACCCAAATTCATGCTATAGGACAAGGGAGTGTCTGTTGACCTGACAACGGGCCTTGTTTAGGGTGGGTGTACGGTCCAGGAGGTTTTGCTGGACTGCTTTTGATTTTTGCTACTAATTTCATTTGGGATAATTACACCCACAGTCCCTCTCTGATGGGAGTTCAATTAATTAGGTGCTTCCACTATTAATTTTTCTAATTCGATCCCTCCATTATTCATTGTGCTTGCTACGAGAACCCTCACTCCACGACAGCATGCATCTACAATGATTTGTTGTCACACGATACGTGCACATTTAAGATAAAAAAAACTAGAAATTAAAATATTTTCTTGTAATTTATTGCATTTAATGGCTACAAAATAAGAAGATTATTTCAAAATTATTGATTTATTTAATTTAAATATTTAATGGCTACAAAATGAGAAAATCTTTTCAAAAGTATGGAACACTATGAGAAAAAAAGGTCAATTTTATTCCTTCTAACATTTTTTTCTATTTACCCCATGCTTGTAACTTCCATTCAAGTCATGCCTGTTGGTCTTGTGTTCCATGTTTTATCAACTTCATCGGTAGAAGTGCTCCAAGTTTTTGAGTGAACGATGGCATGCTATGCTTGCTATTTAAGGAAATTCTATTTATTCATACAAGCAATATTTTGCACTAATTCATATATATATATATATATATATATATATACAAAAATGTAATTTTTATTCAAACAAGCAATTTCCATCTCGATGACATTGCATCGACAGCATACATCCTGGGATTCCCGGAAGAATCTTCGTCTTAAATTAAATCTAAAACCTGCTAATTTAAGGGAGCCGACTCGACCATCCCTTTCCAAATTGTAATGTACAGTTTTATAAGACCTGTATCGATGGTCGATTCAAGTCATTCACGGGTCCAAAACCTAGACCGTGCTGATTGCATGGAAAAATCCAAAGGTTTTTTTTCCCCTTCAAAACAATGTAGTTTTGAGAGTTTAAAAATAAAAATTTGGGATGATCCGAATCGACCTGAACCTAAACTTTAGACCTAATCAATTCTGGATCGGGTTTTATAATTGTGATTTATCGGATCCAAGTCTGATGCCGCGCGGGCCTGCTGATGATATGGGTGCCGGCGCCGGCGCTGGTCCTGCTTCTCCTTTTGGTTGATGATTTCCCGTAACTAAAACCGTGTCCTGAAATTAACAGCAAGCCAATTAATACTCGTTCAAGAAACTTTATTCACCTGTGTGCATGAATATATATAATTTCCGGATCGAAAACCTGTATGCAGTTAGCTGGTGTGCTATGAGATATCTTCACATATAGTTCATGCATTTACATACAACAACTCACTCCAAAATATGTGTGGAATCACCATGCCCTCCATGACATGAGGTCTCCTTAGCATCCTCCATTTTATCTCCCAAGGAATTTGGCATGCTTTCCATGCTCTCCTTCGATCGCATAGGAGGCAGCCTGGTTCGTGTTATCAGAGATGGTTTCTCCTTGGTCCTCTGTACTCAACACAGTGCGGAATGTTGATAGAAGCTGCAGCACCAATGAAAGCACCAGAACAAATGCTGTCTTCGCCATTTTCTTTTCTTCTCTAACAACTGATAAATGTAAACTTTTGAAACAATTGTAGTTTCGTTTAGTTATTTATAGTGTTCTGGGGACATATCGTGGCCTTAATCATTACCATCAGAAAATATTTTTCCCAAGTGCGTCCATGTCGCACAAATTTAAGATATTTATGCTTCATTTTCTTTCTTTAGTGGGTTTAAATTTGTCCTGCAATTATAGTTCATAAAAACTTGAGATTAAATTTGACCTTCCTAAAACGAAAACAAAAACTGTCCTACTAGTGAATTGGATTGAAACAAGGCAGATGTTGCTTTACATGGGTGCCTCCAGATCAGGCAACTAGGCAAACAGGGATCGTACAAATTCAAAACTTTTTGGAGTAGGATTAAATGGTCTGCAGAAAAGCTGGATGTCTAATTTCATTGTTGCTACATTAAAGTAATATAGATAACGATCTCGTTTATAAATGATAAGTCTTTTTATTATTTTTTTTGTGCTGTGAGGTTATGCATAGCTCAAAATCAAATAATAGATGAGTTCAGCTGATGCATTTACGAGAGAGAAAAAAGTTATTTTCAGCACTCTTTTAATAAAACAAAGACGTTAGTGCTTTGCAACTCTATTGTTGATTGGGAAGGAGCAAACATATATATATAGAACACACGATTTTTTTATATAATTAACAGTGGAAAACACCATTAGAATAGATACATCACACACACCAGCTTAAAAAGTTTGAATCGCACATGGCTTGTTCATGTTGCGTTCATTATTACTACAGTAATTAACGCTAGACAGAACCAAGCCAGCAACTAGATTCACTTTTTTTTTTTAATACTTGTCTTGCATGCATGTTGTTTCTACAGATCTGGACTCTATGGTGCTTCACTTCATTGCAGCTTTAAGTTCCTCGCAAGCCTGTCCAAAAAAATTAAAACGAACAGCATTAGTGATGTCTAATTATATTTAATTCCCTATTTAGACTGCTTAATTTTAATTAATCAACCGCTGCAGGTTCTCAACAATCACATTATCCTTGAAATTATAATTTTTACAGTACTCGGGGGTCTTGTTATATTTATTTTTTATAACAGATAGCCGATTTTGGCCACATTGGGTATCCTGCATGAAATTTTTGACACAAGAACCTGTGTCGTGAGCAGGGTCCGGGGATTAACGAGTTGGGTCACGGAGGAAAGTGAGATTTGATTAAAAAAACTCGTGTTTTCTTGTGTAACAAAATAATAATTTATTATCAGAATTAGAAGCACCGGCTAATTTTTTATAATAATTTATGCCCAGTTCCAAATCATAGGACCATGTGCGAGTGATCTAAAACAAGAAGGATTAGATTTCATGGGCCTTTTTTCCCCTTAGGAAGTTGAATAGATGATGGATAGACCATAGCTAGCCTATATACATATAAATTAATATAAAAGGACTATATATCGGGGGTACAAAGGGTCGGTGTTGTGTTTACCCTAACGCCACTGGAAAAGAGAAAGGCAAGTACATAATGAAAATATAATACATGATGCTTGGCCAGCATATATATACGTACCCTCAAAATCAGCAGTTAATGAAAGCTGTGACGTTTCTTGTTGCATTATACACAATCCAAGGAAGTTTTGCTGGGGTGATTTGAAATCAGAAAAAAATATATATCTTCTTTTCTCTATATACAGTGGGCAGCTGGCCATATACGTGCAAGGTAAAGAGAAAAGGTGGACAATAGAGACTCTTTTATCTTGAGAGCGGAGAGTCCATAGCACGCATACATACAATAATAATATTGCAAATTCAATGGCAATATATAATGGGCAGGGCAGGAATGTAATGCCTGGAGAGATTTTAGGATTTAGAGCTTAGCTAGTTTGTGCCTGCTCATGCCCTTTCAACTTCGAAGGATAGTGAATGACAATGTGAATATTCATCTCTTGAACATGTGTAATTAAGATGCATGATATTGTGGTAGTGACCAAAAAGTGTTCACTAAGATGGGAATTAGACGAGAATAAAAGAGTATTGCATGCAAGGATATTGAAGATAAATTGAGAAGATTAATTTTCATGTAGTTTTTATCCAGTAAATAATTATGAGTATATATATCATGGTTACCATAAACGTTCATTACCTTTGCTCTTCAACAAGTCCTCTACCATTGCTGCCAGAGGGCTTGTAATTCGGCAGAGGGGCTTGGCCGGATTCTATGTACACGAGATCTTCCACGAGACGATCATAGTGCCTCTTAACTTCTTCAGGAGACTTGCCACCCACGGCCTTGGCCACATTTTGCCAGCGGTCTGGGGTGTCTTTGTCGTATACAGCCAGGGCCTTCTCGAATAGCTTATTTTGTTTGGCTGTCCAAGAGGAGCAGGAGCCATTTGAAGATGTGAAATAAGACATTTCCCCTATGCGGAAAGGTGTAATTAATGGTAAGTGAGTAGTGGAGGAGGTGGCTTTATCAACTGAAGAGGGGGGGGGGGGGGGGGGGGATAAGGTACTGGACGGTGGTTAGAAAGGAAACGCGTTGAGTGTTAAGTTGAGAGTCTCCAAAAGTAAAAAAAGAAGACACTAAAAGGAAAGAAACTTTGAGAGAAAAAGAAAGTGAAGATCACCACTGCATGCCTCAGTCAAAGGAGAAGACTGGAGTCAAGAGATGGTATGGACAAGAGATTTCCATGCTTGCTCCTTATAAGCAGGAGAAAATGGTGGGGTTGTGCAAGTTGGCGAATATATTTTCCCACCCTCACGGGGGTGTAACAAGATGTGATTCTCCTACTTAAGCAAAGGTAAAGAGGACGAAATGAAAGGAGAATCAGTGTCAAGTTTATCAAGTCTTTTTCTTTCTCTTTTATAATATCATCAGCAAGTGGATTTCGTCGAGAATTTTTACCAGCTGAGTGGGGATTAGATCCCATCCCCAATCTTGAGTCTACTCATTAACATAATATAGATTCGCTTACAACATGAGCCTCCATTCCACCTTTTCTACAGACCTCCATCGAACACACAGTAACCAGATGTTCTGCCCCACCTTTTTAGTGGTTGGATTTTCTTGCCTTGCTTGTTAATTTGAGCAACTTGTCACAATTATACCCTTTTTTTGTAATTGTTTATTGACCACTCTTTTCTTCTTCCGATTCTGATCTTGCAAATATTTCTTACAATATTGGAAATACCAAAAAGATAAAAAGAGAAGGCGAATAAAGCATTATTCATTTCCTAGTCTTACATAGCACTGCTAGAACAAAACATTTGTATAACCATGTATCGTTTTACTTTTACATATGACAAGATTTTGCTTTTCAAAATTATTTTCTATTTTTAGTTTTGGAATTCAAATAGAAAACCTCGAGATAGAATAAGTCTTCTGTTTATTATTATTAGAAAATAATATAAATCATATCCTGAGACCTCACCTAATAGCTTAAGCTTTTGGATTGAGATGGTTCTTTGACATGTTAGAGAATAATATAAATCATATCCTGGGACATTTACCTAACAGCTTAAGCTTTTAAGTGAGATGGTTCTTTGACATGGTATCAGAGCCTTGATGACCAAGTGGTCACGAGTTCGAATCTCACCATCCTCATTTATTTGATAAAAATTAAGCATAAGGTAAAGTGGACCTGTGCAAGTTTCAAGCCCAAAGGGCTTTCACTTGAGGGGGTGTGTTAGAAAATAATATAAATCATATCCTGAGACCTTTACCTAACAGCTTAAGCTTTTGGGTTGAGATGTCTATTAGGTGAGGTCCCAGGATATGATTTATATTATTCTCTAACAATTATCTTAGACAATCTGCTACACTACCAGAATTTTATAATTTATTGATGGAATATTCTGTAGATAGTTAAGAATTTATTTTGTCGGCAAAATTTTTATTGACAGGCTCGTAGGTCAGAAAAACTTTCCTTGATGATTCTTGTTTTATTTATAATTTTGTTAATAAAATAATTACTATAGATTGCAGATGAAATAAGCACGCCACAAAAAAAAATTATCTACTCTATTTTATTGGTATTTTTCTCGATAAATATAACATATCACCGATAAAAACTACCTCGATAAATATAATATATCATTAATAAAAAAATATTATTTATAATTTTATCGGTGAGTTTTGTAATATTATTAATATAATTAAATAATTTATGATTAAACATAGTAATGATATTTTCAATAATTTTTTTTAATTCAATAGCCTGGAGGTAAGTATTTTCTTAAAAAAAATCTAATAAACTGAGTAGTGTAGTTATTATCGGGAAGTTTATCTTAGAATCCGGTACGTCACTGATGTTGGAACTTGGAAAAGATATGTTATCACCTTCTACTTCTGCCTTCTGAGCAACATTCCAAAGGTTTCTTGCCAGGTTGTTTGCTAAGGCGTGCGGTGATGGTATTTACTTGTGTCGATGAATCAGCAGAATCACTAGGTGTTGCACTTCGGGAAGATACAGTGTCAGAAAACTAAAGTTTAGTCGGGAGTGGTAAATATGTTTTTACTGTTCTTTGGCAGCCAAACGCTCTCCTCACAACAAGACAAACGTGTTTGCCACGAGCTAGTGTCCTTAGGTGTGGTCCCGGCTGTTAACCATATGGTGGCCTTGTCCTAAGTTTCAACGCCATTTTATGGATCGAATAACGACACGAGCGACGATGGCCTGTTCTTGATACTCTTACTTGGTATTGGGATGGTGTGTTAGCGTCGGGTAATCAATCCAGTGGACCTGTTGGGCCTTTGTGTTGTTGGATTCGGAAAACGACTTCGTTGCTCGAGTTAATGATCTGCTCCACGCATGGATTCTTTTGCATTTTGTTAAGCAAATCTATTACAAATCAGGTCCTCAATGTATTCAAGAATCCTCAATAGGAGCCTTTTCTCAGCAAATGTGCCCTAGCTTTTTTCTCAATTTTTAATGGAATTATCAAATTGAGGACTCTTGGATGCACTAGTGTCCCGACTGATACATACTATAGGTTTGGGACATAAACGAGAAGAAGATTATAAATCGGGGACTAATCTGGTTTTATCCCTTTAAATTTGAAGGTGATTTGTTATCGATCAACAGCCCATTTCCAAGTTAAATTTTAAAGGGCTCGTCGACTTTCGTTTGTAAACACGACACGAGCCCAAAATCAAAAGCATGAAAATGATATTTTTAATTTGAAAATACGGATGCAGCTACAACAAGGTAAGTTCGAGAGGGAATATGCTAGGAGCTAGTGTGGGGTTAGACATGTATGGAAACTAGCTCTCACTCAAATGCTCAGGAAGGGCCCGAATAAATAAATAGACCCGGGTGGCCAGGTAAATGCGCAAGGAATCTCGATAAAATACACCACAATACTTAGAATCCTTATCATGCTCTCGCAAGTCTACCTCAGTGAAAGCTACATCAATGGGTTCCTTCTCTCTTTCCGCGGTGGAGTCCATTTCCCTGTGTTTCGCAGCCCTTTTCCCATGATTGGAGCATTCATCTATTTACCTTACCTGGGATATAACATTTGGGTCCCCGTGGCTCTTAAGCTTTGGTTTTCTACGGCTTGGAAGAGCACAGCCCCCCTCCTTCCCTCTTAGTTTATGGTCCACGCATGATCTGATAGTAAAAGCAGGAGGGCCACCATTGAGGGAATCTTTGAAAAATGGGGAAATATGTTCTAGAGAGAAAGATTTTTTATCATTGAATCTACTTCAATAAAGCAGTGAAAAGATGTCTTACTGATGGAATGTTCGAAAAGATAAGAGGTAGGTGCTTGAGGTTCATGGAACGACCAATGGGATCAATCGATGGCTCAATCTTTCGCTTGAGGATGATATATTCTCTTTTCTTAGCACGCTGGACATGAATTCAAATCAAAAGCATTCAGCTGATGACCTAGCTCTGATTTTATTCCAAGATAACAGATATGCTGCTGCACTTTATCTGAAAGAGGGAAGCACAGATCAAGTTAATTAGCCTAGTGTTCAAAAGCAGGAGCATATATTTACTGCTTGATTTATCCTGCTAAAGCATATGAAAGCAATGGAGGTGTTTCTCTCTCTCTCTCTCTCTCTCACCAAACCCTCTGTTTGCCATCCCAGAAAAATAATGTTGAGATTTCTGTTTCTATAGAAAAATAGAAAAATAGGTTGGAATTATGGTAGTGACGATGGTTTAAATTAATTTTTATTTAGAAAGGTATTAAAATAATTTTTTTTATTTTAAAAAAATTATTTTTAATATTAATATATTAGAATAATCTAAAAATAAAAAAAATAAAAATTTTAAAAAAAATAACTTACTTCCCAAACAAACAAATCCGGACTACTTTCTATTTTTAGCGTTGCTTCATAATCACTGTAACTGTAAAAGAATAATATATTATATACTGAGAATTTACCTCGCTTGGGGAGCTACAAATTTTAGGGATATAATTGGTAAAATTTAAGTTTTGGCTCTTTCGAGAAAAACAAGTCTAATCTTGCCGCTGAAAAAATCTCCCACAACTAACTATTTAATATGACATTAAAGTTTTAGTTTAATATTATGTGCTAGCTTATACAAATTTAAAATTTTAAAAAAATTTAAAGGAATTTATTAAAAAATAATATAAATTATATTTTAAAATTTATTATGGTTTTTCTGCAGTAATTTCAATACCTCTAACGTGTACCAAACTCACATTCTATTATTCTATGTATCAAATAAATATAAATAAAATAACTTCGTGTTTATGGATTCAAACATATCAATTATTTCTTTTTATCATGATCTGAAAGTGATTGAAATATTAAATATAAAAAGGAAATATTTCATAAAATTTCTCTCGAATACAATTTCTTCCGATCTTTTTTTTTAATTCCTGAGATAATTATCTTTATTAAAATCAAGTGCTTGTTTAACAACTGAAATATATGATAATTTTTTTGGCGACTGTAAATTTAACAAGGCTGAATTTATGCGTGGGCTAAGCTACAGTTTGTGGGCCCATTCACTGTTGATCTTTATTTTCTGGACCTGTCCAGTTTAGAGGAGGGGCTTTATTCAGAATTATTTTATATTAAAAATTAAGAATTAATTTTTTTTTTGGGCTTAACTTGGTTTTGGTTTGGTTAGTTTTTTTTTTAGTTTGATTTTTAATTTTTTTAATTGGGTTTTTTGATTTCGAGCTTATAAAATTAAACCAAACCAAATATTTTTTTAAAATATTATAATCGATTTAATTCATTTTTTTCATGGTTTGGTTTTTTTCAGTTTTTTTTCTTGGTTTTTTGGTTTTTTGGTTTTTTTACTCACCCCTACTAGAAACCATGACAAACTCATTCGTAGCCTCAAAAATCAAACTCAACTCAAAACCAAAAATCAATCCAAGTTTAGATTTGTTTTTTTACAAGCTTATAAGGTGCAAAAACACCTAATATGAACTATTCACGTCAAATAAAATAATTTGACACAAAAATCTCTTATTTTGGTAGCCTAAATTGGTGTCAACGGTAAGTTTCTCTCTCTACCACTGAAATTCGACGACTCCTTTTATAACAGCCCGCCCGAACATGTTGTATATTGTCCGCTTTGGGCTTTATTGTCCTCACGGATTTGTTTCTAGTGATGCGAGCCCACTTCTGAGTCTGACGCCCTAAAACGCGTACAACATGTTAGCAACCAGCACTACTAATAAGGCCAACTACCAAACCCTCATCCGTTGATGTGGGATATTACACCTTCCTCTCTCCTTTCTTAATCAGGGATAAAAAAATAATAAAAATAAATTTTTATATTAAAATGAAATTGAAACAATTTCAAAAGACCACAATTATATAATTTACATGATTATTTAAGTTAGAGGACCAAAATAAATGTTTTTAAAACTTATGATATATGATCTATGTTTATCGTGTGTTTTTTATTTTTATTTTTCATCTTTAAATCTCACTCTTTCCGTAATAATTTAAAATTAATTGTTTATTGAATAGAACTTGATTGATCAAAAACAAAGTTTTAGGATAAAACTAAAAAAATAAAAAAAAACACAGTTGCAAATATACAATGAAAATCGAACGTGCGTTTTTCAGTTTCAGATATTTGAGGTTATTCTCGCCAATTTGATATCTCTGCTTTGGTTTCGTGGCAATTTTGCATCTGGGTTTTGAGTTTTGTACATATATGCATACCGGAAGCATGAATTTGAAGCATTTAGTTAATAGGCAAGTAGTTGTCAACATGTCAAGATTTAATGGAACAGTACGAATTCGTAGATATTTTTCTACCATCAGAGCTTCAATCCACCCCTCAAGCAGCAGCCGTGAATGCGTGCTTCTTTATAATGTTGGTAACTCGAAGCCCATTTTGTTTTTTTAATAGATATATGCACTCTAGCGGAGAAACAAAGTTATTGAATCGGGTTTTAATCCGAAACCCAGTAGTAATGATTCTGAGGAGGAGGAAGAAACCATGAATGATTTCTTGACGCGTTTTGTGTGGATAATGCCGGGGGGTTGGGAAAGGGTGGTCTTGAACATGTGCTTGGTCCTGTGGTGGCTATTCAGTGGGGATTTGTGGAAAACAGAGTGGGAAGTGAGCAATGCCGTGTTGAAGGATATGGAAAAGGAAAGGAAGGAGAAAATGATGGGTTTTTTGCAATGCGAGGAGGTGCAGGAAATGCGTACGTTTTCTGGTGAGATTGGAATCCGAGGGGACATGCCGAGGGAGTTTAGGTTCAAATGGGCTTGCGAGAAGATGGAAGAGAGAGGCTTTTACGAGAGATTGACCCGCGTCAGAGAAGAAGAGAAAGCAGCAGAAGAGGGCAGGAATTCCGTGACCCGGGGTGAGGAGAAACCTAAGGTCGTGACTCTTCCTATGAGACATGGGAAGATGAAGCACAAGATTTATGGCCTTGATCTTTCTGATCCTGAGTGGGCTGAAGTAGCTTATAGAATCCATGAGTCAGAAGAGCGTGATTGGCCCGAGGAACCCAAGCCAATATCTGGGAAATGCAAACTGGTTACCGGTTACCGAGAAAATTCTAGCACTAAAAGAGGAGGATGAACCTTCACCACTGATAGTTCAATGGGTAGAGCTTCGACAGCCTAGCAGGATTGATTGGTTAACTTTGCTGGATAAGTTGAAAGAAGAGAAAACTCATTTATACCTTAAGGTACAGTGCTCATTATATTTTTGCTGCTACCATTGTCAGTTACACAACTAGTTCATTTACGACATTGTGTATGATTAACAAGATTAGTTGTCGATTTATCTATTCCAGGCTAACATCCGTGACTACACCATGATTATCGATGCCAAAGCTAAAGAGAACCGCATAGAAGACGCTGAAAGAATTATTATGAAGATGAAAGAAAATGGTATTCTACCAGATATTTTGACCACCACTGTTTTGGTACACATGTACAGCAATGCAGGAAATTTTGACCGTTCCAGAGAAGCATTGGAAAGCTTGAGGAGCTATGGTTTCCAACCAGACACAAACATCTACAATTCAATGATCATGGCATATGTAAATGCTGGTCAACCTAAGCTGAGTGAATCATCGATGAGGGAGATGGAGGCAAGAGATATCATGCCTACAAAGGAGATCTACATGGCTTTTCTTCCGTCATTTTCGGAACATGGAGATGTTGGTTGAGCTGGGCGAATTGCCAGTACAATGCAGTTCGCAGGATTCCAGCCCAGCTTGGAGTCTTGTGCATTGCTTGTTGAGGCATATGGGCATGCTGGTGATCCTGATCAGGCAAGGAATAACTGACTATATGATAAAGCTTGGACACAAGAATGATTGCAGCTTATGAGAAAAAGAATCCGTTGGATAAGGCTCTAAATCTTTTGGCTTTGAGCCTGGACTTGCTACTTGCACTGTCCTTGTCGATTGCTTGATTACAGCTGGTTGATGAGGTTGAGAAGCTATTGGATAGATTTCTGTGCAGGATGAGGCTTCTCCTCTCAAGATTCAAGTTAGTCTTTGTGCTATGTATGCATGAGCTAGGGTCGAGGAGAAGGCTCTTCAAGCTCTGGGGGTTCTGGAAGGTAAGGAGGACTGGGGGCGCATGATTTCAGAGGGTTGTTGGTGGGCTTATTATCGCTGGTGGGTTTGTGCAGGAGGCTTGAAGGGTATATGGGTTGGTGGAGGCCCAGAGCTTTGCTTCAGAGCATCTGAAGGTTGCTCTGATGGCATTTCCAGCTTTTCCCCGCAAGAGACCATCGTTATAGTTTGCAGTCTCGATTCTCGAGCTTTTGGCACACTAGTGATAATCAAGAGGATATATGAAAGTCGAACACTGCCTGACAAGCAGGATGGAGCGTCCTTTCAACCATATTCCATGAATTTTGCTTTTATTCATGTGCCCATGTTGGTGTTATTCAGGAAACCGAATCATGATAAAGTGGCCCTTGGTAATAATTAATTGAAAGAAGCAGGTTGGTTCATTTTGTATTAGCTAAACGGTTGCTTTACATGCGCTATGATATTTCTCTGTCAGATGCTGGATTGCCTTGCGCTCTAACACATTATTATCCACACAAGACTGGAGGCATACCCATAGACATCTTCGTACCCTATGTTTTTCTTTGACTGATCTTACGAGTTGAGGTTATGCTCACACAGCAATCATGCACACGCGCAATCCCACCATTCATGCCTGACAGTTTCTGGATCCAAGTTTTTCTTTTCTTCAATGTGAGATTTAAAGAGATCTTGATGCGAGAAGATTCTGAAGACATGTTATCCCTACAAGCAGGAAGCTTTCATACATTGATATTGTTAGATTCTATTAGAATTCTCCTTTAATGAACTCGTTCAGCCGCTTCAATTCTCTACCCTGCTGCTCTACCACAGCTCGAACCACATCTACCATGTAAACCATCCCAGCTATCTTTCCATCTATGACAGGAACATGTCGAATGTGATTGTCTCAAATCAAGATTTTAATTTCCTTTCATCACGACATCATCAAATTCAATAAAAACTCTAATTTATTTTACATGTAATCTGAAAACATGTATTCTTCGCATCATAAATACCTGTCATTAGCTTCATTGCTTGTAGAATGTTTGTGTCAGATGCCACAGTTATTAACTTGTTCTGTCAAGCATTGAAATTAAAACATCTTTAGATAGGAGAATTGTTACTCTATAGCCCCCATACAAAAATAGTTCAAGAAATAACCTCATCTGTCATAATTTCCCCAACTCTTGTGTACTTAGATGATCTCCCTTGTGCTATTATCTTCCTCAGATAGTCTGCTCAAGCATCCGTTCCACCACCATTAACAGAAATTAGATTAATATCTACTTCATCATATTGTGTAGTTCAGTAAAAAAATTTCTTTAGTTTCCAATGTTATTTTGAAAATCTTGGCAGTCCAAACATTACCTACACCATCGAAGTCAATTTAAAGTTTTTTTTCTCCCGAAGAATTAGAATTAGAGATAACCAGTTTATAGACCCACGGGTAGGATAATTCTTTTTTGAAACATAACAAAAAAATATTTAGGTTATAGAAATTTCATATTGTTATTAAACTTGTTATAGCAAGTTAATCTTCTAATCTGATTAAATAATATAGAAGTTTGAAATTACCTAGTTGGCTTATTAAATCCAAAATCAACTTAGCTATTTAATAAAACAAGTTTGAGAATGAAATGGAGAAAAATAATGAAATTAACAGTGAAAAAATCTCTCGACCTGAGTTTTAATCTAGATTAGGTTTAAAGTAAAACCACGAGGGAGTTGCGTCCGGATTATTGTTAAAAAAAATTCAAGGATGAAATTTTAAAAAAATAATGAAATTAAAAGAAAAAAAATCGTTCATTGTGCATCACAGTGAAGCTCGGTGATGTTTACCAAGTCTTTTCAATGTCAAGTTTATTTCTCGTTGTTGTCTTTCATTACAACAAGGATAGAGGATGAATGCCTGACTGACAGAGTAATTCAATCAATGTAAAGTAGGCTTATTCAGAAATCAGGTACCTCTCTCTGTGATAATTCCTGCGATAAGCTCTCGTTCTCCTAAGACTACCAGTGACCCAATATTATTCTGCGCCATCTGCAAAATTAGATCTTATAGCAGTAATGTTTGTGTACTATACAGAGAAACTTCATTCTTCAGGAGAACTGTTTCAGCTTTATTTCATTATAAACCTACATTCTTCACAGCATCATAAACGGTGTCAGTGGTGCGGCACCAGAGCCAAGAGCCAACCTTTTCTTCTCCCTTCGTCACCAGTACATCTGCCACTGTTAAATTCTCTAGTCCTTTCTCTCCCACTGGAGGAGAGGAGGTCACACATCCAGAATGTGATAATATCTTTCTCCTCTCAATTATGTCTCTTAGATGAGGATGCCTTAGAATTGCCACTCTGAGGGTTTCCTGGCAAGATCTTACTCCCTGGACAAGTCCTTGCATTTCAACACTGTTCGCTGAAAAATTAAAGTTCAAAGTATTGTCCACTGCAAGAATGTGGCTGACAGGATTTGTGATTGCCTAAATGAAGGTTTGAAATAAAATTTGTTAAACTAAACTAAAATGAGAATTATCTTACCTATGAGGAAGATTAGAGAGCTTGAAACGATTAGGCGATCTTGTAACTGTGAAGTTATGAGATGGATGCAACCCATAAATAGCATTTTTCAAGGAGAAGATTGAAACGATTAGGCGATCTTGTAACTGTGAAGTTATGAGATGGATGCAACCCATAAATAGCATTTTTCAAGGAGAAGACAGAAGAATGTCTACCTTGCAAAGTTCTTTTCTTGAATGATAGGATGAAGGAAGAAAGAATATTTGTCCGATCTTTTTTCTTGTTTTGTAGGTTGCTTCTCTGGTAGGCATGGGACAATGGTAGTATTGGCAGCTAGCAAAACAAGAGGTTGCATGCAATGCTTAAACCTTTTTGCCATGCTGAATTACGTGCTTACGACAAAATAGTCATCGTTGCAGTATTGGTATCTTTATCGTAGAGTCAAGGAATTTCTGTTTCTTTTATTCTAGATTAAAACTGAAATCGATCACCGGCAATCTATAGTCTGAGATAACACATGTATCATGTGGATGGAGTTATAGCTATGCCCTACAAACAGAGATTTTGCAAAGCATATACTTAGAATGCCTTTAGGAGAAAAGTACCCTGGTTTCTCAGCGAAGGAGACAACACAGTGACAACTTAAAAACTTAAAGCAGAACGAGAGAGAAATACAAAACTTGAAGATGACAAATTGAGATGCTAGACCTGAGAGAGAAGGAAGATGCTAGACCTGAGAGAGAAGGAAGATCTGTCTAAAGAATCCCGAATTTCTCTCGTGTAAAGGCTAGCCTTTAGAGAGTAAAGGAGGCAAAAGGAGAGTGAATTTGAAGACGGAAATAGAAAGGTCTCAAAACCTTTCCAAGGTATCAAATAAAAACTTATTAATATTAATACCGCATTTCTCTACAAAGAATTAAGCATCAACGCAGCCAACCTACATCTATATCCTTCGTTATACTTTTCATTTTCTTTAATCAAATCATCTATGGCAGACCAGAGGCCATTCCGCTTTCGGCTCCCTTGGTTATCAGCACCTGTTGCTGCTCTACGTCCTACAGCTGAACCCCAACCTCCTCGTCCTAGAGTTGAAATTCGAGCACCAGCACGGCCAATCACCACCATCCCCATTCAACGGCCACCTTTCCGACCTGCTGGGATAACCCCAGCAACGACTCCTACTACTCAGACTACAGAACAGGAACAAACTGAACCTCAGCCAGTGCCACCACCTCGTGCAGCCATTGAGTCCCAAGTCAATGCCCAACCAGTATCACAATCTCGAGAAACACGGGCTGCCTCTGTGCCACCATCACCATCTCGTGAAACTCCACAATCAAGAGCTGCATCTGTGCCCCCATCACCCTCTCGTGCGAAAATTCAATCCCAAGCCGCCCCTCAAACCCAGTCACCATCTCGAGCAACTCCACAATCAAGAGCTGCATCTGTGGCTCCTTCTCCTTCTCGCACCACTTCCCAGCCCCAATCAGCAGCAGCAGTGACGGTCCCCCAAACTCAATCCCCGTCTCGTTTGGCCACTCAAGTTCCAGGTAGAAAATCTCCACAGCTCTCTTCTCCATCTAAGACAGCTACCCAAGTGCAGCCAACAGTTTCTCAGTCCCCATCAAAGAAATTACAACTAGCAACACAAGAGATCTCTCAGCCTCCTCCCAAGTCTACCCAATCCGACACTCAACAGGAAGAAACAAAACCAACACCTGCAGCAGAGCCTGTACAAGCATCAGATGCTGTGACAGCACCAACACCAACTCCTGAGCCAGCACTTGAGACGCCTGCATCATTACAAAAATCAGATTCCAGGACCATAGGTGCTGATCATCCTATGCATCTTTCACAACCAGTGAAAAAGGAAGATATTTTTGAAAGAAAGAAGACAACGACCATTAGCCCTAATGGGGAAACTATCAAAACAGCAAGAACCCGGTCTGCCTTTGGCGAATCTCATCAAAAAACATCCATGTCCAACGGAGAAAAAGTTCCCCTGCAAAAAGAAATCAGGGAAGATATTTCCAAGTTTGTTCATAACCTGGGAATGGAGCACATGGAGCATCCCATAGGAGAAAAGCCTGTCAGCGTTGTTACTCTAGCAGGTGAAAACAGAGGAGCTACCATGTATGGGGGCTCTGAATCATCAAGAAAGGATGGGTCAGTCCACATTCATCGTGGTTATAAGATCAATCCAGATGAGAGCAGCGAAGCTACTACTGATGGAGAAGGAAGCTCGAGGGGTAGAAGCTCCAAAGATCTGCTGACAAAAGAAGATCCGGCAAGGAAGGCATATATTAACAGTAACACACAAAGTGTCAACAACTCGATATTGTTTGAAACTTCAGTAAGCGAAAGAAGCCCTGGTGTACAGCTGAGTCTCTCTTATAACGATGAAGAACCCAGCAAGAACAGCAGTAAACCAGTGCGTCTGGAGACTCGCAAGGCTGAATTCCAAGTCACCCCTGCTGAGAAGCTTAGTTATGAGCCGAAGGTAAGAAGACGATGCCTAAGAGGGCTTTTCTTGGAATCAAGCGACTCCGACCCTGATAATCCAGAAAAGCCTCGAAGACATGGCTGTCGCTATAGTTGTGGGCAGAAGAGAGAAGACAAGGACATAGGGGTTCTCTGACCTGGTAAACGATGACTTCGATACGATTATCTGCCAACAAAAGCATGCAATATGTACATGACAATAACGATATTTTACAAATGTGATAATAAGGATGCAAGATCATCCAGAAAGTAATGTTTGTGTATAATACTTTTGCATCATATGTTAATGAAATGTTTCGTTCACTGTAATTCGCAACTTAACATCAAGATTCAGTATACAAACTTTCCAATAAACAAAGAAAAAAATTTAGAAGTTCGTAGAATATGTGAAATAAAATTCCATAAGTGAAGAAGTCACAAACTTGGGGTAGCTGCTGCAGAACTACCTGTCTGCGGATAAACAAATGTTGCAACTTACATAGAGACCACGAAGGCCGCTGCTGTTTACATAAAATTAATGCTGATGATAAAGTGCAAATCCTAGATGCTTCTTTTAAAGGGAATATATACAACAAAATTTTCAGGGAAGGATAATGTGAATATGGCACAAGATGGCAAAAGAAAATGATCATTCACAAGCTGGTTTAGTGTCAAAGCTACTCAAGCAGATTGCAAAAGCTTGGAAGGCAGAGAGGGGGTATCGATAGTCCATGGTGAAGATATCTTTCCCAATCTTTCCAAACTGCAGAATGACTTTTTCTTGCTCTTCTACTGGAACATTTTGGCAAGGCTCCACAGCAGCCACCAGCTGGAAATTCTTCACAGAGGCCACTGTAACACGCCCTTTGAAATTTAGACACCAACACTGCAACTGCTCATGCCATCTAGGAGCTTTATTTTTCAAAATCAGGGGATCATTTTTGCTGCAAAGTGAATCAGATGACTCAGCAAGGCTATTCGAGCTGAAATCAATAGGTGGTTGCTTTAGTTTTGAAGCAGACAATGGAGAAGATTGCTCATTGCTAGGATTATTGAATTCCGATGGAGTAGGAGCTATTCCCCCTTCTTGAATAGCAGAAATAGGGATCGAGTGAATGGTGCAATGCATTCTCCTTGGACCTCTGGTACGAAGGACATTAAGCTCATAAGAAACGGTGGCCACATTATAATTTCTAGCAGCAACCCCTGGAGACACTTGGATGGAACGAACTTTACGCTGCGGCTTACAATTGGATTTCATTGCAGGACATGGAGTCTGACCGTCGTAAATGGTGAATTTGGTTCCCAGGAAATTAGACCTGTTCAGAATTTCCCAATCAATTCCACAAAAGAAGAACGAGGTGGTGCAAAGACAAGAAAACCAAAAGGATAAACCATACCTCAGTTTTCCAACATAGGTATTGCTGGTTTGACAGAAATCACTTCCAGCAAATGATATCCGAAAATCTGTGCTTGTAGCCTTCCTAATCTTCTTTGCTGCTAATAACACTTTATTCATATCACCAGACAAAGCTGAAATTTGATAAGTGACATCAAATTAGCAGTCAAAAAACACACAGTTTAGCTTACTAAGATTAAAAACACACCATCACAGTAGAACACGGCTGACTGTATAGTGAATCAAATAACTCAAAAAATAGACCCATTGCAATAACAATCTTTCTATTTCAAAAATTCAAAAAAAAACCCATTAAATTAACACAAGAAAGCATAGAGTTTTTACCAGGACTGAGACCCAGATACAAAAGATAAGTAGAAGTGGCCCTTTCCCTCTTAATAAAGCATTGAATTGGAGCATCTCTCGGCCCCGGCTGATCAAAAACCAAAAAGAACCCCCAAAATTACATTAACACCTAACAGTTCACAGAAATACAAAACAAAAAAATTAAAAAAAGGGTTCTCTTTTTTCAAGTCACCTGCTTTAGTGAGATAGGAAAAGTAATGCAACCACACTGTTCTGGGGTCTTAACAACAGTTTTAGTGATTTCTCTCCAAGACTTGCAAACAGAAGCACAAGCAACAACATCTCTTCTTCCAGGCCATGAAGTTTCACTGCCTTCAACTCTCTGAATCACATCATGTAGCAATTCAGGCGGCAAATTAGCCCACGGACTCTGTTCTTCAATCAACTCGCTAAACAACTCAGACCCACCTCCTAATTCAGGCGCAATATAAGCTCTCCCTCTTCGATTTGTTCTGTTCCTCTGTAACTTTCCCATCGAAAATGTGGTAGAAATGTCATCTCTAATCTCCTTTAACTTTCCCTTAAATGACATCTTGATCACACCCGAGATCTGATTAGCGATTTCGGTTTGGAATTAAAAGAAGGTGAGACAGGCAAATTCATGCATGTGATTACAGACAGTTAGACAAAGTCATATGAAATGACGAAATTCTGAGGAGTTGGAGATCGGGACGAGGAATCTAAGGGAAGTCTGCCAATGTCTTGGATAGAGCAAAAGCTGTCTTTATTTTCTTTTGTATACGTGGAGGAGTGACACGACGGCAGTTGTGAAGTTAGCCACCAGGACCTGAGGCGGAGGAGCTTTTTTCTGAACAGAGGGACTGGCACAGCCACACACTCCCTCACTCTGCTTTTATTTTTCTCGGATCTCGAATTCTAATCTTTCGGTCCTCTCTTTCCCTCTTATTATTGAATCGTTTTTTAATATAATCTTTTGTAGCTGCTTTTTTATTTTATTTTTATTTTTTGAGGTTTTGTCAGTTAATTTTATCGTGGAGTGTTTGTGTGTGATTTTCTTGGACGGGATACTAAATTCGTTCTGACGTGTTAGGTTTGTATTGGGTATGTTGGCTTCATTGACACGGGCCTATTACACGTGGTAGTGATCAAGCGGTCTAATAATTGCCCACAAAATCACATGAATAATGATTTGCCTTTTCTTTTATTTACTGTTATTTTAAATTGTATTTTAATTAAAAAATATTAAATTAATCTATTATTTTAATATTTTTTATAGTTTTGATATGTTGAAGTGAAAAATAAAATATTATTTTAATATAGTTTTAAATAAAAAAATATTTAAAAAATATATTTCACCATAATATTAAACACACAGAAAATATAAATTGATCATGGTAGATTAATTGGGTTTTTTTTTATAAACCGGTCATTTCTAAATTAATAAAAGTTTTGAAACAGATTTTGAATTTTATTTTTTAAATGTTAAAACTTGCAGAATGCTGTATAAGGCAAGAAAACTGTCAATAACGTTGATTGGACCAATATATGTGTCTAGAAAACTTATTTTTATATATCGATTTGAGGGGGGAGTTCATATATACAATACAAAGAAATTAAATTATAATATGCAATTAATAAAATATGTTTTATTATTTAATTAAATTACGTTAATCTCCGCATTGGAAACCCTAATTCCTTTATATTTGATAAATTAACAAGTGTCCTTTGTTCAGCATCAAACGAATTATCACCAAGGTATATTTTTGGAGTATTTTATATATATATACACACACACACACAGTGAAGCCTCGTGATTCCTTTAAAAGATCCGTGGGTTAATCAAAGAATATTATTGTTATCTTCTAGAAATTCCTAATTCTTTTTAAATATGTTTTAGAGGTTATGTTTTAAAATATTTTTTGTTTTGAAATATATTAAAATAATATATTTTTTATTTTTTTAATTTATTTTTAATGTTAGTATATAGAAACATAAAAAAAATTAAAAAATTATGAATCGGCAATTCAATTGCAACGCAAAATAATTACCTTATTTTTAACCTCTTATTATTGAATTGTCTTGAAAATCAGTGTGGAGTGTGTTTCCAAATGCTTGTCTATTTTTAATAACTCAATGCAAGGTGTTTTAAAAAAATTTTAATTTTTTAATTTTTAATATTAATACATTAAAATAATGATAAAATATTAATCTAATAATTTTTCAAATAAAAAATATTTTCAGAAATAACTACAATTACAAAAACAATCACTATATTTAAGAAGACAATGGCATTTGCTTGAAATCCTATAATTATCTTCATGTTATTGTTTTCATTACCGATAAAGTTAATATTCTATTTGATATTGTTGTTAAATTGTGTTTTTTTTTAAAAAAAATATTTTTTAAGCTTAAATTAAATTTTATTTTAATATTTTTGAAGTGTTTTAATATATTGGTATTAAAATTATATATATATATTATTTAATATATTAAAAAAATTAAAAATAAACAGATATCACATTTATAAACAGTGATCAGTGACTAAGGAAACGTTTGAGAACGCAGCTGCAGATATATTTTTAAAAAGTTTAAATTTTTTGTTATTAAAATTTAATATGGTTTGTATTTTTTGCATCGTTTTGATATGTTGATGTCAAAAATATTTTTTAAAAAATAAAAAAAAATATTAATATATATTTTAATATGAAAAATTATTTAAAAAATACCGATAATTATACTACTAAACAAGCTCTAGATTAATAGCAAGTGATCTAGGCTAGCTACTTTATCAATTTCTACGTATACATTTATTATAAACAATTCTATCTCGAGAGTTGAGAATTTCTTCTTTTTAGGGCATCTATTACGAGGTTGCGTTGGTTGAGCATTTTGTATGGCAAGATGATCTTTTCTTTTAAATATAAACAAGGGGGGCATGATCACCAAACAATTAAGAAGGTTGTATTTAAAAGTGTGATAGTAATTATAATTTAAAATTTTTTTATTTTAAAATTTTTTTTAAAAAATATTTTTGATATTAATTATCAAAATAATCTAAAAATATAAAAAAAATTATTTTTTTAAAAAATACAATATAAACCGTTTTCCCAGACACTCATAAGAGTCCAAGCAACTTTTTTTTTTTCATTGTATCTTATTATATAGTATATCTTTTCATCACATTGGTCCTAGCTATCTAGGCCGTAGGCAGCTTTTATATATATATATATATATATATATATATATATATATATATATATATATATATATATATATATATATAAACTAGCTTTTTTGTTAGCTGAAAAGTTATTGTAATTACTAGCTACTTTAAGTTCAATATTTATTCTTCCTTTTGAGCTGTCACGTAATTAGGAAATATGCTTGATTATTCGCGATTTTTTTTAGGTGATGCTGGTTTAGGACATTAATTTGTTATCTAACTTTGTTTTGGTCGATTTTTCAAACCTAATTAGGTAAAATCAATTATTTTAAAAAATTAAAACAAATATTGTTTTAAATAAAGAATATATATACAAATGTAAAGTGATACGGTGACCCAATGATATAAATTATTTTTTAGATTAGATTGTATATCAAGTCTAACAACTATGTAATATATACTATGTACTAAATATACTTGCGAGCATAAATGTGCATAATTGCATTGTTTTGGCATGCTTATCACAAAAGTCTTGCCTCGACTCTTGCAGCCATGGCTTGAATGTCAATTATGGCTTGTGTTTTCCTTTTCATTTGCTTTAGGACAGGTTTATGGCTTAGGTTGGACCATCACTTCATGCCTGCTCGACAAAATCATGTTAACGTAGTGTATGGTCCAAAAATTAAACTAGAAATAAACATTTCCTCTCAAAGGATCCATATACTTCCACCTAAGCCACCAGCACCAGAATTGCTGCCCAGCTGGACCATATATAGCAAGATCACGATCGAACTTTTTTTCTTTTTCTTTCTGCTGCAAGCTTGATCTTTGCTTCATGGGTGTGGATGCAAGGCGATAACAGCAATAATACATGCATTTCCCTCTATTATTCCATTTCTTTCAAATGAAAAGATATTCCACTAGGCATGAATCTTGACACGTGGAAACCCACTTGGAATGAGCTGAAATTGCAAGGAAAGTTAAATAATTTCACTGTGTTTTTCCCCATAAAAAAACTACAGCCTATCCGTGATAACGATGGACCTTTTGCACACATGAGTGATTTTGATATAAATATATTAGTATGTTAAAAAAATTATAGAAAGGAAATATCCAATCAGTAAATTTTTAATTAAAAATAAATAAAATGCATTGCATTATTAGGATTACAATACATAATAAGCAAATTTTTTTAAAAAAAACCTAAAATGAAAGAGTGGTGTTTAATAATGTAAAATATTGTAACTCAAGAATGATTTTCACTGTAAATTATAATAACAAAATGATGATTTTGCTCTTCTCAACAAAAACACTTTGGATAGCTATTGGGATAATACAATCTTTTTATATATTTTTTTTTAAATAAAAAGACTAAATTATCTTTTAAAACAATAAATATTAAACTAGCATCTAGGGGTTGTTTTGACTTTTTACAAAACATGGTAAAGTAACTACATCGATTACCTTTAAAATTAAAAAAAAATAACTGGTGTCCACGAGTTTTTTCATATTTCCATTTTGATTTTTCTTGTTATAATCACGTGAGCTATGAGGAATTATTATTAAAAAAAATAATATTATTTTTTTAAAAAATTGCTAGCTTATGCAATGACACTCCAATATACAGGGAGTTCCTGCAAGCATTCAAGTGATGCATAAAAGATCTTTTAGTTGCCAAACGGTGGCTTCAAGGCAACATTAGAGTTATATCAATGACACCTCCATCCCTAAACAACGCGAATTGCTAACGTGCTTTCTATATGACATCAATATTTTAATTTTTTTTTCAATCTCTCCTGCTTGATTTCTACATACATTTTAATTATTTTATAATAACCTTTTAATTTTTTTCTTCAGATTTAGTTCGTGTTTTTTTATTAATATTTATTTTATTTAAAATTATTAATAAAATTAGAATATATTTACAATCACATCCTTTTTTAATTTTTTTTATTTGCTATATTTGATCTTATTCTTTTAATTGTTATTTATTTTATTTTATATAATATTTAAAATTAATTTTTTTATGATTTAATCCTTTTTTATTTTATTTTTTTAATCAATTTTTTTTTTTTTTTACACATGTCTCGCATCTTTTTTTGTTTTTAATATTAACGTCACCCTAGCATCTGTGTTTTACACTAAAAATATTTGACCTGCCTCGAGGTTATCATAACTGTAGGTGAGGTTAACCACATAACCTTGTTTAGGTGAACTTTTGATCCTGACCCATGTGAGGTGGGGACCCACAGGCGAGTCCTTGTCAGAAAGGTTACCAGCAAGAGTCACGTACACGTGCAAACCACTCCAGTCTAATGATTTTCCTTGGTCAATTAGGCCCCAAGACAGAGAAATCTAGTCTCACTACAGTGAATGCACGGTGGGATAAGGAAAATTTTTCAACGACAATTTTTTTTTCTTTTTTTTTTTTTATATCCTTGCTATTTAATATCTTAATTTTATACACAGAAATCGAATCTGACCCTGTGTTTCTTCGTGGAGTCAATGATTGCAACGAGGAAAATAGTTTTGATCTCCGAAAAGTGAATTCTCGTTGCGATTTATTTATTTATATATATATATATATATATATATATATGGCTGTAGGCTGTAGATGCCTCTGCTAATTAATGAACAAATTATATGCTGAATGTGTTTGGTGGTGGTTATTTTTTAAATAATTTTTTATATTAAAATATATGTTAATGATGTTTTTTTTATTTTTTAAAAATTATTTTTAATATTAGTACCTCAAAATAATTCAAAACATATAAATTATATTAATTTTTTTTTAATTTTTTTTGACACATTCACTATTGTTTTGCATGATTGATTGTAAAATACTAGCAGCTTTTTGAAATAGAAAGTAAAGTTGTTTTCATTTGTTTAAAATGTTAACTAGAATTAATTAAAATAATAATATTTTTTTTTTTATAAAATTCAAATTAGTTTTTCAAATTAATCAGCTATATCAACTAAATTAACTCATAATTGATTTTTAATAACTGCGCTTGCAGGTGAAAAAAGTTATTAAATATGAAGCTTAAGTGAAAGACTAAAAGTATATTTTTAAAAAATAAGTTTTGATGGAGATGTTAAAAAGGTATTTAAATTTTTAAAAAAAATCTAAAAACTTCCTTAAATAGTTGTACTGTGAATAATCGGCTGGTGGGTAGTAAGATCACTCGCTATTGGCGTATATCTCAGACAAACCTAATTATTCTTGCCCCGTTCAATTGGACACGAAGAATACAATTTTGGTATAATTAATGCGTGGCTTAATGATTATTTTTTGTGTATATAATTAGGTTTATTCATCTGCAGAGAAATGAATCATCATCGCTTGTTGTCTGACTAGGGTATCAAAATTATAGCCACCTAAAAATAGAGGGTCCACTCACCAATGGGTGCACCTAAAGAAGACCCTCAGTACTGATCATGGCCTTTACCGTGGGAATTTTAATCATATAATTACAGACCGAAAGTCTTGTATTGATTAACTATGGTATGGCTTCTTTGTCACACAAAATATTTGCCTTTTATAAAATACAGGTGATGTTTAGGAACATGATTAAAATTGTGTTTTTTTAAAATTTATTTATTTTTATTTAATTTTTTATATATATATTTTTAGTTCGTTTTGATATGCTGGTATTAAAAATAATTTTTAAAAAATAAAAAAAAATTATTTTAATACATTAAAAAAACAATTTAAACCACAATCACTATCACACTCTTTAACACTATTAAATAACAGACACACGCCTTTAGATTTTAGCAAAGGCATTATTGAATACTCCACGCCCTTTGGCTGCTAAAACTTTTGAAGTTAAAACTCATTTGAATTTTCAAGTCGAAGTTGCATTAGATTAAGTGATTTCTGGTTCATTTTTTTTAAAAAAATTCAAGTACTTGGTAAAAAAATTATGCAGGATGTCTCATAAAATCACATATATTTTTAGTATAATTGGGCAAGCTTGCGCGCACCACGACTAATCCCACGATCCACTGAACACCCTGCAAAACCAGTGAGCATGTAAGACACCGCGGGGGTGACAGACATGCACATGAGAACTTGAACCCAGGAGCAGCAGAAGGAGAAAAGCCCCTCCTACCACCAGGTCAAGACCCTCAATGCATATCTTTAAATCTTAGAAAGAAGGGATGTGTACATGGAGATGTAAAGATGGGAATAAATGTTCCTCAAATATGACATTCCATTGGAAACAGGGTGGCAAGAACTTAAACCCAATCAAATCAAGCACATCAGCTTCTTTTTCTATACTTCAAAAATTATTAAATTAATATTTTTAATATAATGATATTATTAAAAAATAATATAAATTATTTATTAGAACCTCACCTAATAGTTTAAACTATTAGATTGGGATAATTTTTTGACACGGTATCAGAACTTTAATGATCAAACGGTCACGAGTTCAAATCTCATAATTTTTATTTATTTGATAAAAATTAAACACAATGAAATGTAAATTTATCCAAGTTTCAAGTTCAAATAACTTTCATTTGATAGGATATGTTAAAAAATAATATAAATTATATTTTGATACCTCACTTGGTAATTTAAATGATTGAGTTAAGATGATTTTTTTAATATATATATATAAAATTTCGAGAACTTAACACAACAAAAGGTACCGATATATTGAGCGTGTTTGACAGTGTGGTTGCGGGTGCTTTTCAAATAACTTTTCGTGCCAAAATGCATGCCAACGATGTTTTTTTATTTTTTAAAAATTATTTTTGACATCAGCACATCAAAACAATCCAAAACATATAAATCATATTAAATTTTAGCAAAAAAAAAATTTTTTAGATTTTTTGAAAATACAGCCGCAGCCGCGCTCCAAACGGGCTCAATTGTATCAGACATACACAGTAACACCTCTACTCTATGGAATAAGCCGAGGCAGAAATAGCCAAAACATATAGGTGCCCTTTAAACGACAGGACGTTAGATTCTTAAAAGGATTGAAACGTGGAGCCCTTGTTGCCTTCATTAATTGAACTGACTTTATGCAATAGATGGTTGCATCAAGCTTGTTATAATTGGAAATTTGCCAACTGGTAATACATGCCAGCAAGGACAGACGAAGCTGGCGCCAAGGCATGAATGTGATAGGCATATTCGACGACGGGATAAGATTTCTGGGTAGCCATACAAACTATACCCATGTTAGCTATATAAAACTTTAAATCTTCAAGTGATTGATTGATTATTTTGATGCCGTCTTGCCACAGGTTAATTAGAAGCAGTATTGCCGGCCAATGAAACGTGTAATGTGACGTGCGTGGCATGAATATATGGTTTGTGTTGCCCAGCTTTGAGAGTTGCCCACCTTCATATATTCGCCATTGCTTTGAGAGCTGCCCACCTTCATTTTGCCCAGTTTATTTTATTTTATTTATAGGTTGAATTATGGGATGCTAGCTAGCTAGGTTTGAATCTCGAATGACGTCAATGACGAAGATATTTTGTAACTCCTGCAAATTCGAATGATGAATTATATTGTAGGGACAGTACTAGGAAGCGTAACAAAAGCTTGTAGTTGAAGAAAAATTCTAACTTCGGTTTGTAAGCTATTACTTTGATATTTTTATTTTTTAGATTTTTTTTCTATTCCAATTATAATTTTCAATTTAATTTTGAATTTACTAATTAGGATGGTTTTTTGTGTGTGTTTTTTGATAGCCTTATAGACTATCTTCAGTAAAAAACTTTATGGATCATTTACTTTTCAAAATATATGAAAGTTTTCTCAAAATTAATCTTAAAATTTAAAAATTCCAGGATGTTATTTTTAAGTGTTTGAGCGTCTTGTAGCACAAGTCCACGAGTAAAATCTGACAGAAAAACATGGAGCCATGATTAAAGCACCGACCTATTCCCTCTATCCCTTTGATTTTATGATGGCACAGAGGGAAAATCTTCGGCTTGTGGTAAACATGATGCTCGGAATTCAGGTGCTGTCGAGTGATAGTTGAATAGCAATAATCACAGCCATGCATACCAAAAACCTAGCAAGAAAGTAAACGAGCTGTTCTATGGTTGAGAAATAATGAGAGAAACTCGGCCTTTTATTGTTTTGTCTTCCCGAACTTTTTCTGACTTTGCTCACGCTCAAAAGCAGTGCTCCTTTTACTTTTTTCTTTCTCCTCATCTTCTTCAATGTCCATCCCACCAGGTCTTATTTTAAATTACTGATAACTAGCCTCCACGTATTTACTCAGATGATTTGGGAACTGGTTCAAATCCAGAGAAAAATAAAATCTGCGAGATTTTGCTGTCAATAAATATTTTATTTGAGCGTGGATACTGGCAATTCGATCGAAAAAAAGTATATATCGCACAGAGAAAGTTGTTCATGCCTGCCAAAGCTCCCAGAAGAAAAAACATTGTAGATAATTGTTCATCTAGTGCACTGATTATGGTCACTAGCTATCATCATTTATAAGATAAATTGGAAAGCATGCCATTTGAGAGTTTGTAACTTCTGCCAAGTTTTTATGTGCTATAATATTGGCCCGAGAATCAAATTCTAAATTTTCCAATTTCAGTGGATGAACTGCAAAGACTGTGAATACGCAGTCGCTGTCTGCCATGGAATGACGCGCATCAGCAATTCATCACCTTAAATTTATTCCACATAAACAGAATTCCTCCTTGCGGGTGTTTTAAAGGAAGAGCGGCAGTCGACAAAGTCATTTCAAAGGACTTAAACAGCGACCTCAGAGGCTCAGAGTCTTGACTTTTAAACTCTCTCCTAAGGGTATAAATTCTCCGATCGATATTCTGGATCAAAGTTAATTTGAACTAGGAATATTAAAAAAGGCATTATATCTTTTTTTTATCACCATATCAACCTTTCAGATTCTGTTTAGTCGTCAAGAATAACAGATCTTAAATGAGATTGAGAACGAGAATGAGTATTGTGTTTGAAATAATAATAAAAAACTAGAATGAAATTTAAAATTCCTAGTGTTTGTTTTTTTAAATAAAAATGAACAATAATTTAAAACTTATTGTATCAACAGTGGTAGTAGAAAAATAATAAAAATTATTATAATAATGATGATAACAATAATAATGGTGGAGAAGAACAAAATAAATTGAATAGTTGAATAACAATAATGATGGATGAAAGAAAAATAATAATAATATTAGAAAAAACAATGAAACAATAGTAATAATAACAAGTGATGGTGATAATTTAGATATCAAGAATGAAAAAAAAATATTTAATACTATATCATTTAAAAAATTAATTCTCATTCATTACTTCCATTCCCAGCTCACCTTGCATGGCAATGTAACTTTAATTAATTTTTATTCTCATTTTATTTTCTCTTAATTAAACACCTAAGAATTTAAAATAAAAATTTTGTTTTTATTTTCACGTTTCCCGTTTCCCGTTTCCCGTTTCCATTCCTTATTATTGAACAGTCCATTGAATTTATTTTTATTTAAACTTTTTATTTTCACGATTTCATTCCTTATTACCAAACAATTGAAGCTCGTTCCAAGTTGAAGCTTCAAGTTTCCTTGGCCCAGCCCATGTACATAGCCAATAGAAGACGATACTCGACCCAGTTCAATGGCCTGTGAGTGACAGGATAGAAGTGGGCTATGTCTGGCCCAATCCGATATATTTAATGAAGTGGGCCATAAGGCCCATGAAGCATCGTCTCTGATTCTCTTCCTCCTGACCAGGAAGTCAAAATAAAACGCAGAAGATATTTTTCGCGCCAATCCAATCGTGGGGCCGGCAGTGAGAGCAAAAGTCAGGGGCAAAATGGAAGGAAAATATCTGGCATCTCCATCCTCTCAAAATCCTGCCTCTAGTTTGTCCATACGAGTGAATCTGTGGGCAGTGGTTTGTTTTAAAGATTAACGGACACAAGTTGGGGAAACTTGTCACAATCACAGACCCACTTCAGCTTGTTATATAATAAAGTCAACAGGCTCGCTTCCTTCGTCCATACTCTGTCGTTAAACTATCCCAGATTTATCGTCTATACATCAAAATTATAAAAAATATATATATTTTAGATAAAATGTAATTTATAAACCAACGGGTGGTGCCGGACACTGAAACTATAATATATAACCTAATACAATCTAGATTTAAAATTAAATAAGTTTTAAATTAATACGGTCAAACACCAATAATTAGCTAAGATTCACCCGAATAAATCTGATTTAACCTCACCAAATCAAGATACAAGAATTAAAAAAAAATTAGTTTTAAATAAAAATAACAAATTTTGATTGTAAAATAACCTCACATGTTAACTCCTGACTTCGAATCCTTCTCATGTCAAATTATGAATTAAATTCTTTACTTTGTTTACAAGAAAGTAAATATTTTTTAAAGTGATTTTTATTTTTATATTATTGAAAAATAAATTATTTTTTTAATTTTTAGTAATTTAATGAAAAATAAATTGAAAAATAATTTTTTTTTCAAGTTTATTAAAAAAATAAGTACCAAAAATAGATAAAAAAGTTAAAGGATAAAGAAATTAAAAAAAATCTAATTTCATAAATTATTTCAAAAAAATAGTAATTAAAAAAATAGAGATAAAATCTGATAGATAAAAAAAATTAAAAGATGATGAAATTAAAAAATAAATAAAATAAAATAAATAACAATCAAAAGAATAGATATCAAATCTAATAAATATTTTAATTTAAAAAATATGAGAAAAATAAATAACAATAAAAAATATAATAACTAAAATTAATATAAAAATCAAATTAAATAATATTTCTAGGAATAAATTTTTTTTTAAAAAATACTCATAAGATTATGGATCAAATTTGATATTATTAATAAATAATAAAATATTTTTAGTTTTTTTTATAACTTTTAAGAAGTGTTTTTCGTTCAAAATAAAATAAAAAATACTTTTTAAAAACTAAACTAATTTTTTTTATTGAAAAATGTTTTCATTAATTAATTAAAATTTTAATAATAAATAAAGAAAAAAATGTTAAACATAATTATTTTTTTAAAAAACTATTTTATATTAAAAATTAGGGCCCTGTAGATATACATTGTATTGCACGAATATCGGCGACCAAGCGAAGGATAAGAACAAAAAAAGGATAAGACGTGAGACCCCCCGCACATCAGCAGTATATAAAGGATAAAAGATCATAATCATCACAAGATCGGTAAGACACACACTCTTGCTAAGTGCTTTGATTAAAAGGTTTGGAACAAATGGGATCTTTAATGTCTGGTTGGGACTCACCTGTACCTGATCGTGAATCAGGTAAATATTCTTGGCAATCATGGTTGTTCAATCTGTGCCATGACACACACATGGAGCTTTCGGGTTTTTTTTTTTTGGTTACTTGATTTGGCTTGATTATGTGACCCGTGGTTCCTTTTTCAGTGAAATACCAAAGGAATAGGTCACAAACTAAAGGAGACATTGATGCTTACTGGAAATCGAAGAAGAAAACAGAGGAGGATCATCTCAAAGTTTTCTCTAGTCCATCTAATAGCAACCAGGTCTAATTTCTATAACATGTTCACTTAGTTATATTGTTTTTTCGTGGGCACGCTTCTTTTTGCATGAATACCCTGAATCTTCACTTACATGATCATGACATGCATGTTACAGGATGGCATGTACGGAGATGGAGTAAAGTTTCAGAGACCAAGCTCTACAGCCGATACAGAGAAGTTCATGGACTCGGAAATTGAACCAAGTCTGGAGCAACTCATCAAGAAAAATGGCTGGTAATTAATTAAGCTAAAAATCCTAAGCATCTCACCCCGTTATGGCCATTAGATCAAAGTCTTGTATGGTTTAATCTAGCATGTACATCCTAATCAAGCCATTGTTGTTGCAGGTGGGCTAGTAGCATCTGGGCATTTCTAAATGAAACACCAGAACTGGAACGTTCCTCCAACAATTACTCAACACAGTTTCACATCGCCACCTCAAAATCCGTCAGTGGAGCCAGTGCTGTGTGATGGCCTCCTTGCTTCCTGTATACTGCATGGATTTACTAGAAAAGCTAAGCTACCACCTTTGTAAGATGCTGTGAATATGGAGAAGTTGAATGTGATTAGTGGATTTTGTCCTCTTTTCTGGCCACTTGATCATCTGTATAAATTATTAAGAGTGCAGGATGGTTGGCCATCAAGACATTGACTTGTATAACTTTATTACACCAGGCTTTTATCTTTGTTGTCCCCCTAATTAATCAAGATGGTTTGAAAAGGCCTTCATGAGAAATAAAGTGAAATTGTGCAGTTTGTATCCTGCTATTCTATATCTGTGATTCGAACAGTGTTTGTTTTTGCCAAAAAAAAATTATTTTTTATTTTTTAAAATTGTGGTTGATGTTAAAGATTTTTTTTTTAAAAAAAATATTATTTTAGTCTCGTGGCAGGTTGAATCAGAGCTGGATTCAAGCTGTGCAATGTTTAATAGGAACAACGACCCTACCTTAGTATCAATTATATAACAAGCTTTTTGAGAATGATCAGTTATATAATGAAAGGAAATGGAAAAAACAAAAAAATCTGTCCTGAAACATTCATGACTCATTATTTGGTTAATTTATATCAGTTCAGGGTGGATTGGGCCTTCTGGAGCATTATTAGTTCACGAAAGAAACGGAGCCCTGGAGCCCCCGAGCTTGGGCTAATGGTGAAGGTTTTTAATGGGCCGGTTTTTCAAAGGAAGGTTTCTTGTTGCTGGGCTTTATGGGCTACCATGTACACAAACACCAAGAAAACGATAAAAGATAAATCCACCGAAACCAGTATCGTAGTTATAAATCCTGAACTCTACTGTGACCTCAGGCCATGAGTTGGGTGTGGTTAACTCGTAATTATACGAGTTACCCCAGTTTTTGGAGTTTTCTTTTAAAAAAATTATTGAATCTCACACTTTACTTTTAAGGAATGAAATTAATCAGTTAACATCTAGAATTCTAATTATTTTAATTTACTAATATTGAAAATAAATAATTTTTAAAAATTAAAAAAATTATTTCAATATATTTTTAAATATAAAAATTATCATTACAATTCCAAACGATTTTAAATACAACAAGCTTTTTTTACTCAAACAGAAGTTACGATATTACCTAACAAGTTTGAAAATGAAAAGCTTTTTTAACTCAAACCGCAATATTTTTAGGGTGTTTGATATACTGTGTTTTTAAAAAATTTTAAAATTATTTTTATAATTTTAGATTTTTTAACGTGTTGATATTAAAAATATTTTTTAAAAAATAATAAAAATTTATTTTAATATATTTTTAAATAAAAAGATTTTAAATTACCTCCGCTATTACATTTCTGAACCAGCTGGAAGCAATTGAATGCAAGAAATAAACAGCATCATGTTTTCTTTAACTTCACACAACAATCATGACGTCGCAATTCATAGGCCCTCACGACGATAGGGAAACAGCACCCTGTTCTGAGATTGAGTTTTACTATTGTCCTTTACACTAAATTCTAATACCAATTTGAAATAATCCCTGAGTTTTTATTCAATACAAACAAGTCCAAGTCTAGCTTATAGTTTTCAATTTTGGTCCCTAGATATTTAACATTTTACAAAAAAATACTGAACTCTTTTTTAGCTCCACACACTTGCATAGCTGGCCTCTTTTCTGATGTAAGGCGATGGAAATTTGGAGGACTTCCACTCCAGGAATTTCAATTAACAATATTAGTATAAAAAATGACTTATACCGGTCCAACGAGCATTTTAAAAATAATATTCCTTCAAACCTATAAATCAATTATGGCCTTACCTAAGATTGATTTTCTTTTTGGTCTTTTTAATTTTTTGTTAATATTATCAGGAGTAATTTGGTATTTGCATAGAATAATTAAAAAAAAAAGAAAAAACTGCAATACATGCGCCGGGGTTTGGGAGGCGCGTGCAGCGCCTCACGTTGGAAGTAGAGGTGAGCAAAAAAACTGAAAAACCGAGAAAACAAAAAAAAAATAACTAAAAAATCAAACCGTGAACAAAAACCGATTAAACCGATTAAAATTTTGAAAAAACCGACCGGTTCAATTCGGTTTTATAACTCTAAAACCAAAAAAGCCAAACTGAACCGAACCTAAACCAAAAAAACCGAGCCAAACCGGTTTGAACCGGTTTTTGTTCTAAAAAACCAAACCAAACCGAACCAAAACTGGTCGGTTTAAACCGATTTCGGTTTTTTTAAAAAAAAATTCAATTTCATTACTTTTTTTTGATAAAAATCAAACCGAATCGAAAATAATCACCCTTAATTAAAAAGAACATAACATGTTGGGACGGCATTGGATGCGTCTTGCCGCCCCCATAACGATGGTGAGGAGTGTTCCCCCGTCCCATTTAAGGTGACATGCCCCCCCCCCCCTTTTTTTTTCTCTTTAGCCTTGAAAAATATGTTGTCCTAACCTTATTTCCTTGTAAACTTTAAGGTTATGTTTGAAAATGTAGTAGCAGTTGTGATTTATAGTGTTTTTTGTTTAGAAATACATCAAAATAATATATATATATATATATATATATATTTTATTTTTTAAAAATTATTTTTAACATCAACACATTAAAATAATCTAAAAAAAATTAAAATTTTAAAAAACACGGTTTAACTGCATTCCCAATCACACCCTTAGTCAAGAATAACATGTAATTATGGCAGCAAAGAGTCGTTCAAACGATCCACACCCTCCACTTCAGAAATTCCTCTAAATTTTCTGCTCAACCTATCATGATAAAAAAGAGAAAAAAAAGAGAGGGAGAATAGTAACATCTTACACCTACCATTGTACAGAAATCATGAACCTTTCCCACAAAACGGCTATGTTCACCAAATTTCTCGAACGATAACAACTAATCCGTGCTCTCAGCCCTTGAAGTTAGTAGTAAATCACTCATCAATGCCCCCACCGAAAATCGGAAGCGACTGCCCAACAAATCGTTCCCCGCCAGACTAAGGTTTCTGATTAGATCCATTTTCTTCGTAACCCTCTTTATTAAAAATAAAATTAAAAATACCGATCCCATCGTCATCCATGAGAAATTGGTTCCATTAGTGAGTTTTACTCTCCACTTCATACGCACGATCACGAATTTTTCTTCAATAAATTCCAAGGAGGTTTGTTGATTTTTTTTTCATGGATTCAATGATAATGATGGATGATTTTTAAAAAATAAAAAAAATACAGGGGAAATAGACTTGAAAATAACATATCATTAAAAAAAAAAAGACCAAGTAGAGCATTAAAGAGTAACTTTTACTTCTAGAACCTCTCCCCTCTAATATGATAGTCAAAGTCATAATTAATTACTCTCTCAATCCCTAAATAAATGCCCTTTTTATTCTTGATATTACTCCATTTAATTCAAGTTTTCATTCTAAATCTAGAAAGTATAGTTATTACATACTTTCATTCACTTTATTACATTACCCTTCACTATTTTTTTTAAATATATTCAAAACAAATATTTAACTTATTTATTGTTAAGAATAAAAGTGGATGATAATTTAAAAATAAACACAGTTAATGAATTTTTTCTATTTTTAAAAATTCATGCAAATAAATAATTAGAACATTTAGAGAACTAATGTTTATTCATAACAAAAAAGAAGAAAATAATAAAGATAAAAGAAACAAGTTATCAGAAAATAATATAAATTATATATTGAAATTTTATCTAATAACTTATATTTTTTGGCCGAGATGATTATTTAACATGATATTAAAATTTTATTGAACAAACAATTATATATTTAAATTTTATTATCATTATATTTAATAAAATTAATCACAAAAGTATTATCATTATATTTAATAAAATTAATCACAAAATTGTTATATGTATTGGCAACTTTCAAACTCATATGACCTTCTCACTTAAAAAAATATATTAAAGAATAATATAAAATTATGTATTACATCTTACCTAACAAATTATATATATATATATTCTTTTAACTAAGCATATTTTTTTGTTTTTTATACCGGCTATTTCTATTCCCTCACACCTACCAAATATAATATGAGATACACGGAGTTAATTAGCAAAAGAAAATAATTAGTTAATTTGAAATTACCATTATCCCATTATTATCTAGCAAATTACATCCTTCAGTTTTGTCCATAAATTGTGGACGCCTTGTGTCGTTTCTCCAACACAACGTCTATCTCTTCTCCTTGTTAAACTTCCTTGGTTTCTTTCATCAAGAGAATTTCTCTACAATGGCTGATAAAAGCAAGATCTTGATCATTGGAGGTACTGGTTACATAGGAAAATTCATCGTGGAGGCAAGCGCCAAGGCCGGCCACCCCACTTTCGCCTTGGTTAGAGAGAGTACAGTCTCTGATCCTGTCAAACGAGAACTTGTCGAGAAATTCAAGAACTTAGGCGTCACTTTGATCCATGTAGCTGCTTAAACCTCCTCTGCCATGTTTTGATGATTTTGTTTCCTTGTCTTTTCAAGAAACAAAATGTATTGATTGTGTCATATTGTGGGGAATTTGCAGGGAGATGTCGACGGCCATGACAATTTGGTGAAGGCAATCAAGCAGGTGGATGTGGTGATATCAGCGATTGGGAGCATGCAAATAGCAGATCAAACCAAGATCATTGCCGCCATTAAAGAAGCTGGCAATGTCAAGGTAGGTCCATGATCATAAATCTTTTTCTGTTTCTGATCAAGTTATACCATTGAATCTAACATTCAGGACTGCGACATTGAGATCTTTGCGTTAATGGTAAATCAATTGAGCTCACTCTGTTCTTCCATGCTTGTTTATAAAGGAAAAAAGAGCAAACCTCAAAAATGCCATCGACATTAGATTAGTATCAATCTTGCCCCCAAACAGTCTCTTGTAACAATTCTACGCCCAAACAATTTAGATTTTTCAATGGGGGTATTCTATTATAATTCCTTAACATAAAAAGTAAATTTCCACACAAAAAACCATTTCTTATGAATTCATGATCAAATCTGAAAAAAAACTAAATAAATTCTGAATGGGGACAAAATTGATATAAACATTTGTTTGGGGGTAAAATTGAGAGTATATATATAGCTGGGGGGTATTTTTGAGGTTTGCCCGAGATCGTGCTTAATCTCACTGTAATATACTTGTCAGAATCAAAACTTCTAATTAATATTAAATGGAACCTGGAAAAGGAGATTTGTTACAGAATATGGCATTTCTCTTTGCGAAATCTTATCTTTTCCTCTTAATGAATAAGCAAAAAGGTACATGATGAGTTTTTAAAGTTATATAAAATTATTTGAAGAGTTTGGCATTAAAGGGCACCAGATAAATATTAAACTACTAGCAGCGTTATAAATATTATTTTTTAAAATTATATTTGCTTGTAAATATCTTAAAATAATTTTTTTTATTTTTGATATCAACACATCAAAATGATCTAAAAATTTTAAAAAAATTAATTTAAAATTTTAACAAAAAATAGTTCAACCTCAATGTTAAACTCCCCGCAAATGTTACAGTGTTCTGCTGCAGTCTAACAATATCAACTTCTATATACCATGATGGTGATTATTTTATTTATCTTGCTGTTTTTCTCAATTTGTCTAAGAGAATCATCAAGGAGACATGGAATTTTAATAATAATAATTGAATCTTTTTTGTGTGTTTTGTTCAGAGATTCTTCCCTTCAGAATTTGGAATGGATGTGGATCATGTCAATGCTGTTGAGCCTGCAAAAACTGCATTTGCAATGAAGGCTCAGATTCGACGTGCCATCGAGGCTGCAGGGATTCCCTACACTTATGTGCCTTCCAACTTCTTTGCTGCATATTATCTCCCCACATTGGCACAGTTTGGACTTACTGCTCCTCCGAGAGACAAGATCACCATCCTCGGAGATGGCAATGCCAAGTGTAATAAACAATATGATGTTATTAACTCTCTCTATGAAATATGAGTTGGAAAATGAATTAGCCTAATAGTTTTGACATTTATTTTGCTCAACAGTGGTTTTCAATAAGGAAGATGACATTGGAACCTACACCATCAAAGCTGTGGATGATGCAAGAACCTTGAACAAGACTGTCCTAATCAAGCCTCCTAAAAACACCTACTCATTCAATGAGCTTATTGATCTATGGGAGAAAAAGATTGGCAAAACCCTCGAAAAAACCTTTGTTCCTGAAGAGAAACTTCTGAAGGACATCCAAGGTCAGTGAAACCCTCATCCATAAAACAGAATGTCAATGCCAGCACTATTTCTTTCTATCAGATTCTTGATGTGCACTGATCACAGGAGCAAGTGCAAATTATTAAACGAAGTGAAGATATCATGTTGTTGGTATATTTTATCTGATTTTTCTTTCATTCTTGCAGAGTCTCCGATTCCGATTAATATTGTTCTGTCAATCAACCACTCAGCCCTCGTTAATGGTGACATGACCAACTTTGAGATTGACCCATCATGGGGGCTTGAGGCCTCTGAGCTATATCCAGATGTCAAATATACCACCGTGGAAGAGTACCTTGATCAGTTTGTCTGAGGCACTGGCATCTCCTGCTCTCCAGTTATTAATGAAATAAACAGCCGAATAGTTGGAAATTTGGGTGTTTCTTATTGACGAGTGTTTGTCCAAGTCAAGGAGGTCTCTTTCCTTATAAACCTTGTGAAATGATGCTCTGCTCTAGTTAATTGCCATGGTTTGTATCTATTGCTGGAAGAGATGTTCTGGGTGAGAATAATGTAATTGAGTTATGATGGATATGTTTAAAGCTTTTGCATTTGTTTTTCTAGCTTATGGCATTGTCCCCCAATGAATCAAGCCTGATGCTTGCATTGTTTTTTTAATTTACGATAAATGAAAGAATCTTATTCCAAAAACTAAAATCAGGAAGCTGATAGCTAAGCAAAGTCAACCAATGAATAGAAAATGACACAAATAAAGGGAAACAGTATTTTGGTGTTAAAGCTATGATGGTCGAATAGCAGCCTTCGGAATGCTGAATTCCCATTTCAGTTTAGGAGGATGAACAGTAAAGATATAGCTCTGTAGAGTGTTGATTGCCAAGAGATTACCAAAGACAACCATTATGGATTTCCAATTTCAGGAAGAACTTCCATATCCAGCCAATGCCAACAAGAACAAGTACTCATATTGCTTGACTCTAAAAACCGGATGCAATGGAACCGAGCAAGCTGCTTAACTGAGACGTGAACGTCGTGCTAGGATCATGGGCTGCATTTCTTTGGCTTAATTTTTATGATCTCACTGATGACCCTCATTAGGTTGGCATAGAAAACTACATGATTTAACTTAAACCAGCAATACACTAGATAGGTAGCAAGAAAACTTGTAAATAAAGGAAAGAAAAAGGGTTGATCCCCATCACAATCCAAATGGGTTAGCTTATTATCATAATCACTACCTGAGAGACTTAATTCCATTGCGGTCATTACAATTACAAAAAAAAATCCCATTGCAGCCTAGAGCCAAATGATGAAGGGACAGGCAGAACTAAGGCCATGTAGAGGAACGATCGATAGGGCTCTAACCTCTAGGTTGGGTGTTTCTAACCATTTCACGGTTTGATGTGCCTTGGTTTCTTAACTCACCATCCAACAACAGTTCCAAACAATTCTGATATCCACCTAACAAATTAAGGAAGGATCCTCAACATTGTGGGATTGGTTTGTCATGTGCTGTTGACTGGGCATAATTAATATGCCAGGTTGCTTATGAAAAAAATAACGTGAAAGGAAGTTTCTTTATCCTCAGATATCAGAATATTGCTCGACTGATCATCCACAAATGGCTCTCTAGCACCTGGCATTTGAAAATTTCTTGAAAACTTAAAACTTAAACAATAGTTATTCTTATCTTCTACCTTAGAACCAACTTTTGAAGAGACAGCTTTTCTTCTGCTCTGAGGAAAGCTGTCGCCTATGAATGGCCGAGTGAAAATAAAATCAGGATCAAAATTATTTCCACTCGTTTTCTTTGCCCTTTACAAAAACTTGATTCACAGCACAAGAAAATTTCTGACGCAATTGTTTCTATAGCACAGGTATATACATCTACAAGTTCTGTCTTCAACTGTTACACTATTTTTTTTATGACATTCGAACAACATTAGAGCCTTCAAAGAGTTTGTTTAAATAACCAAAGAATCTGAAATCAAACCTACATAGCCATGAGAGCAAGCTTGATGATCACCAGCCTCATCTCTTCTTAAGAAACCTTGTCAAAATAGCCTCTCTAATTCCAGAAACTGGTTCTGGTTCTGGAGCTGGTGTCGGTGCCTGCAATATTGATGCCAGAGCTATTTCTTCTATTCTCGGTTGTTTCTCCAAGTACCCCATCATTCTCCTAGGCTTCAGCACCCCACCCTTTTTCTCAACTGCAACATCTTAAGAAAAAACATGCAACTTACTATTAGTTCTACAGATTCAAGAAATGAGGCTCAACAACTCACCTAACATAAAAATGTTAAGAAATCCTTACCATTTAAATCCAAGTAAGGTTTAGAAGATTCTGATAAGAGAACAAGTGTAGGGGTGACAATTGCGAGGAGAGCCCAGAAGAAGAAAATCACTAGAAAAATTCTCCCAGTCATTTGTAGGGGGAAAAGTGGTACAGTCCGATATTATTTGAGAGTTCTATTGCAGATATAGAGGGAGAGTTTCTATGCCTATAATTAGCTGGCCATGTCCGAGAAACGTTGTCAATATAAAATTCAGCAAAGTACCGCTCCAATTTGTTATACATTTGTCTTTCAATTTTAAAGTCAATTAGTATCAAAATAACATATTCGAGACGTTTGCTATTCAGTTGTTGGAGATTTGATATACAAGTTGGTACATGATTAGACATTTCCATCTGGCATCATTGCCATGGCCCTAGCCAATACATACGTGCCAAGCCTGCTTTTGTGGTATTTTGTACTTCACCCCCACTCATTCTAGCCGTCTAGCAATGGAGCAGCCAGGTGATATCTGAGAATATGATTATGGCTTGAGATATTCAATTATTCAAATTGACCATGTCGTGAGTAACTTTTTTCTTCAATCGGCTTTGGCTCCTTGCTGATTCATGGCTACACTAGCTAATTTCTCCCTTGTGATTCAGTGTTGCTCACACTCGTTTTCGGGGCAGCACGAGGTCAGAATTGGTGATTCGCCGAGCAAACTTCTGGCTGTCCCCAGGAGAGAGACTGCAAGGAATCTGACCTCCAACAGGATGAATCCATGAATGTAGATCAGCAGATGAACCACAATAGACAAATTGGTGGACCATTTCGGCTTCGCATTGGGTTTACATGGATTCCAGTCTGAACAAGCCTTGACCCAGTTTGATCCTTTTTGTGCTTTGGGTTAGGTTCACGCCTAGCTTTTTATGGTATTGATAAAACCTTAACGTAAAACCAATTTAGAGCATTCCGAACAAATGCTGATTATATACTATTAACCACATATTAAATCAAGATGATCATCATTCAAATACAGTTGAAACTTGAAACATTGAATCCAAATACAATCCATTCACACAAGTCACTGCAAGGGACAGCAAAGCACACACAGTGCAATTTAATCGATTTCTGCAACTTCAAAATTAAAAAAAAAAATATGGAATGTCATTTCAGAACACACAACATCCTGGGAAACGAAATGGTCAGCGGATGTGTAAGGAACAGGGGAGGAAGAAGGTGGGAAATTGTGATCTGAAAATTTTACATTTTGCGTTGAAGTTGAAAACGAATTTTGATTCATACATATAAACTGTAGTCAGTGAGATGAATACAGAATCGAACCAGGTCTCGCCATTGGTTCAAAATCATACAAGTGGGATTTTCTCAATCAATGCACAGCTCAAACATCAATTCACACACACTGACAGCTCAGGCATCTTCAAATACTAAACAAAGTAGGCCGGCTCACCATCAACCACGATTGATTCATTAGACTAAAAAAATAGAATACTAGAAGAATTCTAATGTATAAAGGAATATCCCCAGCTAACGCAGAAAATGTGTGATCGTAAAGTCATGCTAGTGACTGCTACAGCTAGAAATATAAAACAAAATGAAATTTTCAAATCCTATTGAGTTTTGCATATGGTACTTGACGTAGACAGGAAAACCTTCAAAAATTAAAAGCAAGACATCTGGAAGGCTTCAGGACATGTCATAGCTTAGTCCCTCATCAAGCCACTGCTGCTTGCATCAGACTTCTTCTTGCCATACCTCTGCAAAAAAACAAAAGGAAAGGAGTTACTGCATTTTAACTGGAAAAAGAAAAGGAAACATCCAATGTGCATTTTAACTCCATTTGTGTGTTCAAACAAAAAAAAGAAAAGAAAACCAGCCATCAATTACCACGACTGAAAGAGAATATAGAAGATGGTGGCAAAAGGGAGAGGAGAGGGGTGGTTACAAGAAAACTCTCCAAAGCTCTTACCTGCTTTCCTAGGCTGAATGGAACATATTTGTACTTCATCATGTGCATGATTTGGCGCTTCATTGTGAGGACAAACAGAACAATCCAATAGCAGAGTAATATGGGCCAGAAAACAGGGACATCAAATATAGAAAAGAAGGTCATTAGGAAGGCCACACAAAAAGCCTTGGTGATGGCGTACCTGAAAGCAGAACCAAAAAAACAAGTCATTTTTGGGGTCTGGAATTCATAGAAAATAAGATATGGTCAGAGTGCAAAGTGTGAGATGGATTCTGTTCATTCGGTAACATCTTAGAATGGGGCTCTGTCAGAATAATGATGTTGATCAGACTGAGACAAAGTGTATCTTCTTCCTGACTTGCAAGATCTAGGGCCACTAAAGCTTACCAACAATATTGTCTTCTTGTTGACTAATTAACCTATGATGTCTGTTGTTAAAGCTCTTTGTAATCTTTCCTCGTCAACTTGCATATGCAGCTGGTCCCATGCCAATAGGATTTTTTATAAACCTTTTTCAAGCCTCTTAGCAATAGTTTCTAGTTCCTCAGTCAGTGTGATGTTGAAAAGCCAAAAGGTATAACTTGTTGCAAGACCTCCCCCCCCCCCCCAAAAAAAAAAAAAAAAAGAAAAAAGAAAAGAAAAAAAGAAAAAAGAAAAAAGAAAAAAGAAAAAAAAAAGCGTACCCTTCTAATATCGGCTCTTACAGAGTATAATTTAAGCCAACAACAGCTAGCAAACAAAGATGGCAATAATCAAACAAATTATGGTAATGTGTGGCAACAAACTGGTTTCAATCCACCAGAGGTTATATGGATTGTCCACATCCATGCCACGTGTTAATACCCTTTTGAATTTATTATCTGATACAGAATACATATTCCAAGTGTAGAAATCATGCGGCATTAATGACACCAACGCCATGAAACATTAATAATATTCCACAGAAATTATAACTGGCATGTATAGGGTCAACAAAATGCAAAGTGCTAAATCTCTATGTAACACTGAGTGTTCTCCAACTAAATTTCCTACCACACCAGCAGATGAAAGCAGCACTTCATACTAACTTTTAGATTTTTACGCTTTAATCAAAATAGTATTTCTGATATCCTATACTTCAAGATTAAAATGGACAAAGCAATCATAAGCAAAACCCATGCAGGACAAAAAAATGACACCTGCTTGTAAGGATAAATAAAGCCTGACAGATAAATATTAATGGAAACTAATACCAGCACGAACACCAAAAACATGCTGGAGTACAAAGAACATGCTGGAAAATCAATTGCATAACCTACTCAGGCATTCCACCCAAACACTAGCTAATATACCAAAACAAACAGAATCATCTACTATACTGCAAAAGAAAATCTTGATTACCAGAACTTAAACTCAGGAAGGCGGCGGATAAAGGGCTTGAACTCATCCGATCCTTTAGTTGGCAAAGAAGCCCCATCCAAAACTTCAAGTTCAGGATCAACCTTGGGTGACAGAAACCCAATCAACAAGTTCAAGATATAAATCCCAAGACCATAAGACACAATGTAAAACCCTTGAGCATAGAAAACACGCAACACATAAATTGCTGCAACCGCAAGAGTTCCAAGCCACCTCTGCATCGGATGAGGAGTGGATCGGTCGAGATAGTACTGGAATGCCCGAGAGAAATCATTTCTCCACTTCGCAACAGGTCCCACCACATTGGCAGCATCACCACCATTTCCTTCCATCAATTACTATATTCTAATTTCTCCTGCAGATCCAAAACATAATCAATAATCTTCTACAAAACTTGAATTAATTAGGGCTCAAGCTAGCTTAATTGCAATAATCATTTCAGTTATTTTCTTCAAAACAACACAACTTCAATAACAAAAAAAAACAAAGAGGATCAAGAATCGTTAAATTTCTTCTTATTTTTTTAATCACATGCGTAAATGATAACTATAAACGCGGAGAATAATTCAAATACTAGGCAAAAAAAAAAAATTAAGACCCGTTGAATAATATAGAATTAGCTAAGCATTTTCTTTTGTTTTTTGATTTCTCGGAAACCAAACAGAAATTAAACAAATGAAATCAAGAATCGTTAAAAACCTGTTTCTCTTTTTGCTTAAATTGATCGAGTGAATCATAAATATAATAATAGCATACATAAAGAGAGATCATGAAAGCTAACCTCGAGAGAGTTAGGATTTTGAAACAGGTGAGGATCCAATTAGGGAAAGTGAACGGTGAGAAGGTGATCTATCGGTGATGAAGCGATCGCTGATTTTGTTACCTTCTCTTTCTCTGGATTTTTTTTAAAGCTTAAAATGCGTTTAGCATCTGAACGATGGACATTTCGCGTGCCAGTTGCAGGCGCGCGCCTAATCAACCCATCAGAACGTGCCCTTCTTGTGTCGTTTTATTAGGAACTATTTATGGACCGAGCCAGGGTCTCCTTGGGACTGAACGTGGCCAGCCTAGTGACTGCTTGGACAGGCGATTTCGGCTCGCGTTAAAGCCCGATCCCGATCCCGATCCCGATCCCAGTCTTTTCTTTTTGTAGGATCAGTTCAATTTTCAATCCCAGTCTCCTTCCTTTGTTCACTAAGCCACCTCTGCCTGGATACAAATGAAAGTGTGGCAAAGAACCGGCCCGAAGATTTTATGGGTTTTTATGTTTTTCTCTCTATTTGGCCTTTTTAATTATTAATTTTTTCATTTTCTTCGATTTGTTTTTATTACTCGGTTCAGCTCTTTTTCCGTGCACACTATTAATGAAATAAATAAAATTGAGAGGAGGTTTCCGTTAAGCGATTGGGCCTTGCTTGATAGGCTATGATATAAAGCCCGGCAAGTGAAATTCAATAAGCACGACTCCAAAACAATTGGAGTCATTTTGTAATTGATATAAATTGTGATCCTTGGAGAGCAGCTGAGTGTCAGGGACCATTTTGTAATTTAATAATGGATCAAAACCCAAATTTACCCTCCAAAGTCTCGGCTACATCCCACTCTACCCTCACAGTATCATTTTTCTTAAAAACCCCACAGACCAACACCGAGCTAAATTTCTCTTTCCTATCGCAGTGAAACCAACGAACAATAACCACTTGATCAAACAAGGAGTAGGAGATGGGGACCCTAGGCAGAGCCATATACACCGTCGGATTCTGGATTCGCGAGACCGGCCAAGCTCTTGATCGTCTAGGAGGCCGCCTTCAAGGCAACTACTACTTCCAAGAACAACGTAAGCAAGCTTAGCATTTCTATAAACCCTAGATCCTAATTAAATATCTTTATAGCTTCATTTTATCTAATTAGATCATATAATTAATTACCGCAGCTCGCATTTTTACTACGAATTTATTTGCGTGTTTTCTGTTTTCGAATCAGCGTAGATCATTATATAATTTGCGGAGCTAGTTTGCTAATTTGGTGTTTTTGGAGAAATGTTTTATTTATTCGCTTAATCTTTGTGAATGTGAACATTTCATAGATTTGATAATGAAATTTTAGATAATAATAACTTTTTTGTCGTCCTTGTAGCATGGTTTTTTAGATTGGGCTGGCTTATTATTGATGAGGATAGTTTAGTTTCTCGGAATGTAGCCGTATAATTTGAGGTTGTGATTGTTATTGTTAAAGATGCCACTCTAATGAGATGCAGGAGCAATTGGTTTTAACCGATAGGGTTTTGAAAGTTTTCTTTATAAAGTGAATTTCATCCCGAATACTTGCCTCCCATTTGTTCTGTTATTACTGAAAAAATATTAGTTTTGCAATTACTGTGATTTTCCATCCACTTTCTTACTTTTTCTCCTATTGCTTGGATGAAATAACTCCTCCTCACGAGTGCTTGTGGTTTTATGTTGCATGTGCTCAAACTATCATGGAAACTTTTATTGTATAGTATACCCAGGGAATAATGAATATGAGTTTGCTATGAATTGGATCATTTTGTTAAATTCCATAATGGTTATGGAGTGCTTTGGAAGATAGCTCTGTGATGCACATGGGACACTCTCATGAACTCCATCCTGTCAGAGAAGTGACACGAATACACCACACATTCAAGACTGGTTTAAGCATTTTAATTCTCTTGCTCAGTATCATCTGCCTTGATGCCCGCTAACTACATGTTTCATAGTCCAATCTCTTCTTTTCATCTGCCTTTGAATCGAGTCATTTGTTCCTTATTTGTGCATCAACTAAACAAGTAGTTTAGCCTTTTTTGTTTTTTTTTGTTTTATCTCCTTTCAATATGATTCTTATTATTAACATCAAGGAATATAATTTGGGTTATGCTAGTCTAGCTTGTAGTTAGCTATGGCGGATGGTTGTCAAATCAAGATTTGAGTCATGAATTGGAAAGCCCATTTTTGGGATCAGAACCGTGAGATTCAGTAACAAATGAAAATGGCATTATGAAAGATAAATAATATACTGCATATCAAATGAAAAGTGATCATTTATAAACAAAATGTGCATCAATTCATTTAATTTATTAGTTCTAAGTCTCTAAATGACCTCATAGTCTCAAAATCAACATACTGTTCATCGTTTTGTATGTGAATCGAGTCTAAGTATCTACCACATTAATCATTTCTTGTGTTTAGTGTCCAGGCATCGAACTCTAATGAACATATTTGACAAGGCTCCTGTAGTTGATAAGGATGCATTTGTGGCTCCCAGCGCCTCTGTAATTGGGGATGTTCAAGTTGGAAAAGGATCATCCATCTGGTATGGATGTGTATTGAGAGGTAAGATTTTATACCACTTATATTTGATGCATTTAATCTCGATTTTCCCCTTCAAATATGCTCAAGTGGATGTAATTTTTGGGCCTAAGAATTAAAATTCTACAAAGAGCTGTCCTTGTTGTTTTTGGCTTTTCCAATGACCATGAACTTATTTTGGTGGGCAGGTGATGTCAACAGCATCAGTGTTGGATCTGGAACTAATATACAAGACAACTCCCTTGTGCATGTGGCAAAATCTAATCTAAGTGGGAAGGTGCTACCAACTATCATTGGGGACAATGTTACTGTAGGTGAGCATTATTATGGAGGTCATATGTTTAGCTAGGAGCAATTAGGTGGTCATGTGTGATGCTTTCAAAATTTGCTTAATGAATTTAAATTTGAACTGGGCAGGTCACAGTGCTGTTGTACATGGATGTACTGTTGAGGATGAGGCTTTTGTCGGTATGGGAGCAACACTTCTTGACGGTGTTGTTGTTGAGAAACATGCTATGGTTGCTGCTGGAGCTCTTGTGAGACAGAATACAAGGATCCCTACTGGAGAGGTATGTCAGCTAACTCTCTCTCTCTCTCTAAGAATTTGAAGGTGCTTTTTTTCCTGAATTTATAAATTTTTAGCTGTTCATCATATGCTTCAGACTTGTCTCGAATTGGATGCATCAAGGATATTGACATCTATTTGTAGAGACTGACTGTAGGTCTTACTACATACTTTAAACATTTAACAATCAGAGATGTAAATGAGAAGAATGAACCTCCAAACACTTCTAAACCCAAAAGTATCAAACATTATAATACAGTTTGATTTTAAACAGATAAGTATGTGGAGAATGTGTTTGTTCATACTGCATATGTGAATCTTTATAAGATATGCTGAAAGTAAACAGAAATACCAGCTTCAGTTGTTTGCAATGTATGCAGGTATGGGGAGGCAATCCTGCAAAGTTTTTGAGGAAGTTGACTGATGAAGAGATAGCCTTTATTGCCCAGTCAGCCACCAACTACTCAAACCTTGCACAGGTTCATGCAGCTGAGAATGCAAAGCCTTTTGATGAGATTGAGTTTGAGAAGGTTCTTCGCAAAAAGTTTGCGAAGAAGGACGAGGAGTATGACTCTATGCTAGGTGTTGTGCGTGAACTCCCCCCTGAACTTATTCTTCCAAACAATGTCCTACAAGATAAAGAACATAAGGCAAAATGAGCCATTTCTTGAGGTATTGTTTCATAAACTTCAAAATTTGAGGTTTGTCTTTCAAGGAATATTTGTTGGTATCCGCAAATACATGAAGAAGGGATCACTTTCTTTCCCAATAATACAAGACATGTTTAGGGTAGAATTTTGGCTCCATTTTAGCTTCAACCTCTGCTCTTCTTGTGGTTGTTCAGGCTCACTCTTTTCTTCCATGGGAGAAACTAATGCCATAAAGCATCATGTACCGTGATGTTTTTCTGATTCATGTACCTAAGAAATTCAATTTCAATATGATTTTGTTGATCCGTACTTCTGATATCAAATTATTTAAGGGGTTGAAATAACTAATTAGTTCATGTGGCAATACTCTTTTGTGTCTGCATAGTGTAATAAAATTCTGGAGGCTTTTCTTAGAATTTGTAATCGAAGAAGAAATATAGAAAATAGATGCAATGGTCCAGATTCTCCTCGATAGAATGTTACAATGTTGAATCAACGATAGGATCTCAAAGCTATATGATTCATGTGATGGGTGTGTGATAGAGACAGGCAATGCTGCTTTTGTGAATGAGTGTGCTTTTGCAACTGTAAGAGATAACCTGTTGCGCTGCCATTGGTTGGTGTATGGTTGCTTGGCCATTTCTATCGGCTTGACAGGAAGCATGAGTCGAAAATGGCATTCAGCTGGGGAGCCAGATGCATATTACACTCTTACGCTAACTTTGCCAATCATTTCTTAACTAGAAGGGTTCCAACATTATTTTCCTCCATGTTCCTTCAGTTTTCTTCATCAATTACATTATGAACGTTATTTGTTGGCACCTTCGGACCTCGACTGTAAATGATGTGCCATTTGTATCCTTCAATAAATGGAGCTATGCATTCTCCGTTGATATGAAGTGCGGGGAATAGACCGCCGTGACTAAGGAGATGTGGTTTTCATTTTATTTTCAAAATGCTTAACAAGTAGAGGTGAGGTGTTATCGGCGGCCCGGGTTTCAGAGATAACTCAATTTCATTACCCCTTCTGAACTGCGCTGGGGTATGCTATTGGATCAAGATTCATGTGGCATAATAATTTCCCCCTCGTCATTGCCAGTCTTGAAATGGGAACCTTAGGACTTGTGTTGGGGAGTTGCCCCAGTTGGGTCAAGGAACGAAATGATCTTTTGTGTTTGTTCTCTCGTGAATTCGTGATGAACAGTTTTCACTGTTTGTTGTTGTGTGCTTCACACTGTTTTCGAGTTTCATTTCTCTGTTCGCCATGCAATGGTCTAGAAAACGTTGTTTTATGTTCATCATTTGGAGGCAGCTTGGGAAAATTAAGCATTGGCTATTCCAACCTATTTCAAGCTAACCCCATGTGCAGCCAACCCTAGGCAAGTTTAGCTAGGACTCGATAGGTGTTCCAGCAAGTCAAATTAAGTTTTTCCTTTCATAAAAAAAAATTAGGTGAAGACAATGCATTTCAAAGAGTAAGAAAAATTTAAGAATAGAATGATTGATTCGAATAGGTTAAATAAGTTTATTTTATTTAATAATATGATTGTAAAATAAAAATTCAATGATAATGATTAATCAGATTAAAATTTTTAATATTATAAAAAGATATTCTATAAATATTTTTAAAAAATCTCAATGATTTTATTTATTAACAAGATAAAAATTAAATGAGAATGAGATAATAAAGAGAAAAAAAAAATCAAAGTTCAATTACTATCAAAGCAAACACAGAAGGATGAATTGAAAAAAATTAACTCTAGTCAGCATACCAAACATATGGTCAACTTACAAGAATGAGATAACCTCGTATAAAAAAAACCGAATAAAAAATGGAGCTCGCAAACAAAATAATTTAAGGCAAAAGTGAAAAAAAATATTCTTGAATCAATCCTAATTAACTCAACCAATTTATGATCCAAGATATGAAATTAGAATAATCTCATAAAAAGAAAGCAACAAAATTTACAAAGCTAGGGGCCAACAATATAATATGGAATGATGAAATTAAAAAAAAAAAACTAAAAAATACATAAGTCAAACCAGGTTAATCTTCAAAACCTGTATCTTGGATTATGAGACCGGGTTACCCCATAAAAAACAGACTCGAAAAAATCCTGAAGCAAAATTCACATTCATCCAAAATTAAAAAAAAATAGCAATAAGAAAATAAGGACTAAATCTGGTTCAAACATTAAATGAAATACAAAATAAAAAAATATAATAAATCAGAAAAAAAATAAAAACAATTAGCAATCATAAAAATAAAGACTAAATTTGATATTGATATTAAACAAAATAAAAGTACGAATGATTAAATTGAAAAATACAATAGATCAATAAAAGGATAAAAAAACATAGAAATAACAATTAAAAGAATACGAACCAAGTTTGATAGATGAAAAAATTAAAAAAATATTTTATTTTTATAAATTATTTCAAATAAAATAAATAATAAAAAAAAATATGAATTAAATTCAAAGAAAAACCAAGTTAAATGGCTAGCCTAACAAATTGGAGGGTTTGACACAAAAATCGATGGGGAGATAAAACTAAAAACAAGAAAAGGTCGTTGACGCTATATTGGCCACACGCATCGTCCAAGCATGGAGAGGAAGCCGAACACTTTCCAATGCCGTTATAAAATTTGGTGTTTGGTTAATGGGTGTCACCAACCGTGTTGCTCAAACCTCACGGACACACCCATGTATTAACTATTTTTTTAATTATATTTAAATGTGATAAGTTATTAAATTATCTCTTAGCTTATATGATAATAAAAAAAACATAATGAAAAAAAAGCTCCAGACAATAAATTTAGGACTTCTTGCTATTAGAAATGATTTAGTTATTTTATTGTTTTTAAAAAAGAAAAAAAAACCATGCAGTCTTCCGATGTCAGGCAATTCTTTTGCTTTTTAAAAATTATTTAGTTTTTTCACCCTGTCAAAAAAAATAAATTTTAAATAACTGAATTAACCCTGTTCAATTTAACAATACCGAAATAACCTTGTAAAAGGATGATTTCGCCTCTAATTTGTGCTTAATTGGCTTACACTGTGAAGAGCAAAAACATCATTATAACGCAGCATTCCACTGCGCAACGAATCTTTGCTTCACAGATAATCACCAATGCCTCTATGATAATTAGAAATTCGATGAAACAATTATTTTATGCAAATCGGAATCTGAAAAGGCCAAGGCGCAATCCCCCGTGATTTAAGCTGTCCTCTAGTCGAGAAAGACAAGAGGTCGTCCATCTAATCAAACATCAATCCTAATCTCCAACAAGATTTGTTCCTGGTCTCTTTGTTGGGTTTTTCCTGTGCGCTTTCCCCCCTTCTATTCATTTTTAGTGCTGTTTTTTCTTCGAAATATTTCTGCCCCCTTACAGAATCCACAGCGATATAAAATCGAAGCCCTCCGAGGTCCAGTGAATCATGCCAAGCAATTCTGGAGCTCGAGACTTTCTTCACCGACATCCTCCTTTATTTCTATCTCTATGCACCTTCGTGTTGGCCATCTATTGCAAATCATGGAGGGGCATGTTGCTTTTACTTTCCTATCATAAACAATATCGTAGTGGTCGGAGCTTTACAATTACACTAGTGGGTGATTGATTGTCTAAATTTTAAACTTTAGTCACTCAACCTTGTGGACCTTAGACATTAGATGAGAGGATACGGAAACAAGAGATTCCAGTGTTTACTGGCTAAGGACCAGCATTACGCCGTGGATCATTTTTTCTCTACTAAAAATTATATTCAAGCACCGCAAATGTATTATTTTGAAAAAAATCGTGAGTTGAATTATAGGTATGATCGGATAAAATAAGTTTGTTTTTTTTAATTAGATGATTAAAAAAAACCAATGATAGCATATAAATTAAACTAAATATAAATGATCATGATAACCTATTAGCTTAAGTTCTCGATCTATTAAATATAAAAAGATAAAATTGGATAAAAAAATATCTAAAAAATTAATCTATATTAACTTGACTTAAGATGATGAATTTGTAACCTTGCTAAAATTGTAGCTTAGGTAACGAGACCACATCACCCCTCATGAAAATAGTAATAGGAAAAAAAAAAAAGGAAAGTGAAAAGACCAAAAAACTCATTTATGCATGGTTTAAGTTTTCAGGTTTTAAGGGTAAACTTGTCTTTTTATCATGTTTGAAAACGTGAAAAGACCACTGGTTACTTGTATTAAAAATTTGATATGTTGAATAAATCGATAATCTTATTATGTTTAAAAATTACGACAAACTTTAACGAGCAATGAGTGTTGCAGGTGAACAATGTTTTCGAGAGGGGGTGTTAATATTATTAGTTTTGGATGTAATGTAGATAGCCATCAACAACACTAGACATCTATGAAAGAGCAGAATCCGTAGCCATGGGATACCAGTGATGTCTATCCTGTACAATCTTCACAAGCAAAAAAGAAGACGGCGAGCAATTGCAAGTGGGAAACAAGACACCGTCCTGCGCCGAAATAAGTTCTCGGAAATTTAGATAGAAGAAGCTCAAAAGCACGTTGCTTTCTGTGTTTTCTAGTTATATTTTCATGGCCATGGCGGGGTCATTGGATCTTTGCTTTTGGATTCCTTGGCAATTTTAAAGTGATCGATCCAACAGTGTTTCGGCCACGCTGACTAGTCACTGACTCGTGCTCTTGTCGGATTCTCCTTAGCCTTTTATGCGTTACCAGGATGCCACAATTATTCCAGATGTCGTCTCGTCTGTTCTCCGAAATGATCGTTTCCAACTCTTCTCGCAGGCCAATGGAGAAGTTGTTCGACTCGACACTCAAATATAAAACCCAAAAATTAAAGGAATTGGAATGTTAAAAACAATCATGCAAAATGATGTCCGTCCAAGAAGAAATGAGCATCGCTATCTATTTAGTATTGTTGTAGTCTGTAAATATATATATTTTTTTTAATATTGTAAAAAGCTTTTCTATTAAGTATTTATAAATATGAGTTTTTATTAATGCTATTATATGAAACTAGAAGAGCAACTGTCGACTGTGGCTAAATTCATGGAACTAGAAGAGCAGAAGAGGAGGGCTACCAATCAGAAGCTGGGATTTCTCTTTCTCGAATCGAGATTCAATTTTGGGCCTATCCAATCCATTGTTTATCTTTTTCTATGAAATTTAGGCATGAAACAAGTGTGGCTTTCCAATGCAATTTTTATACTAGAAGAGTCCCATCAGCCTCGGATAACGGATCCTTTATTCTTTTACACCGAAAAAGAATAATAATAATAATATATTATGCTCGTTGGAGGAGAAGGGCCACAATTTAAAGTTACCCCATCAAATTGTTACTTGATCGGCATGAACCTCCCCCACTTCCACCCACCCACCCACCCACCGCACCCTCTCCACCTCTTCCAAATAACCGTAGCTAACAAATCCATCTTGATTGGCGAGGCTGACGTGAAATCTAATTTGAATTGGTTTTTTTTTAAAAAAATAATTTAAAAATTTATTAAATCAAACTCTATTCATCTGTTAATCCGAGAAAAACATTTTAATTTGATTGAGTTAATTTTTTTATATAAAATCATTTCATTTTAAAATTTTAAAACAATGTTTATTTTAATTTGATATAGGTTAATCCCATAAAAGCACAAGTCAAGTATAATAATTGATTATGCATGATACAATTTAATAATTATTAATCAATAATTAGAACAATAACCGTTTAAGCATGGTTTAAGAGGCATGCCCCACGTTAAAAAAAAAAAGAAAAAGAGGCATGCCCCGTCATCAACACCATATCATCATCTAAACCTCATGTCAAGACTTTATTAGTGATGTTTTCGTGATGTTATTAATTGAGCTTAGGAGACTAATTCACTTCATTAGTGATGTTTCCAATATGCCCTTCTATTCTTTTTTATCCACTTGGTCCCTCTACTTAAGGAAATCTTTTAATACGATCCTTCTATTCAACTCACTATTAATTCCCTACATGTAAAAAAAGGGCAGTTATCTCTTTTATTTCAGGGCACGTGTCAAATACTAGGGGTAATATGAATGGAGATTTTATGGAGGAACCACACTAAGACATTTTTATGAGTACACGGACCAAATAAATAAAATAAAGTAGAGAGTCCATAGTAAGAAAATGTCAATATTACAGGGACCAGATATATCCTTTAAAAAGTAGTATAAACAGGGGCAGTTTGGGAAAAAGACAAACATTCTGGAGTAAAAGTCAGTCCGGAAGCAAATCCTGTTCTCCCGGGCGTCTATAAATACGAAGAAAAGAGGCAAAGGTTAGAGGGCGAAGGCCGAGGTGTTCATAAAAAGCCCTTGCCAAATGGGAGCTGCAGCCTTGCCCAGTAATGGAGAGATTGCAACTGTTACTGTTGCTACTCACCCTCTCGTACTTGGTCTACAGCCAGCAGCTCTTGTCGACAACGTGGCACATGTTGACTGGTCTTTGCTCGACCAAATCCCCGGTGACCGTGGCGGCTCAATGCCTGTACTCTCTCTTTTTTCAATCTCCTAACGTTTTTACTTGATTTTGGCTTCTTATTTCTTTCTTGGGTATGTCTTAATTTTGGCTTGTTTTGCTTTTTTTATGTATAATTCACTACTTTTTTAACAAAAAGATCGTTTCTTTTCTTGCTTTGTGTCCATACCCTTGGAGGCTTTTGATATATTTCGTGTCTGATTCTTGTCGTTTTTTCTTTTCGGGTCTATGTTATTTATAGACATTAAACACATGTACTGGTTTAGTTGACTCAATGAGTGATTTTTTTTAGTAGTTTCCTTCCTACTTGAAGTAGAACTTCTGTTTTATTACATTAACAATGACAATATTGGTGAAAAAGGGACAGTGATGTTGTTGTTGGTCGTGTGATGAAAGGGGATTTAATAATTTGTGTTCTGGGTTATGTAGGTTGCAATTGAAGAGCTTGAGCATATATTAAAAGAGGTGAAGGCGCATAAGCTTGCTTCGCCGGATGAGCTATCTCCGATGAAGACGATGGCGGGTGGCAGTGTAGCGAATACTATCAGAGGACTGAGTGCAGGCTTTGGAGTCTCTTGTGGGATTATTGGGGCATGTGGGGATGATGAGCAAGGGAAGTTATTTGTGAGTAATATGAATTTTAATGGAGTGAATCTTTCAAGATTAAGGATGAAGCAGGGACATACAGCTCAGGTGATCTTGAATTTTATTTTTTTTAGGAAGGGATTTTTTTAGTGCTTTTGCTGGGGTGATTCAATTCCTGAAAGCTAAATCTTGTCTGTAAACTATCTTGTGGCAGTGTGTTTGCATGGTTGATGAATTAGGTAATCGTACTATGCGACCCTGTCTCTCTAGTGCTGTCAAAGTTCAGGTGCATTATCCTTTGGATCTTTTGCGTGTCTAGTTTATTTAAGTTTTGGGTTGTTATCGATTTGGAGGGTTGACCTAGCTTTCTTATCTAGATGAGGCTTTTTCCAACCATTTTGTATTTTGTTCCTTTTCAGGCTGATGAATTGACCGAGGAGGACTTTAAAGGTTCCAAGGTTAGGCATCTTTCACTATTATTTAGTTTGTTGATCGATTCGAACCATCACCTTTGTTTTCTTCTCGTTTTTGTTTTTCCTTATCATTTTTATTTTTCCCAAGGTGGTCAAGTTGGACTAAAAACGAACTTCAAGATAAAATATTTAAACAGTTGTTTATTTGAAGGCATTTTTTTTGCATAAATTTGCTTTCTCATATCCAAGAAGGATTCATACTGCTTTGTCATTTCATATGGTTGCTTTTGAAGTATATTGTCACTTACTTTACCTGGGATGTTTCTAATATATCTTTATTATAGTGGTTGGTTCTGAGATATGCAATATTCAATTTGGAAGTTATTCAAGCAGCTATCCGGACTGCAAAGCAAGAGGGTCTTTTTGTCTCTTTGGATTTGGCGAGTTTCGAGGTATATTTTTTTTACCAATTTTAGATCCAATTAAGGGAATGGTCAATTTTGGTTTCAAAATAATTTTAGCATCCAAATTATAATTGGCCATCCTTTTGGGAGAATGAAGTGTTCATAAACAATATGTTTTTATTTCCTTGCAACAAATTCGTTTGAGTATTATCATGTATTTTATTTGTGAGCGTAAAGTATGCCATTTCCATTTGACATCAGTCTGTTTTGATACTAATTCAACCAAATACTTTATGGTGTGGCCTCTATTAAATTGCTTGCTTCTTGCTAGATGGTTCGAAACTTTAGATCACCTCTTCTACAGTTACTGGAGTCAGGGGACATAGACCTCTGCTTTGCTAACGAGGATGAAGCAATGGCGTTGTTGAGGTAACCGTTGTTTGGTTATGTTCTTCACTTGGTATGCCGAGGTTACTTAATTGTAGAGTTTCACTTTTGCATACTGGAATTGCCCTAATGTTTCCTGGCAGTGGTTACTGATTTTCTTAAAATGGCTGCAGGGGCGAACAGACTACTGACCCTGAGGCTGCTGCAGAATTCTTCGCCAAACATTGCAACTGGGCTGTTGTGACTTTAGGTGCTGATGGTTGCATTGCAAGGCATGGAAAAGAGGTCAGTTTCTAGTTGTTGACATAGGCGTTTTCTGCTCACCAAAAGCTTAGCTCTACGAAGAAGTTTTCCCAATTGCTAAAAAAATTGCAGCTGTGATCCGGTGCCTTCTCTTAAATTGTTGGGTTCTGCCTTTATGGACCTTAAAAATATTAGTGGAACATTACCGATTCTACACACCCTCAAATACATGTCCTTTTTTGTGCAATAGAAGGAGCAATTAGCTATAAATGTTATGGATGCTGTTCTCAGCTTCCACCTCTGCCCTTTTTATTTGCACTGCCGCTTTGAAGTCTCTTCTTACTCCTGGCATTTTATTAAAATTTCTCAACATGTCAGATTGTTCGAGTTCCAGCCATTGGGGAAGCAAACGCAACTGATGCCACTGGAGCAGGAGACCTCTTTGCAGGTGGGTTTTTATATGGATTGATCAAAGGCCTGTCATTGGAGGAATGCTGCCAAGTCGGTGCCTGTAGTGGTGGGTCTGTCATCCGCTCGCTTGGGGGTGAGGTTACCCCAGAGAATTGGCAGTGGATGTATAAGCAGATGCAGATCAAGGACCTCCCTCTTCCTGATATTCGCAATTGATGTCACACCTATCATAGGATTGATTCTTTTCTTTCTTTTCTTTCTTCTCTTTCCTCCCTCGTCAAGTACTGTAATTTCCCACCCTCTAAAAGGACGGAGGCAGCTTTAGTTTCCGTTGGGGCTAATTTTATGATTCCAAGACGAACCATTTCTCCATGGATAACACAGCATTAAGCATGTTTCTAAGTTCAATAAAATGTTCGTTCAGATAAACTTGACTCATAAGCTTTCTTTTTCTCTTATTGGTGGTATATTTAACAATGACGAGGACCTGGCACTGGGCGAATGCTTGTACATGTATTTCCTGGAGTAAATTATTATTTAGTTTCTGTGTCTTCAACTACCTTGAACTTTGAAGGGCACTTAATTGTAAAAGACAAGAAAGGCTTGAAGGCTGAGGGATTGATATTTTTATTTGATTAAGTAAATATCGATTTGACCTAATGTTGTGAAGTGAGATGAGAGGTTGGGGACTGTTTAAAAGAAGGAACCAAAAGCATTTTGGTTACCAAACAAATCTTTGAGCATGCTTTTAAATTTCAAGGGGAAAAACACCGGGAAAACCAAGGATACAGGTTTTTAGGTCACAAGAGGAACTAAGCCCAAAACTTTTCAACATAAAATGGGCCACAGAAAGGCCCATAACAATCCCATCTTCCCAAAATCACTCGTGGATTAGCCCCGAGCCCTCCTGCATCAACTTCAAGAGACTCCATTGATGGCCTGTTCTATTCAAAATTAAACACGGAGAAGGAGAGGGAGAGGGAGACCGAGTATGAGATCATAATTCATGAATGATAAGCACGCCAAGGCTAGCATAACATATGTTGCGCAAGTGATGCAAAGTTAAATTGCATGGGAAACGAGAATCCAACAAAAAGATGTCTTCCAGATCGCCTTTCATTTTTGAATAAATTCAGAATACACAAGCTAGAAAACATCCAAGACTAGGAAAGAGAAGCCGCTTGTTTCTTGCGTCATCATATGTCCATTGGAGCCGCATCCTGATGAGCAGCAGCACCCTCCTCAGCAGCGGTGCCCTCCTCAGCAGCACCAGCCTCCTCCTCAGCAGCACCAGCCTCCTCCTCAGCAGCACCAGCCTCCGTCTCTCCCACAATCTCAAATGCATTAATCAACTGTTGGACGGTTTCCTGATCCAGTATATGGAATGCCTCGTCAACTCCTACCACAGCAACCGTGCAGATGGAACTCTTTAGTGTTTCTCCTTGCAAGGTTTCCCTAACTGCAATGAGAGCGTCCTTGATCAGATCATCCCTTGAAGAGTCCATAAAATTCTCAAATCTGCGTTCCAAGTATGTCTTTGCAGCTTGTGAGCGGGATCCTATTGCAAAGGCCTGGTATTCAAAGTAGTTCCCACTGGGGCAATTGTAATAGAGGTGAGCTCCAGATTCATCTGTGCCACCTACTAGCAGACCAACACCGTAAGGTCGTTTCCATGAACGTTGGGTACAGACCTGCCATTCAAATATGTATTACAGCTACAGATGAGTAGAGCACTAGCAGAATAGCATGGAAATATGGTACATACTTTATGTTTCAAACACAGTAACGAGAAAACAAGCTACCCAGTGAAGCTACAATACTCTTGCTTTGACCATGTTGCATTCTGGAGATAAAAATTAAATCAACAATGCAAAGACAGCCAAAAGATTTCCCAGTTACAATTAAGTGAATAATCAAGCAATCATCAATCCTTTATATAATTGAGATTTATCTGTTGACCGCGTGTGGCAGATATAGAACTACAATTATAATTAACTCCACCACAATGTCAGATCAACTAAAACATCACCTATTATCGTACAGTCATTATTTTTTTTTTAATGAAAACTGTACCAGTATTAAGAATAAGTAAAATATGCATATTATTTTAATCTTACCATCACTTTTTTGAAGATAACCTTCTACAAGGATGGTTTCACAAGTATTGACTTCTCCAAGCTCATTAAGCTTGGTGAGCAAATAAAATCTCCTTGGTTAATCGGAAAAAAAGGGTTGATAGTTTCACAAGTTGAAACTTAATCTGAATTCCAAGATTTCAATGTTTCAAAAAGAATGTTTCGAAAATCAAAGGCATAAATCTGTGTTGTGTATTGACTGACATGTGAAGAATGGTGGAGAAGATGTCAATTTAAGTTGAACCTATAACTCAGACATGTTAAGGGAAAATCCACGACATCAAAGCTCAGTTATGTCACCCTTGAGTAGAAAGGGGTTGCAAAGGTTCAGTGCTGGTAGATTATACTTACATCCACCATCAGCATTGGGGGATTTTAATCCTTAAAAAGCACATGATCATAAACACTCAACAAAGAACCCAATACAAATCCATCAAGGGAAAGATAAAACAGACTAAAATAGAGAGATTAAAGAGACCTAATTTTCGTACTTAACACTAATTGCTGACCAAATTACTCCTTTACCAACACAAAGGTACATTCAGCTCGCTATTGTACTGGTGAAAGTAGCTTGCATTTATAATTAACAAAAAAAAAACCCAACTTTCCCCGCAAAATTAGGTTCTAAAATCAACAATTATTCACTCAAATAACACATAACCAAAACCCTAAACCCCGCGATCTGAAAAATCAAGCAAAACCCAAAAAGAAAGTTAGGCCTTCTAAAAATAAGCAAACAAACCTGAGCCTTATCCGCAAGCTGAACGACTAGGCGACCAACAGGAAGAGGAGACTCGTAATTGAAACTGTAATTAATGCATTCAGTTCGCATGTACCGAGACAAAACACGGCCGTCAGCGGTGAGTCCTGCGATGGCGACACCGATATGGTCATCGACCTTAAAAATCTTCTTCTGGTGAGAGGAGAGTTCGGAGTTGGCTTTGTTAACGCATGCAAGAACCACGTGAGTCTTAGATCGGAGTCCAATCGCCGCTGATCCTTGCTTCACTGCCTCCATCGCGTACTCTACCTGGAACAATCGACCCGCAGGACTCCATGTGGTAACGTCTGTGTCGTATTGATTCCTGAACATTTTTTCAAGCTTTCACTCTCTTATCTTCGATTTGATGTGATGATGTCTAGTTTTCTTGGTGTGGGAGTATATAGGAGGGCTTCTTTTTTCTTTTTGGCCAAGTCAGGAAGCAATGAGTTGAGGGTGAGCTGAGTCGATGAATCGAGGCAGGGTTCTTGCCGCGTTCTGAAGAGCTCGAGGTTTTGACCCTGAAACGAAAAGGTGGGTATCTGGAATTGGAGGCCCAGTATGAGTCCAGTGCGAGTATAAGAACTACTGGGCTCTTTGGAAAACGGGCCTATTGGGCTGGACAGATCCGCAACCAGCTTATTTTTTCAATCCAAGATGAATTGCCTGGGCCTTTAAAAATAGTTTGTTAGATAGTCCAGTAATAGATGAATTGCTCTCCGTGGTACCACCATGGCCCATGGAGGACTGCCGGGCATTGTTTTAAAACCCGGATAAGCTGGGATCCGGCAGGCCTGGACTAGTCAAGATTAAAAAAAACTTAACCATCCCAGAGCTTTTAAGTTTTACAGCATTTTGCTTAGATTCCCTGAGAAAAAACTCCAATGCACACACATTAAAGGTGGTGAGCTTTTTGAGAACTCTACCAGAAACCAAACGTTGAAAAGGAATGAGTTGGTGGTCGCTCGAGTCTTAAAAGCGGCACCGAGTGAAGTATATAAATCTCTGTTTGAGAGTTCGGTCCTAGAGGTTAGTTAATATTTAAAAATTAATTCTTAAAATTATTTTTTTAATGTTTTTTTATAATTTTGATGTACTGACATTAAAAATAAATTTAAAAAAATAAAAAAAATATTATTTTAATATATTTATAAGTGATAAACACTTTTAAAAAATACAAAAATAAAAATAAAAATAAAAGTGAACAAACAAAAAGCAGATGAACAAGATTTACCCTAAAAGCTGTCCTCCTTAAACTGAACTAGTTTATTAGATTCACAAGTCAGTTGAATTTCTGCTCAAGCTAGCATGGTGACAGCATGTGAAGGCGTTGACTAGTTGGTAGTCACAAGTGACTCGACATACTTTCCCTTCTTGTTGTGGTTGTGGGAGGGGCAAATTAGAAGAAAAAAATTAAGATCAAATTTTATTTTTTAAAGAGTTAAGAATATAATTTATTAAACAAAGAGCGTTGGAAAAAACAGTTCTTTACAGTGCCTGTCAGACCTCCTAATTCCGCCCCTGGTTGTGAGGGAAAAAGTTGCGGTAGCATCGTTACCTTCGGGCATTGGAAACAAGGCCTTTGCTTGGGCTTATATATAAAGAGAAAAGGACAGCCATGCATGCAGGTGCGGGGATTGAAGGCAAAGGAAAAACCAGTTTTAATTCCATAAATTTTAAGGATATTTAAAATTTATATAATTATTAATTTTAAAACTTTTGAAATTAATTAAAATATATATAAGCTAATCCAAACATCTATATTAATAAATAAATAAAAACAAAGAAAAAGAAATTCAGGTTTATCTTGTTTAAGAACACGGGAAAGCACATGTAAAAAATCTAAATTATCTAAGATTATTTTGAGTTTTGAGTTAAATTCAATTTAGTTTTTATTTTTTTTATTGGAGTAATATTATAAAAATAGGTTATTCCTTCCTATTTTAGTCTATCATTTAGTTTTATTTTTTCTTTCATCATAGTTATTAAACTCAGTCTCATTAGATAACTTAACCCAGAATTTAACTAATCTAATCCCCTATATAGGCTAGGTTTTTAAAAAAAATCAATCTAGAGTTGTTTGACCAAGTGGGTTATTGTTGCGATGTTGCGGTCGCACAAATTAATTATCCTAGCTTAAAACACACAAGATAGTATAGAGCAAGTAAGGTGTCGATCCCACGAGGAAGGTTTAGTTCGGATTTTTATGCTATACGTTATGCAATTAGGGGGGGTTTGATTTGCAATGATCTAAACTATGGTAGAAATTAAACTGGCAAACAAAATCAATTAAAATTGAAATTTATCAAGAAAACAAACCTTGGTCACAAGCACACATCCACTTACAGAAATCAGAACCGATCCTTAAAACTAAACTTCAGTTTATATTCTGAATTTTTTATCTTTTCTTAATGTTGGTTAATTAACGGATCCGCTGTATAATTAACCCTAACCAACAAACAATGTATCCGCACTAATGATTTAATCTAATGGCAGCATTAAGATCTAGATAAATTCATTAATCTTAACAACCAAGTTGTCAGCTTGTGTTGCTTTAATCGAATGTTTTTCCTAAGTTTAATAACGTAGTTCCGCTACAATTATCAAGCTTAGTTGCTTCACAAGTTTATATACCATAACTTCAGTTTTGATATTAAACTTAACAATAGATTATTCACAATAATAACTTAGAGTCCGCTCTAGCAATTAAGATAAACAATCATAGAAAATATGCATAGAAAAACAAACATACTCATTCATAATACAAACTGAAAATAAATGGAAGAATAAATCTCACAGTTCTTGAAATCTAAAGGTGTTTGCATCCTTACAACCAAGAAAACAAGTTTAGCCTTGCATATCTATTGAACAACTACTCTTAAAGATGAAAGAATACATGATTTCTGATTTGTAGAGGGAAGAGTTCGTGTTTCTTCTCTTATGGCTGCCACCCTTCTTTCTTTGATTCTACTACACTCTCTCCCCCTCTCTCTTAGCTCTCTCTTGGCTCCCTTCATAGCATAAACTTAGCTGCCTATTTATACATAAAATGCAAGTAAAAAGAATCAAAGTTCAAGTGTGAACATCAATAGATAGTGGTAGTGTGAAGGCGGCTGGTGGCTGGCTTGTGGTTGGTGATTTGAGGTTGGTGGCTGCCTTCCTTGACCTTCTGGATTGATTTACTAGAGGAGCTAAATTGATGAAATTAAAACTTGGATGTCGGTTTTGATACTTCAGGATGTAATTTGGATTCGTTTCTTCACGAAACCTGTTTGCTGGCAGAATTCAGTTGTCATCTTTTAAAACTCATATCTCCCTCATATGACATTGTTTTTGGCTGAAATTTGGAGCGTTTATAGACCTTTGAGTCAAGAATCCAAAACAATTTAGTTTGCATCAATTGGATATCTACAGCTCCAGATATTGAATTTTGAATAGACAAAGGTCAACACTAGCAGAATGCGAGTTTTGACTTTAAAGGATGTGATTTCCATGCTCTTTGTATTTTTATTTTTCTTGACTTAGATTTCCAGAAAGGTATGGATGTTAGCTTTCTAATGCCACTGGAATCACTTCATTTTGACTTCTAGAACTCACGCTCTGCACAAAACATCGATTGAGGGTCAAATCTGCCAATTACCTCCAATTACCTCTTTTTTGCATCTTTCATCTAAAGGTGCCTTCAAAACATAAAACAAAGAATATCAAGGCATTTTATACATAAAACATAGGCAAAAGACTAGTTAAATGTAGGTGAAACTATCGAATAATATGGTTACATCAGTTATTCTATAATTTAATTGAACCGGTTAAAATCTAATTTTTTTTCTAGAAAAATACTTAAAAAATAATGTTGTTTTGATTAAAAAAAAAAACAAAATTGATTGATCATAGTTAATTTACCTTAATCGTGACCTGAATCTTTAGCCAAGTCAAGTTTAATAATTTTAGTTTTGAAAATACATATCATATTTTTAAATTATCATTTATAATTAAAATTAACAAAAATAACGGTATTAATTTTTTTTTTTGAGGTACTAGAATTAAAAAAAAAGTTAAATTTAGTTTAACTCAAAATCTAGAAGTAATTTTTTATTTTCTTAGCCTAAAAAAAACAAGGAATTTTAGTCAATACTTTCGGGCGTCGTTATAAAACGTTGATTTTCATAAAGAAAGAAAGAAAGAAGTAAAGCCATAATAATTTCGTGGGTCATAATCATCATGTGTATTGTAATTAGTTCATGTTCTTTGGCAATGCCACTCCTTAACGATTTCATTAAAATAAATATCTTGGAGTAATTAAGTGTTGAAAAATGAGAAGGTAGGGTAGAGCTATTCATAATCGGAGATGCTCTCCGAGCTAAGTGATCGAAGCTCTTGATCATGTCTTTTAGCATAACTTGAAAGAAAAGGGAAGCGTTGAGATATGCAAAATGTTGGTGAAAACGACAGTAAAATTATTCGTTAGCTTTCACATAATGATTGTTCGATACTTGGATTTATTTCCAGACCCACTTGGAGCCAGCTATGCCCGAGCTGTTGATCATTATAAGTTCATGTGTCTGCAATTTTAGACACCCAATAGTTCATGAACTAGCTTGTTATTTGATTTCAAATCATTAGGAAAACCGAGCATATGGCCTGCCGCTACGAAAAGTCGCCTAAAACACTTGTCTGGTCGGGGTGCCGAGTAATCTTGGAGGGTGCTGTAGTTTTATAAGTTTTTGAATTATTTTTTATATATTATTGTTAAAAATAAATTTTAGAAAATAAAAATATATATTATTTTGGAATATATTTTAAAAAAATAACACTTTAAAATTAAAAATAATTCCTACCAGTATCTCCAACACGATCTCGGTCCCGAGTCACCTCCAATCCACCTGCTGTCCCATGTGAAGGGCCCTGGTTTTCGAATTGATTGAACGTTGAGACGTGTAGTATAATTGCTAAGAGAATCTGCAATTGTTATAAATAAAGCGAGAATATGAATAACAATTGTCAATAATGTGTGGAAGGAATATTTATATAATGGCATTTATTTATTAGATTTTAATTATTTTTTTCCTTCATTTGTTCTCGAACTAGTTTACACATCTATTAAAATTAAATATTTTTTTAGACAATTTTAATAGCATAGATCTACGTTGATATGGTATATTTAAAAATAACAAAGTTACCTGTCTCCATAAATCCAGTCCAATAAATTCTTCAGAAATAAACGGGGTTCATAGGAAATCTAACACCAATTATGTATAACCATATTTTTAATTTTTAATTTTTTTACAAACATGTTTCTTGAATAATTTATCCTTTACAATGATTTTTCTTTTTAGATTTTTCCTCTAACTATTTATATTTAATCATACATTACGGTTATACAAGACTTAATATTTTTTTTTTGTATGTTAATTATTTATATTTCGTATCAAATCTACTAAGAAAAAGAATTATTCCCTCCACCCTAGATGTGATATTACATCGAGCATGTTTGAAATTGTAGTAGTGATTACGGTTCAAAATACTTTTCACATATAAATGCATCGAAATAGTATTTTTTTTTATTTTTAAAAATTATTTTTGAGATCAGCATATCAAAACGATATAAAAATATAAACAAAAATTCATAACTTTTTTTAAATTTAAAAAAATATGATTTCAACCGTGTTTTCAAACGAAATCAAGAAAGAAAGAAAAAGATAAAACTCATCTCAAATCCATATAATCACCATCCTTATATATGCATTCAAATAAATAAAATTTTAAAATACCAACTTTAATACTTGACTTTAAAAAACCAGATGACGTAGCAAGCTCCATTGACCACAAAATCAATTCCTTAAAATTAATTATTCAGTTACTAAACTATTTAAGACTTTGCCTAGTAATAGTAATGTGATTCAATCTATTTTTTAAAGTGTTCTTTGAATTATTTTTTGTTTTAAAAAAATAAAAAAAATATTTTTTTATATATTTTTCAATATTTTTTATATATTTATATAAAAAAAATAACATTATTTTAATATATATTTGATCGAAAAATTCTCAAACGCACCGCAATGTTTAACTCGACTTGTTTGAATAATCAAAATTGCCAACAAACTTCTTTTTTTTTTTTTTTTTTTTTTTTTTTTTGATTATCGTGGGTGTCCGGGCCAGCTTGCGCGCACCTCGACTAATCCCACGGGCCCTGAAGTTAACGACCATGTAAGCCTCCAGTGGCCATCATATGAGCAGTCATAGGGTTTGAACCTGAGACCTAAGAGGGAGCAAACCCCTTAGTCCCAAGCTCTTACCACTAGACCACCACCTAGATGGTTAATTGCCAACAAACTTGAATACCAAACCCTAGGCTGTCCCCAACCAAGAAGGTACGGCAGTGAACTCATTGGTCGATCACATTGAAAAATCAAGCATCTCTAACTGGAATTTGATGGTTGGAATTGATTGTTCGTACTAGGTATTAGGCTTGAAAATGATCCAGAAATCAAACTCATCGCCCATCCCTTCTGTACATTGAAAAACATATTAATATTTCCCCGTAAAAATAATATTATTTTACAATATCATAATACTTCACTTATCTTATAAAACAAAAAAAAAATGGCCGCACAGAAATATGGTTAATATTTCAAATCCGTGCCTTTTGGTTCAAGACACATAGCATTGAACCCACAAATATATGTATGTAAGAGATAGTGTGGTCGGTGTGTGTTACTATTCAAAGACAGAAGCCATTGATGACAATGCATGGACCACTGCGAAGCTGCTTGAATTCAGATTTTTGTGAACTGTGTACTGTTGATGACGACGATAACGAGATTGTTTTCAAGGAACACATGATCAAGAGGAGTGCCTTCGTTTAATGTACAGACATGATCATGTCCTAGACTAGTTTTGATCCGAGGATAAATGTATCTAGGATGAGCAGCTGGTTTCTGGGTGTGTCTAGCCAATATAGAAAAGTTTACAGAGGATCAAAAACGAGCCTTCCATGTATCTGGGATGAGCAGCTGGTTTCTGGGTGTGTCTAGCCAATATGGAAAAGTTTACAGGGGATCAAAAACGAGCCTTCCATGTATCTGGGATGAGCAGCTGGTTAATTTGGGGTGTGTCCAGCTATTCTGGGAAAGAGTTTACAAATGATAAAACGAGCCCTCTACCTTGGAGCTAGCGTTGCCTTGTTAAACTTTATAAACACCTCAGATCCAATTCAGAGATGGATATTTGTGGAAATTAATGTTGTGTCAACAACGCTTCTGAGGGGCTAAACCAAGCGAGTTTCCCTACTCCTATGCTGTTCTTCATGGCTTATTAACGGTCTAGGCATATATACGTCTCTTGTCGGCTTAATTTGTCTCAAATTATATAAATTAATTAGTTTGTTTTAGAAATCAGTCTTTATACTGGAAAACATCTATATCAACCATAAGAAAGAAAGAAAAAACTTTTTTTTCCTTATTCTAATCGCTTGTTGTTTTCTACCCCCTCAAGATTGTTGATTTATACCTTGTATTAGCTTGTGAAATATTTTTTTTATATATAAACTTTATTGTCCCATATAAATAAATAAATAACTTACCTTTGACTACCAAAGGAAATTCAAAATATAAATAAATGGAAATCCAAGAAAAAAGTTGGGATTTAAATTTGCTACATGAAGTTATTATTTTTGTTCCAAGATTAAGTTTTATTCATGGATTATTTTAAAAGTGTATTTTTATATTGATTTGATACACTTTTTTAAAAAATAATTTTAAATTAAAAAAATTAAGAAATAAATTAACTTATAAAAAACCACTTGGAATTAGAATCCATTAGCCTCACTACCCGCACTTCGCCACGAGATCAAATTCTTTTTTTGTGCAAGAAATAATGTTCAGGTGTTGTATTTTTTTAAAAAAACAAACAAACATTCGACTTGTATCATAAACTCGACTAGATCAAATAAACTGATTTTATTTCAAGTAAACAAAAAAAAAGAAGGAAAAAAATAGTAGTTGAATCAAACACAAAAGAAAAAGTAATTAGAATAATATGAGAAGAAAATATTTTTTCAAAATGGGGCAAATGATATATCTCAATTCACAGCCTATTAAATATAAAAGAATAAAATGGGGTAAAAAATAAAAATAAAAAACAGTCATGATCAACTCGAGTTAGCATGATATATAAACCTATAACCCTGGTAATCAGAGCCGAGTCAACTTAGAATATCCGACCAAACCCACGACTCAGATCATGAAATTGAAATAACTGATAAAAAAATAAAGAGAACTATAAAGTTTTTTTTTTAAAAAAATCATGCTAACTTTTCAAACTCATAATTCAAGTTGTTAAACCCGAAACACTACCTGAAAAAACTATAAAGTCCAATTCTTAATCAATCAAATATTAAAGGATGGAATTGAGAAAAAAAAATTAACTGTATAAAAGAACTAAAAAAATAGCATTTTAAAAAATAAAAATAAAATACAAAATAAATTTTATATCTGATTAAAAGGTGAAATTAAAAAGAAAAATTAATTTAGTAAAATAATAAAAATAAAATAAAAAAACAAGAACCAAATTGACTTGAAAATAAAATTAAATTTTTCAATGAACTGTGAAATTGAAAAGAATAATAACTTTTATAAAAAATCTAAAAAAAATTAAAAATTAAAATAATAGGGATCAAATTAAAAAAATATAATACTATTAATTTGAATTGAAAAAGAAATAAAAAAATTGATAAAATAGCAAAGGAAAAACAATAAAAATCAAGTTAAAAAAATAATATATAATAAATTAAAATGAAAGAATAAAATTGAAAACAATATTAAAAAAAATTACATTCTTTCAATTCGAGTGCTATCTCAAACACCACTGTCTTGTATAAAAATTCGCGAATTCAAAACAATATTTACCTGAATTTCTCGTCTTCCACCCTATCTCGTCCGCCCAATGACTGTGCCCGTTGCTTTTTATGAAAATTTAATTTTTCTATTATTTTAAATTAATTTGTTTAATAATTTTTCTATTATTTTGATATATTAACAATAATTCTTTTTTTAAAAAAATATTTTAATATATTTATAAATAAAATAACAGTAACAAATCAAACACCTTAATTAACGACAATATTTTTTCTCCTTTCACGTCTTCTCTCTCGTGTCTGACTCTGCGAAAACTATCTACAGAGAAAGACCAAACCGTTTCTCTCAGAGAAGACCAAAACCAAAAACAAAAGTTAAAACCAAACCTAAACAAAAGCAAAACGCGTAAAACCTAAACTAATACCCTCTCTGTCTTTGTGAATGGAGCACCAGCAAGTCTCCTCTGTCTCTGCTGCTGCTCCGTTTTCAAAGAAGTTTAGTTATGACCGTGGACATGGCGGAAAGCATGTGTACGACGGCGTTTTTAGTGGCGGTGGTGGTGCAGTGAAGCTCGGGGCTCGAGTGTTGGATTATAGAGAGATATTTGGTGGGACTGCTGCTACTGCTTCATCGATTCCGATTCTTGATGTCCCCGAGCTGAATGAGAACAGTAAGGTCTCTTCTTTTGGTGCACAAAGGGCTGATTACGCCACGATTTTCGGTGGTTTTGGAGATGATGATTTTGGTTTGCTTCACGAAGAACTCTTTGCTAAACGAAAGAAAGTCAAGAGTTCTATCAATGGAACTCGGTATGTGTGGACTTAAACCCTGTTCTCTATCATTTTCCTTTTTTTATTTCGAAAGTTGGAATTTTTGAAGTTATATAAGTGAAATTTTGGATCTATAAGTATGAAAACGAGGCTTAATTTAAGGATTTAGTGGTTTAGACTTGAAGCTGTGCATGGTTATATGTTCTTAGTTTTAGCAGAACAAGCATGGAATTTGAAAAGAAGTAATGTCATAATGTGCTTGCCTAATTTAAACTTGGAAAGAGGCTGTAACAGGGGGTGTTCTTTTGCTTTTCAAGGAGGGGAGGAAACTTTTTCTTTAACGAATTCAAACATTTTTCTTCTAAAATGATAACCCTTGAGCCAAACAAAGAAATAGATGGTGTACTGCGAAAACATTCCCCAAAATTATGAGTAAATTCCGTTTAGTGTTTTGTTTGCTTGACAATTGAATGGATTTGTTGATGGGATATTCAATTTGTAAAGGTGGAAAATGATTATTTGTTTGTTTTGGGCCCAAAATTGTGTAGGTCTCTAGCCGAAGCAAGGTCGCGGAATGCCGGGTCAAAACATTCTAATGTCTCAAAAGAGCAAAAAGATTCATCACCTGAAGCACCATTCCAGTCGATTGATGGTGTAAAACTGCTTAACGTGTCTTATAATAAAAGCAACCCAGGGAACAAAAATGGGACAAATGGAATGACACGTGTTGCTCAACTTCATGCAGTTCCTGGCTATACTTTTCTAGTTGATGAAATCACCCCCTCAAAGATGACTGAAGGTGGCAAGCCAGCACGATCAGTCCTAAATGATTCTCATCTCAATGCTAATGTTGGTAAGAGTGTGAAGGAAGACACAGCTCGCAGGAAAGCTGTGTCAGGTCCACAACCCAGAATTGCTGACACAAATAGTTTTAGAAGTCCCGCTGAGTTTCAGAAGAAATCAAGTCGAAATAGATCCATTTCGAATGATATGCCTTTTGATGCGTTTGAAATTGGCCTAGGCAGACGTCCACCTTCAAGCTCACCAACTAATTCCAGCTATAATATTGGTGGCACCGATATATCAAAGAATTCCAAGTTTGGAGTTTCTAGAAATGATGCTTCTAGAGGTGCAGATTTACCAGCTTCTTCTGATGAGGAAATGGATGCAAATTCAGATGCTGCTGCCTCAGCAGCTGCACTTAGAAAGGCAATAGAGGAGGCTCAAATGAAGATTAAAATTGCAAAAGAATTGATGGAAAGAAAGAACGAAGGGTTTCAAAATCGTGCAAAGACAGGCTTTAATAAAAGCTGGAAAGCTCAGAAGAGCGAGGTTAAAACTGAAGAAAGATTAAAAAGATCCAATGAGCTGGTGGATCGGGAAATGCGTGAAAAAGAGGATACTGCAAAGCAAGAATTCACTGGCGTATCAGAGGGTAATGTGTCAAAAGCAAGCCAACTAACTCCAGATTTTGGAGATGAGAAGAAATCTTCTTTTGCTAATAATGCTGCTGGAGAAACACACAGCAAGGAATCCAAGTCAACTAGAACAGATAATAGGCTGGAAGCTGAAGACTGGGAATCAACAGAAGAGTTTTTTGAAGCTGCGGACTATGAGGATATCAGGGACATGCCATCAGAATTTGAGCAGTCAGACAATGCAGAGAAAATGGCATCATATAATCATGAAAATAAATGGAGCGAGAAGATGACTGCAGAAGAAAAATTAAAAAAGCCAGAGGAGTGCACTGAGGAAGTTTTTAATGAGGACAAGGTCGAGAGAGAACTAAATTCAATGGTAGGAGCATTTCAGTGGAATTTATATGCAAACTTTGTTAAGCCATCACAAGTTTGCCATCAGGAAGAAAATGAAATCAAAACGAGAATTTCTAATAACCATGAAGAAACTTATCAAACACCTACAGTCTCTGATGAATGGAAAGACTGTGAAACTGTGCTGGAAAATCTTCACCAACCTGAAGAAAACGTAAAACTTCCAGTCCAGGAGTTGGATGAAAATGAAGATATGAAGGAACTAAAAGATGCTCAGGACTGGGTCGAAACCAAGAAGAAACAAAGGGAGGCATTGGATCACAAGGAAACGGATAATAGATCAGATGAAGTTTCTATCAGGGAGGAGAATGACAGAGACCTTGATCAGATATATGAGAAAAAACAAAATGTGGAGGGACAGCAAGAAGAACGGGACAGGGTAGAATGTGAAATGAAACAAGGAGGTTGGAACCTAGAAGAATATGCGGAGAAACTAAATGATTTGCACAGGGGAGAAATATCAGGCGATGATGGTGAGACAGAAGAGAGTGAGAAGCCAGAAAAACTAGTGGATGATGAGGAGATACTAAAAAAAAATGATCAGATGAATAAACCTGAAGAAAGCACGAAACTTCCGGTCCATGAGTTGGAGGAAAATGAAGATATGAAGGAACTAAAGGACTGGGTGGAAATCGAGAAGCAACGAAGGGAGGCATTAGATCATAAGGAAACAGAGAATAGATCAGATGAAGTTCCTATTAGGGAGGAGAATGACAGAGGCCTCAATCAGATGTATGAGAAAGAAGAAAATGTGGAGGGACAGCAAGAAGAATGGGACAGGGTAGAATGTGAAATGAAACGAGGTTGGAACCTAGAAGAATACGAGGAGAAACTAAATGATTTGCACAGGGGAGAAATATCAGGCGAAGATGGTGAGACAGAAAAGAATGAGAAGCTGGATAAACTTGTGGATGATGAGGAGATACTAAAAATAAGTGATCAGATGAATGGACCTGAAGAAAACACAGAACTTCCAGTCCAGGAGTTGGAGGAAAATGAAGATATGAAGGGACTAAAAGATGCTCAGGATTGGGTGGAAACTGAGAAGAAACAAAGGGAGGCACTAGATCATAGGGAAACAGAGAATAGATCAGATGAAGTTCCTATTGGAGAGGAGAGCAACGGAGGCCTCGATCAGATATATGAGAAGAAAGAAAACATGGAGGGACAGCGAAAAGAATGGGACAGGGTAGAATGTGAAATGAAACAAGGAGGTTGGAACCTAGAAGAAAATGAGAAACTAAATGACTTGCACAGAAGAGAAATATTAGGCGAAGAGGGTAAGATAGAAGAGAGTGAGAAGCCAGAAGAACTCATGGATGATGAGGAAATAATCAAAAAGAGTGATCAGATGAATGAAACTGAGAATAGAGAAGAGAAGGCACACGAAGGGATAGAAACTGAGAGGATAAGATCCAAGAGTTGCCTGGGGGAACAAGATGAGAAGACCATGGAAGTGACTGAACAGGCCTTAAGATACGAGGGGGACAATCTTGAAATGGCCGAGGATGCAAATGAGCAGTGTGAAAATGAGAACCTGGGTGGGAGTGACAATGCCTTGGGATGTAAAATAAACTTTGCTTTTGGGGATTTAAAGGCAGAGGTACTTACTGCCAAGGAGAATGGAAGGGTAATGGGGGTAACTGAATCTTCCCCTCTATTACAAGGGACTGAGAAGGAGTCAGAGGCAGTTGAAGATGCGAACAACCTGGAGCAACAGAATTGTGAAATTGCAGGCCTCACTCAAGGTTTCATTGGACTCGATAGGATTAAGAAGCACACTGCAGATGTGACTGAGGCTCGTCTTAATGGAGAAAATGGGATATATTTAGGTGAAAGTGACATTAACTTTGATGACAAGCAAAATGAGCATCATGTGACAGAATACAAGAACATGTCCAATCAGGAAAAATGCTTTGAAGAAGTAACTAATGAAATGGATGATAATGGTAATGTTGATATCTGTGAACCTGAAGTTGGCACGGATAATGAAGAAAGTGAGAAAAGTTCGATATCATCTCACAATGAAAGATGGTCCAGTGACGAGACAGAATCACTTCATGATCCAGAGTGTTGTGTTGAAGAAGCTGCTCACGAATTGGGAGAAAATAATAATGATGTCAAGGAGTCTGAAGTTGCAACAAATCATGAAAAAGACAAGAATTCTTTTGAATCTTCTGATGAAGATAGATGGGTAGGTAATGGTGTAGATACTGAAGCAAGTCAGCAACCTATATTCGAAGGGCAAGGGAAGACCACAGAGATATCCTTGGAAGAGGAACCGAACCAAAGCACCAGCAAGAAAGAGGAGAATCATTGCAAGAATCCAGCAATAGAAGAGAAGGAAGCTGAAGATAATTTGCAAAGGAAATTGGAGGTGGAGAAGAAACACTTCAGTAAAAAGGAAGAAGTAAAAGTGAGGGAAATAGAAAGAGAAAAAGAGAGAATAGCTGTCGAAAGGGCAATACAAGAAGCTCGTGAAAGGGCTTTTGCAGAAGCCCGAGAAAGGGCTGCTGTCAAGAGAGCAGCTGCAGAAGCTCATGAAAGGTTAAAGGCTGAGGTCAGAGAAAGGCTAGGGAAGGCTCTTCTAGAGGCCAATAATAAGTTGGCAGCTGAGAAGGCCTCATTTGAAGCCAAACTAAAAGCTGAACGTGCTGCAGTAGAGAGGGCAACCGCAGAGGCCAGGCAGCGTGCCCTTGAAAAAGCTTTGTCTGAGAAGGTTGCTTTTAAAGCAAGAAATCAGGCTGAAAAGTCTGCAGCTGAGAGATTTTCAAGCATTTCAAAAGATAATGGGATGAATTCCAGAGTTAGTGTCTTTACTTGTATTTTCATTGCTTTTTTATGCTATTCGTAAAAGCATTTGGCATGGAAAATTAACTGTTGCGGAATTTCTAGCAGGATAAACAATGCAATGACCCAGGCCCTTCTAGCAGTTCAAGGTATCCAGGCTCTTCAAATCATGGTGGTAAGTACCTTAATATGATATATAGAAAGCTCTATCATTTCATAAGGATATTGAACTCACATGGGCTTCTATGCTGCTCCTAAGCAATACATTCACTTTTTTATTTCCCCACTCAACAGAAAGATTTAATGGAGGTAATGGTGAATCTGCTCCAAGGAATAAAGCCACATTGGAAAGGCATCAAAGAACAGCAGAGCGTGCGGTATGCTCCTTGCACCTGATTCAGATATAGGAATTTTAATTCTTCGACTTCTGACTAGTATGCTTCTTGTTTTGGTCTCTTCCAGGCAAAAGCTCTCGCAGAGAAGAATATGCGCGAACTTCTTGCTCAGAAAGAGCAGGCAGAAAGAAATGTAATTAGCTGCTCAAATAAGATAAGAAAACATTTCTAATTTCATTTAGTTTTTTAATACTTTTCTCACTGTCTTCTACTGAATATCGATGGCAGAGACTGGCAGAAACTTTGGAAGCTGATGTCAAGAGATGGTCAAGTGGGAAGGAGAGGAACTTGCGTGCTCTGCTTTCAACACTGCCATATGTGTGTAGAAACCTTCCCGCTTATACCCGTCCATAAGTTCTATAAATTCACTCCATGATGCATTACGGATTTATGATTTTCTTCACAATTTAGTGACCTTACATTTACTAGCTAACTTATTATATCACTTTTCTAGATTTTAATACATTATAAATTGATTATTTGTTATGTTTAAAATAAATATCCATTTGTGCTCAAATGGGATTATCTCATGCGCTATCCCCTTGAAGCTTCTTTTTCTAACAGTATTTTCCCTTGCTTGCAGATCCTTGGCCCGGATAGTGGCTGGCAGCCAATTCCTTTGACTGAACTTGTGTCAAGTACTGCTGTGAAAAAAGCTTATCGCAAGGCCACGCTATTTGTTCACCCTGACAAGTTGCAACAACGAGGTGCAAGCATACAGCTGAAATACACCTGTGAGAAGGTTTTTGATCTTCTAAAGGTGTGCTACTGTTTCCTCTTCTCATAGGAAATTTATCTGTAGCTTGTCATGGCCTAGTTGGACTAAAGCATGGATAATTGCAGACGTCTTGGTCTTTAACTTTAAAAATGGCACTTAACAACGTATTGCATTCAGGATGGAAACTAAGCCTTAATGCCATGCAGCTGTTATGTTTTTCATCCTTTTCTCTGTCCTTGAATTGTTCAACTGATGCTCTTTTCTTTATTTTTTTCTCCCAGGATGCCTGGAACAAATTCAGTGCAGAAGAACGGTAGACAATGTCAAGTCTCATCCTTACGGTTGCATTCTCTGGAGAGAAAATTCATGTCCAAGTTTGCATCCTCAATCCTTTAGTGTAGGCAATACACACCCACATTTGTATCCTTGGTCTTTAATACTTAGGCCATTTCTTGTAGTGCACTCATATGCCCATTTATATGCAATTTCAAAGCTGTCAAAAGGGGTCCTTGCTGCTAGTTCATACTTCAATGTGCCCCTGGTTTGATCCAGACCAAAAAATGCGGGGTGGGGGGATGTCAAGCGTAGATATAATATGCAGAAACTATAAATCTTCAAACGGACAATGGTAACTAAATTGCAGCTACCTTTGTTGTTCAAGTTTCCACAGAAAAACAAATGCACGGATTCCACCCACAAGATTCTACGTCCCTTCAGATTAAATGAAGTTACGAACTAGGATGCTTTGGGATTGGGGTATGGCTGATCTGAGATCGCAAGCCAAGCATGTGCAGCTTGATTACATCATCTTGCACGCTCCTTGATCACCAACGGTGGAATATTTTTTAAATCTCATTCTATCTTGGGTAAAATTTAATAATCAATGTTATTAAAGAACATGTAAAATATTTTTTTTAATTCATTTACGATAATGAATTTTCTCTTGATTACTCATGTATCCTCATATAATTTATATTATATTTATTCTCTATTAATTTATTATCTACATATAACAATATCAAATCTTAACAAAGATAATTCAATGAATAAGCCTGAAACTAACAGTAAATTGGGTTTTACTTATTTCCTGCATGAGAAGCTTAAAACCTTTGTAATCAATAGTTTTGGAAAAAAGCAGCATATATGCCTGAAATCCTTCAAGTACTTGATGACAATATGCAGCCTCTTCCTTTTGCCTATGCAGGCCACGCATCAGAGTACACAACATCAGCTCCTCTAACGGATTCCTGTGGGTCTTTAGTAATCTCAAATTTTCCGATCCCAAACTGTTGTGCCTTCTATACAGTTTCCGCATCAGGCTCAAAACCTTTCGGGCAAGCACAGACAAAGTGGAAAGGAATCACAGCAACCAAGAGTATACAACGTTATTCCCGACCCCAACATAAACAACCTGAATTTGTAGCAGTAGACAGATTTAGCTTAGAATCGTATGCAACTCGTGTAGTGCAAAGACAAAACAAAGCATACATAGAAAGCATGATGAACTAACCTTGGTTCCTTCCAACCGGCCACCATGTTCAATTTTCATGAGAGCATCAGCCATTATTTGGCAAAGATGGTCGTCATCAGTCAGGCTATTAATAACAGGCACTGTTGCATATTTTGCCAGGTCAGGGATGTCCTGCAAAAGAATAAGTAAGCAACTGCATTTGCAAATACGTCATGCAAGGAACTACCTTTAAAGCTAGCTTAAAAACACCTCAAAATCCCTAACAACTCACTCGTTTCCAAGCCACGAACCTTAATCAAATTCTGAGCAACTCAGTTTGCGCAACCCCACATGCATGAAAGGAATTAAACATAAATATTGAACTATCAGAATGAATTTAAATTACAATAAACATAAAAAAAAACTACCAGCATACCTTATGAGCAAAAACACATGCCATAAAAAAATTGAATTAACTAAGTAGAAAACCCTAAATCTTTTTTGGTTAGGTTGTGTTTGATTTCAAAAGTCTAAATTTAAATGAATTAGACCGAACTGCAATATTAAATCCTATTATAAAAGGCTAAGAAAAACCTAAAATTAAACCTATACTCACAACCCTGGTCATTGATTTTATATGTTTGTTGTTTATTTTTGTAGTGAAAATCGTGTTTTATAAAAATTTAAATTTATTTTCTTGAAATTAATTATTTTTTGATATTTTTAAATTTTTTTGATATTATATTGATGTCAAAATTAAATTTTAAAAAATAAAAAATATATTATTTTTATATATTTTTAAATAAATTGTTTTTTTGAAAAACAACCAAATACTAAATACTATCTAAATTGTAGCACCCTCTCTCACTGCTCTCTTGTTTTCTCTCTCCCCAAATCACAGCCGCCTCCCCCTCACTCACTGTTGTCTCAATCTCTCCCGATCACCAGTTCTCTTTAAGACCACTCAAACTTTTGATATATTTCCCGAATGATTTTAAATTCTTTTCTTGCCTAATACTTACGGTCAGGCCTTCGAGTGTTGTAGTGGGTGTTAGCTATCAAGCTAAGCATTTATTTGATTTTTTTCTTCAAACAAAAAAATTAAGTCCCTTTCATCTTTTGTTCTCATTTTTCTTATCGTTTTATAATACTTTTAGGAGGAAAAGTTGAGTGAAACGTTTTGTTTAGAGACTAGTGCCATGGAATTTACTGTTCTAGGACCAATGACACTTTGACTATTACTTCAAGACTTCGAGTACCTTTCAGCCAATTTTTGGTTTCAAGGACAAAAAAAAAATTGAAATGGCTTGTTTGTTTGTTTTTCATGGTTATGATCTAATAGAGCAGGCTTCTTAGAGGTTTATTCTGTGTTGTACTTGATCAAAGATGGAATAGTCTGAGTTTTATAGAGATTCATGACGCTTGTACCTTTTTGGATGGAAGAATGTTCATAAGGTTTTGTCGGGTAAAAACTAATTTAATCAAATTAAAATTGATTAGTTTAAACTGGTTTTGGTTTTGGTTTGATTTTGAATCTTTAAAAAAAATTAATTTAATTGTTATTTTCTATTTAAAACAAAATTGAACTGAAAATAATTATCCTGGCCATTCCTTGATTAAAAAAAAACACAGAAATGCAAACGACAAAAAGGTTTTTATTTGTCTTTTATTTTTAATCATAATTCAATTAAAAGGTACAATATAGTAAATTGTTCAAAGCCAACGATGAACATAATTTGAGAAACAAAGCACATAAAACAGGCCATTAAGTGGGCAATAACCTTACACCACTATCATGGTGCGAAAGCCGTCGGCGGCAAATCCAAGGTCAAAGACCACAATTATTTGTAGTGTATAGCTTGTGCGATTGGCATTCGTCTAGTTATGGAATAACGGGACCGTGGAACAATCAGGACGCAGGGACCACTTCATTTTCTTTGCATTCCTCGACGACTTGTTTCTTATGAGAAAGGGGAATTAGTCCCTTTTCTCTGCATGTTTCCACAGCACCTGCGAACATGTCCTCCAAGCTGTATTTGAACTCAAAACCCAAGTCCGTCAGCTTTTTGGATGAGAAAGCAACACACGCCAAATTCTCATCAATATCTTTGAACCTGATCCGACAAGATTTAATTAATTAGGCCCAGAGAAAGAAAAGGATAATAACTATCAAGGGAAAGGATAATTTATGATTGTTTTAGGTGAGAAAGTTACTTAGCAGGGACATTGTATTCTGGGTATTTTTCTCGGAGTAATTTAGCAAGATCGTGAATGTTAGCATCATCCGAGTTGCAGATGTAGCGGCCCTCTGCTTTTGGATTCTCATACAAAAAGATGTGAGACATGCAGAGGTCATCCAAGTGCACATAATGTCCCTGCTTTAAAATCCCATAATGAGCTTCATTTCCTGTTGTCGCAAGAAAAGTATGGTTCCCTATGTCATATTCAAAAACACTAATTTAATAATCAGCACAAAAAAGGGTAGGAGATGCAGTACCAGTGATCAGTGAAAGTGCTGTCAGGAGACTTGGTGGCATTGATTGCATGATAAATGGGCCAACAACAAGAGTTGGTATGATGCTGATAAAATCCAGGTTATTCTCTTTAGCAAAGTTCCATGCAGCTTGCTCTGCTAAAGTCTTGGACACGAAATACATCTGGCCCCCATGGTACGTTTAAATATTTATATTAATTAGAAATTTCATGTTTTGATTTTGTACAGCAAGGGAAGAAAGGGGGAATTAATTAGGTGCTTAATATAGTACTAACCCATCCAGTCATTTTTATACTCTGAACAAAGTCCAAATCACTCCAGCAGCTTTCATCGTACACTGGTTTTCTCTTTTCTTCAACATCCACAGTTCCTGCAGATGACGTGAATACTATCTTTCTAACTGTTTTTGAATTGGCACATGCTCTCATGATGTCCAGTACTCCGTTGATTGTTGGCTTGATCACCTCGTTCTGCCAAAACATTAATGATTTCACTGTAATTCCAAAATTGTTTACTAGCAATTACCGTTTTTTACCATTATATTTTGCTACCACGAAATTAGCTTAATGAAGCAAAATACAATAGTCCAAAACATGCTTAAGCTGCCGGCTATCAACATTTTTCCGGCGAATGATATAGTGGAGGAAATTAGTTCCAGTCTCTCGTAAGCTGGGTAATCGCCTTTGGCAGAAAAACTGTTGGCATTTTCAAAGCTGGTACAGTTAGAAATCATGTATACCTCGGGGTCCTTGGACTCAAAATCCATGGGAGTGGCAACATGGAACACTCCTGTGCACCCTTGAATTGCTTCATCATAACTCCCCTCTACAGAAAGGTCAGCTTTCCATAAAGTCAAGTGGGTTGATGCCTTTGGCAATTCCAGCAAATGCTTCACCTTCTTCATGTTATCTGTCAGGGAGAAAATAACAAGAGAAAATCATAAACCAAAGCTTCAATGAAACTGATGTATATGATGGTCGAAAGGGGCTGACCAGGGTCTCGGACGGTGGCTCGGACAGCATAACCTTTCTCTAGTAGTCGCATAATTAGCCATGATCCGATGAAGCCTGATGCACCTGTCACACACACTGTTTCAGCTTCTGTTCCCATCTTTAATTTTCAGACAGATGGTGGAGAGAACTCGGGTCAGGTAGGAAATTGAAAGCAATGTCTGGTGTTTCTAATCTAGAAAAGCTTGGTAAGGCTTCTCGGCGTTGCTTGCTTGTCTCATAAATAGATACGTCCAGTTCTTGGGCCACCAATTTTAGTTAACTTTTCTGGTACGGCCTACCACGCATCAATTTTAGTTAGCCATCAAGCAGATGATTAGCTGAGCTGACAGTCTTCCCTCGTGTATAAGGTGGATGCAGCTACACAATTTCCTGCCTGCATGATTTGTGCCTTTGCCATCTATATTCTATTTTAAAACGGCCAATTACGAGCTGTTCTAAGTTTTCCTAGTTCAGCGAGGGAATTGTAAGAATGTGTCAAAAAAAAACATCGAATTATTCAAGTTTCTCTGTTAATGCTGTGTACATGTTGTAAAATTGTGTTTGAATTTAAAATGCATCAAGTTAATATATATATATATATATATATATATAGGAAACAACAAGAATTAATTAATATAGCTTTTAATAGCAAATAATTCTTATTCTTGTTGTTTCCTATATATATATATATATATATATATATATATATATATATATATATATATATATATATATATATATAGGAAACAACAAGAATAAGAATTATTTGCTATTAAAAGCTATATTAATTAATTCTTGTTGTTTCCTCTTTCACACGTATTTTTAATACATACCAGGTAGAGTTTAGTAACGTATAACCCAACAATTTAAAATTAAATGTTTTTGAATTTTTATGTAAAATAGCTTTTAAAACAAGTTATGAGAAGTAGTGTTGTTTTGAAAATATTCCAAGCCAAAAAATCAAATATATTAAATATTTACAGATTTTATAATAAATAATGGACTTTTGATGCACTGATAGAGTTTAAATTGTAGATTTTAATTTGAAACTTTTCCACCATCAATATAGCTAGCGGTAGAATTATATTTCTATGTGGAAAAAGCTGAGGGAAAAAAAAGAGAGAAAGCATAAAAACTTAAAAAATGTTATTTTGAAAATTAAAATAATAATAAAAATTAAAGTAGCTAAGAATGCTCTTTTTCATCATTTTTTTTTAAATAATTTTCTCTCATTCCATCCTTCATGAGATTCTATCCATATGGTGATATTTCACCGAAAAAACAAGGAAACTAAAATACTAAAAAAATAATAATTTAAAAGTGGAAGCATCCGTTATCGTTTTCTATATAGCAATAATGGTGCTAAATTAAAATTTTTAAGAATTACAGAGATATCATTAAAAAACTCGATTAATGAGGTGGAAGTGACAGTAAATAGCATACAAAGAAAAAAACAAGAGAAAGACAAACTTATTACGCAATCGTTAAAAAGTTATTTTTTAAAATATTTTTTATTTAAAAATATATTAAAATTATATTTTTATATTTTTTAAAAATTATTTTTGACATCATCATATCAAAATAATTTAAAAATATTAATTTGAAATAGAAAAAAAAATTAATTTAAAAAAAAACACTTTTAAAATACAAAAACAAATAGAGTTTTCATCTTAAAATAGAATATAGTGACCATAATCATGATTAGTGTAAAAATAAAATTTATTTCAAATAATGTAAAGGTAGTGTATTTTTTTTGTGATGGTATTGTGTTTTTAAAAAAAATTGATTTTTTTAAATTGATTTTTTTGTGTTTTTTTATGGTTTTAACATGATGATGTTAAAAATAATTTTTTAAAAAATAAAAAAATATTATTTTAATATATTTTCAAACAAAAAATACTTTAAAAAATTTATAATAATATTAAACACCACCATAAAGCCATCAACCCAACAACCTTGGACTTGATATAGATCTATTTGTTTTTGTGTTTTAACAGTATTTTTGAAAAAAAATTAAAATATTTTTATTTTATTTTATTTTAAATTAATATTTTTTATATTTTTGTATCGTTTTAATGTGCTGATGTTAAAAATAATTTTTAAAAAATAAAAAATATTATATATTTTTAAATAAAAACAATTATTATCAGATATCCATTATAATAATAAGAGATGACGAGTATATTATTGTGGTGGACTAGTAGCTAGTCTGACCGTTTGTCAACTTCCAGAATGTTTTTGGTGAGCTCTCAGTCAAAAGGAGTTTGGTGGAGCCACGTCATTCGTCCGATCAACGCATTTAATTCGGTGTCCATTGATCAGCTCCTCGTTGCGCACGTGAGTTATACCTGTACGCAATTCTTACAAGGTCAGATAACCTCTTGAGTCTTATGACAGCAAATTTTGATTTTAATTTTTAGTTTTAAATGCATTTTTTATATGGTGAAAACAAGTTAAATTAATAGTGTATTTGATAAAAAATGATTTAAAGCAATTTATATATATATATATATTGGTATTGTTATGGTATTGCTTTTCAAAATGTTTTTAAATATATCAAAATATTTTTTTATTTTTAATATTAACACATTAAAATAATTTAAAAACATATAAAAAATTATTTAAAATAAAAATATATATTTTTACATAAACATTTTCTAACCTAAAAATAAACAGGGGATAGTGAAGTGGATTGACCACGGTTTTTTTTTTTTCAACAAGTGGTGTAACAGTTATCGAAAACTGTTTTTTTCTCAAATGACTTGTTCAGAAATTTCAATTATTAGATTTGAAGAATTCCCTAGAAATATAAAAGACTAATAAGTCTATTTTGCTTGAGGTTGCTTAAGTGGTCTTCGGAGGAGGAATTTGTTTTTAATTGATGAGAGTTCTTGTCCTTCATCTCATAAATAAATGTGAGTAAAAAAATTAAAAAATTAATTAAATTGAGAAAATAAAAAAAAATTAATTGATAAAATCCAACCATGAAAAAAAAATCAATTAAATTGATTGGAATTTTAAAAAAATAACCAGTTTGGTTTGATTTTGGTTTTATAAGTCTGAAATTAAAAAAATCAAATCGGATCTAAACAAAAAAACCAAAAATAATCAAGTCAAACTAAAAAAATCAAATCAAACTGATTTAAATGAAACCAAAACAAATTGTTCTAGAAGACGAAACGGAATCAAAATTAGTTTTGAATTAATTTTAATTATTTTTTTTGAAAAAAAAAACATGGAACGAAATGAAAATGATTACCCTGAATTCATCAGACCAATCTCCAGTCTTGTACGTGATAAAGGAGTGTGTTTTCAATTATTAAGTGTTCGTGTCCTCGTTTGATTGGTGGTCGATAAACCATGTTTGATCATGGGTGTGTGCAGGTCTTGTCCGGGGAGGGGCCCGCTGTTTGGCTGCACTTCTTGCCGTGTTCGCCATCGAGGCACTGTCGGGCCCAAAGCGAAGGTGGGGTTGCTTTGGGGCAAATCAAGCTATCAAGGCCATATGGGGACCCACACCAAGGATACCAATTCAAACTACCTCGGTTTTTTAATGCAATTTCCATGTAATTTTCTTCCTTGTTAATGTCAAAACGAGGTCAATTATTTTTTTGACAGCACGGTAATACAAAACTCAATTAAAAAAATAAATAAATAAAAACTGTGAAGACTATATTTCAAACCTAATTTTTTAGTTAGTGTCACAGTATAAAATGTAGTTTTAATAGTTACCAAATACGTTTTTGTATTTTTTGTACTGCAAACATAAAAATAGATACAAAACAAACGAAACCTAAATTAATACATTGATTTCTTCTAAAATTCTTAACTTTTCTTATCTATCAGTATTTTATTGTATCATTTTGGGTTGTATTTTATATATATATATATATATATATATATATATATATATATATATATATAAATTCAAAATATTAATTCAAATGCATAATTTTGATTTAAATTCAAAGATAAATTAACTTAAAACTATGCAATTTAAATTTCAAACACAATATCAAATATCTAAATATAATTTTAAAATTTAAATATTTCTATTTAGTAACCACTAAATTGTTGTCTCGCGCTTCTTGTGAGTCAGATCAATTTTTTTTAATGAAAAAAAAATCTAGGCATAGCTAATAATTTTCTAATAGAAAAAAAACACGTGAGAGTTGACCTGATCAACTTGGATAACTAGTAAAAACATAGTTTGACTACAAAAAAATTCAAGATAATATCCTTTTTAAAAAAATATTAAGATGACAATATACTAGATTGAACTATGTCAACCTGGTTAACTTTTTAAATTCACGACTCGGGTCATGAGACCATGACAACCCCTTATAAAGTAAATTAAAATAAATTATAAAATTCAATTATCAATAAATTCATTATTAAACGATGAAATTAGATAAAAAAAATCAATTTGAAAAAGGAACACAATAAAATGTTCCAAGTCTACTCAGATCATGAGACTTGGATAATTTTATAGAAAACAAACTAAAATAATTAACAGTCTAATTTATAATCAACTAAATATTGAAGATGTTAAGTGATGAATAAAAAAAATCAATATCAAAAATAGATAAAAAAAAAAACTCAAGTCAACCATATTAACTCACCAAACATGTGACATAAGTCTTAAGATGGAGATAATAACATAAAAACCAATTCACAGTAAATTATAAAGTTTAATTTATAATAAATAAGTGTTGAATGATGAGATTAAAGAAAAAATATATTTAAAAATAAAAAATATATTATTTACAAAACAGATAAAATGAAACTAGAATAGCTAAGTTGGATATACCAGTTATTCCAGACAAAATTGAAATGAGCCGACAACCTTGACACGGAGCAAGGAGCGTGCCCTTCTTGGAGCTTAATTCAGGTTGCTTGCACTCAAAGAGCTTTGGGACCATAACAGTTTCGGGTCTCCATCCATCCGAGGCTAGATCGTGACTGGGAGCCTTCTCCAGAAAAGCATAAAGTACGGCCCATCATTTATGCTAGCTTCATCACAGGGACAAGAATCGAGAGAATATACTGAACAAAGAGATCGACTTCAAGGCAAGCTGCGGTCTGCTTCATGACATACCCAAATACACAAATCTAGAATCTCGTTATTCCAACTAACTCCCTTATATTTGCGAACCTGCACGTTCGGAGATGACAACCGAAAAATAAAATTCGTAGTCTGTAACTAACGTGTTGCAGATAATAACTAGATGTCATGCTCGCCAGATGTCAGCTTATGGTATGTTTGTGTGTTACAGTGAATTCATAAAAAAAAATATAAAAAAAAGTTCATATAAAGAAATATCTTCTTTTTTTTTATTCGAGAAAACCCCACTTCCCGGAAAGCGCACTTTATGGGCCCAGGTAAGTGAGTAAAACTCTGGCTGTCCCAGGCTCTTACAAGAGGTGCACGTCCTGACTCGAACTCGAGACCTGCTGTGCACATCTCAAGCCCTTTCCCACCATGCTACGCCCCTTGAGATAATGTTTTCAAGAAAAAAAACTACAAAAATAATTTTAGAAAAAATATATATAAAAAAAATGAAAGGGAAAAAAACCATGTAGAGAAACAATGTAGTAATCTATAGTGTTTTGTGAAGAAATATACAGTTGTAATTCTTAATCAACTCAATATTAAAAAATAAAATTGACAAAGACAATTTTGAAAAAAAAATCATAACAAAAAAAATAATATGAGGAATGACTGTAGCAATCCACAGTGTTTTAAAGAAAAAAAAGTACAAAATTAAATTCTCAATTAGCTTAATATAAAAAAAAATAGAAGCAATAAAGATAATTTTGAAAAAAATCATATAAAAAAACAAAAATAGTAAAAAACCAAAAGAAAAAAACAAGACCCATGTAGGGAAACACTACAGCAATCCACAATGTTTTGTGAGGAAAGCTACAATTGTAATTCTCAACCAACTCAATATTAAAAAAATAGAATCAACAATGATAATTTTGGAAAAAATCATAAAAAAACATAAAAACCATGTGAGGAAACACTGTAGCAATCCACAATGTTTTAAAGAAAAAAACTATAAAGCTAAATTCTTAACCATCTCAATATTAAAAAAAAATCGACAAAGATAATTTTAGAAAAAAAAACATGCGGAAAAACACTGTAGCAAAACAAAAACCATGTAGGGAAACACTGTAGTAATCGACAATGTTTCAAATAAAAAAACTATAAAGCTAAATTCTCAAACAGTTCAATAGTAAAAAAATAAAATCGATAAAGATAATTAATATATATATATATATATAAAAGATAATTTTGAAAAAAAAATTAAAAAAAAAAAGAAAAAACGTGGGGAATGGAAAAAAAACAAACAAACATGTGGGGAATGGAAAGAAAACAAAAAAAAACATGTAGGGAAAGCTACAGTACTTTCCTCACGTGTTTTAGAGTAGTGGTTAATTGTTGCTTGTGAAATTGTACTTATATTGTAAAATATTTTTTTATTATATTATATTTTTTTATTTTTTTATAGTACAAAACAAAAAAATATTAATTTTATTTCACATCAATGAAATAGAAGTCATGTAAGTGTGATGCTACATGTATGAGATTTCTTTTTATTTTACCCTTTTTATTTTTTTCTATTTGATTTCATCTTTATTGTTTTGATTTTTTTTTCTTTGTAAAGTTTTTAAATTATTTTTTACTTGATTTCATCCTTTAACTTTTAATTTGTTTGGATTTTAACTTCTTGGTTAAATTCGTGTCTAAGATTTTATGGGATGCAAATTTTAAAAATTAACTTATCTTTAAGGGATTCGCTCGGGATTTATTTGTTTTATTTAATATTTTTTAAATCTAATGTGTTTTCAGTTTTATTCTTTGATATTTATTTAATTAGATATTGAGCTCTATTTTTCTTTTCAGCTTCTTGTGTCCTTTATATTATCCTTTGTTTTTTTTATTTGATTGGGTTCTCTAGGTCTTTTATTTTATTATTTTTAATTAAGTTTATTTTTATAAATAAATTTTATTATTGAGTTAAAGAGAATTGATTGGTTGAATATAAACGGATGACCACTCTTCTTTTTTTCTTTCTTGTGACATTACTCTAGCAACTCATATAACTTTTTTTAATGTTGCTATGCACTCTTTTGTTGTGGGGTTTGAACCATCTCAGCAAGGTCCTCTGATGGTAAGCATTGTCCACAGTAGAATAATGGTGAATCTCCACCGAACTTTTATTTCCTTTTCTTTTGGGTATGATATTAGCAGCTTTTTTTATTTTAGTTAATTATTACCAAATATTCCATATATGGTTTGTCTGGTATCGTTGTTTATGGTTTAAATCAGACTATTACATTACTAGGTTTTATTGAATCCAGTCAAGTTAATGACTCGAGTATTATGTTTTTCTTTTTTTCTTTATAAATACTACCATTATCTAAACATCCATGTTGTGTGTTTAAAAAAAAAAAAAGGCTTGGGGCATAGCACAAGTTATATGTCTAGTGAGGAATTGAAAGGGAATGAAAGTTACATCAAAATGGAGATTTTAAATTATGGTTCACATGGTAGGTAGCTACATGTTCATGGCAAGAAATTGTGGACATGGAGTTTCGTGTAAGAAATCTGTGACATTCTCGGCTGATGTGAGCTCAAACCGTTCCTTGTTCTCACTTCGAAGCCGTGCATTAGAGCCCAACTATGCCACCTAAGAGGAAAAGGTAGAGTACTCTCAAAACTGTTGGTTTTATTGATATTGATGTCTACTGCTATAATTCAACGCGGAGTTCCTGAAATTCATCAACCATGTTCAGCACCGACTGTTGGCGGAGATGTTGAAATCATAGATATAGAGTAATTGTAAATGTAGTCACGGTAGTCATTATTTTTTAAAATGATTTTTATTTGTAAAATATTAAAATAATATTTTTTATTTTTTTAAAAATTATTTTTGAAATCATTGTATTAAAATAATTTTAAAATATAAAAAAATTAATTTTAAATAAAATAAAAATAATAATTTTTATAAAACGCATAACTTCGGTAACCATGAGATAACTCCCTTTCGATAGGACTAGAGAACTAAACACCTCAACATGCCACTTGATGAACTACGTACAACAATAAACGTTTAGCAGGAGATAACTCGCTTTTGCTAGGGTCTCATTGTGCCTTCGGATCTTTGGTGAACCTTCCTCGTACAACATCACCAGCCGTAGAATACTCACACTCAAAACACAGTGTCTCCAGGGTCAAATCAACTAAACATGCCACTCCTAGATTTTCAATGCCCCTGGTTTCTCCTCTGAGTTTCCTCAGGCCAGTGCTTCACCAGGTTATCTCACCTCCGACCAATGAAGCCTCCGAAGGGCTTGTCCTAAACGTCCCCGTGACTTGCGCTTGATTTTGGAGCCGTTCAGCTACCTAGACGTATAAAAACTGGCAAATTGGTACAGTGGTAATCCGTGTGTGCGCGCGCGCGCGCCTGTCAACGATTTCTAAACTAGGCCATCAATCTTGTGGATCCTAGCATCCTCATGTGAAGCCCTATTGAATACTTGGATGAGATATAAAAAAAGAAAAAAGATTTAAAGATTATTAAGGCAATCTACTGGATTTTAACAACCAACACACACTTTGAATTCCCAGGCATCGAATTTCGAATTCCGAAATGCCATTTCTGAAATAATTTATAGACTTTTCCGAAGCTTGTTAATTACATTCGAGAAGGAGGAGAAATTTTATAATACCAAAATCGAAAATTAACATATTTAAATCATAATTTTGCAGTTTTTCACAGTATTTCATCCTAAACTCCAATGAGAACCTTCGAATAGTGATAAAATTTTCTCTAATCATAACCGGAGGATCTGAAAATGAACCTCTGCCTTCAAATACACTGCCAAAGCATCAGTTACGTTTCTAACCAGTCATTTATTAACTTTAGGCCGTAGGTAAATGTTTTTTTTTAAAAAAAAACATTATCTTGTCTGTTATAGTTTTTATCAACCTTTATATTGCATTGGTTTGTGAGATAAAAAAAGACGAAGATACTAAGAATAAAAGACACAGACAGAAAGACAGATAGCTTTGAAATTAATTTTTATACACTTAAGCATGGTCACCCACATGCCTATTTTTGAATCCTGTTACAGTAAAGTGACATCTTTTTTTTTTGTTTTTTCACCCACCTCAATTGATAGGGCCGGAGAAATGTACACTCAATAAAAGAAACTGCAGACTTGTTGAGATTGCAGGGACATAATTCTTTGATGCATTGAGAAAAAAGGCAGGAAAGGGAGAGGAAAAAACATGAAGCACTGGGGCCTCACTTTCTCTGTGATTCTTCTCATTCAAAAACTGGGGATTTTTCTCCAAGTGGAGACAGATGAGGGGTTCATAACTACCAAAGGAGTGCAATTTTTGTTGGATGGTAGCCCATTTTATGCAAATGGCTTCAATGCCTATTGGCTAATGTACTTTGCAACTGACCCTTCACAGAGAGACAAAGTGACAGACATCTGTTTTCCAAGAAGCTAAAGAACATGGCCTCGCAAGAACTCGGGCTTACAATGATGGTCAAGATAGAGCTTTACATGTCTCACCTGGCCACTACAATTAACAAACTTTCCAGGCAGTCATGAACTCATGATATATATATCTTGCCTGGTAACATTCTTTTTAGCCTTTTGAAATTCTCCATCCTTTGTTAATGATATGGTTTATCCTTTGTTAAAAGGTTAAATAGCTACTAGGAAGGAAGCTAGGAGGCATGGTATTAAGCTAGTTTTGAGTTGGGTGAACAACTATGTTGACTTTAGAGGGAGAAAAATTGTATGTGAACCAGGCAGCCAGTCAAGGATACTACAAGAGTCATATCAAGGTGAGGCCCGTGAGGGTGACTCTCCTTCTGTCTCCTTGCCATTGTTGTCATTATTCATCCTCTCATGGCTGACAGCTTGAGAAACAAATGATCCAACTAGTGTAGTCTCTCTCTCTCTCTGTCAATGTCCTTTCCTTCTATCTTTGCTGTATATATTGCATAGGCTATTCTCACAAGACGTAACAGTATCACCGGAGTCGCTTTCAAAGATGAGCCAACAATAATGGTTTGGGAGCTCATGAATGAACCCAGATGTGTCTCAGATCCATCAGGAAGGACCTTTCAGGTTAGCTAGACTTCTCCCCATCTTATCTTTTTTATTGTACATGTCTGATTCTCTTCATGAATACAGTATTTTCAGCCTTCAATATCTCTCAGCTCTATTATCTTTTGAATCTTGGGAGTTTATTAGATTTGTTTGTTTGTAAGAAAGTTATTTTTTTAAAAAAATTATTTATATAAAAAATAAATTTTAGAAAAGTAAATTATTTTTTTATGTTTGGTAGTGTCATAAAAAATAAGTTGAAAAACACTTTTCAGTATTTAATTAAGTTATGAAAAATAAACTGAAAAATAGCTTATTGATGTTTTTTTTTTATTTTCAAGTTTATTAAAATAATAATGAATAAATTTTACAAATTAAAAAGTTGAATGAGAATGAAATTGAAAAAAATCTAATTTCATAAATTATTTAAAATAAATTAAATTAAAATTAAAATAATTAAAATTAAATTTAACAGATAAAAAAATTGAAAGATAATGAAATTAAAATAATTATAATTATAATTTCATAAATTATTTTAAATAAAATAAGTAACAATAAAAAAAATAAGGATCAAATGTGATAGATAAAAAATTTCAATTTAAAAAATGATAAGAAAAAAGTAAATAACAATCATAAAAATAAGAACCAAAGTTAATATAAAAATCAAATTAAATCAAAATTTAAGGGATGAATTTGAAAAAAAAATCAAACAAAATATATAGCAATCATAAGTTTGAAGATCAAATTTGACATAATCAGCAAATAATATGATATTTTTAGATTTTTCACAACTTCTGAAAAGTGTTCTCCGCTCAAAATAAAAGGAAAATACTTTCCTGAAAATCAAGTCAAATTTTCCTTTAACAAGAAAGTGTTTTTCGTTGACTAACTTTTCTAATGGTAAACAAATACATGAAAGTTTAGAAAAATAGTTTCTAAAAAACCAATTTTCAAGAAATAAACACATCCTTAATATTATTTTCCAAATCTGTTCAGATCACTTAAGGGGTTATAGAGATTATTTTTCAGAATATATTTTATTTAAAGATATGTATAAAATATTTATAAAAAAAAAACAAAATTAAATTGCAGAGCTAAACACCTTCAAATTGAGTTTGTATGCTCACAGGAACTCACCAGATCAGATCTTATCTGTTAGATTTCCTGCCACCAACCCTCGAGGTTAACGCAATAAATTTAATTTAACTAACAGGTCCAGTATTCCTGTTGGTATAGGATTAGGTGAGAATTCTGGTAGCATTAATCTTGTTAACGTGGTCGGACAAAAACAAGGTCACTTCAAGATTAACCAAAAGCAGCACGCAAATACGTCCCCACTAAGAGCTATCAACTCCTTGTAAGTAAGAAAATTAATTTGATTACAAATTATTAAATAGAACACTACTGTTTGATTTTACTTAACGTGGCTTTGCATGGCAATCTTGGATCACAGAGATGGCTTCTTACTTGATATCTATTGGTGGAAACCACTTATTAGAAGCAGGTTTGTAAGGGGTTGGACTGTCGTAAAGATTGATTTAAAGTGCTTTTTCTTCAAAAATATTTTTAATATAATGTGTTAAAACAATACTAAAACATATAAAAAAATTTATTTAAAATTTTTTTAAAAAAACCTAAAAGTAAAACCCAACCGCAATGTTAGAAACCATCCTCTTCTCAAAAGCGGCAATCCAGTCCAAACTTTCACGTAGGGACAGATTTCATTGCCAACAATCAGATCCCTGGCATTGACTTTGCTGCTGTTCATTCCTACCCTGATCAATGGTATTAAGCATAAACTTTCCGCCTCAAACTATCCCTGCCTTTTGTTCTGTTATGTCACGCGGTGTAAAAATCTGAGCATATAGCATTTTTTCCTGGCAACACAGACGTTCCTCACCAAATACGGCTATTTTTTCTCTATGAACAGGCTAACTTGTTCAGGTGAAGCAAGCCAAGAATCCTTTTTGAACAATTGGCTTAACGATCGTATCCAAGATGCACAGAGCATCCTTCAGAAGCAAGTTCTGTTCACAGAGTTCGGAAAATCATTGAGAACATCGAATGATAACCAAAGGGACCAGCTACTATACTGTCTTCTGTCTACTCAGCTATTTATTCATCAGCTAGCAATGGAGGTGCTGCAGCAGGCGGCATGTTCTGGCAACTACTTACTAAAGGAATGGACTCATTCCGAGACTGGCATGAAGTAGTCTTCAGCCAGAACCCTTCAACAGCTAGTATCATTGTTGATTCAATCGGATTCGAAAGATGCACGCTAGGCTGAGGAACATTGAGAAGTCAGAGAGAGCAAAAGATATGAGAACGCCTCACTGGAGAGCTGGGAACAACGGCAACTAACATGGAAAAATGAGAAGCCAGGAGACTCTAGTTTTGATCATGTTAGACTAGCAAACTCTTTTAACTTAAAAAATTTGCGTCGTCGCTGAAGTTTTAAGTATCGAAATCTCTGTTAGGGATGTATCAGCTCATCCAATAGTACTTCTTTTAGTGAAAGGGAAAGGGAAGCATTTAAATTCTAATATTTGATAATGCTATGAAAAAAATAAATTAGAAAAAAAATTTCAGTTTAATTATGTTATAAAAAATAAATTGGTAAATAATTTCTTAATATTTTAATTTTTTAAAAAGTTTATTAAAAAAATAAAGATGAAATGATAAAAAAGTTAAAGGATGAAATTGAAAAAAAATTAATTTCATAAATTATTTCAAATAAAATAAATAACAATTAATAAAGATCGGATTTGATAGATAAAAAAATTAAAAAATATATAATTTCTTAAATTATTTCAAATAAAAATAAATAGAAACAAAAAAATAGAAATTAAATATGATAGATAAAAATTTTTAATTAAAAAAATAAAAAGAGAAACAAATAACAATAAAAAAAATAAAAACTAAAAATATCAAATTTTAAGAGATGCAATTAAAAAAAATTAAAATAAAATATATAACAATCAAAAGTTTGAGGATTAAATTTGATATAATTATCAAATAATAAGATATTTTTAAATTTTTCAAAACTTTAAAAAAATATTTTCCGTCCAAAATAAAAATATATATATTTTAATGAAAACCAAACAAATCTGTTGACTAATTTTTCTAATGATAAACAAACACAAAAAAATTTAAAAAGTAATTTTAAAAAAATCACTTTCCATAAAACAGACACCCAATCATTTTCCATAAAACAAACTACCAACGCTTAGAATCCAAATCATCCCCTTCTTGACTATGGCAATTTTATTCTAGTTCAAAGATTAATTCTGATCTAGCCAAACTGGGCTGAAGTTTTAAAGTCAGAATAAAAAGTTGTATTATCAATCCTGTGGTTTGAGCTTTAAGCAATGAACCTGTCCATATTTCTAAATGGACTTCAGGCGCCTTCGATTTATTCAAGTTAAAATACTACCTCTTCTATGCTGTTCTGTCACACATATGGAAGGAGTAAGTAATTTACGTACAAAGCAGTTCTTTGTGATCACAGCAACCAAATACAAAGATGCGGATTGATTGCTCCATCAGCTTCATCACTAGGATTCAGCTTTTTCTAGATAATGGTTCCATCTTTAATTGTTGCATTCTTCAGGACGGCTGTGATCCCTGATCTAATGTAAAATCCTTCACTTGGCCTGTCTGCTTCTTGAACACCCTGATGAGCCAGAGCAGATACATGCCGATCAAACACAGGACACTTCTAGGTGGTATTGAAAACACTCCAAGTTGACATGAAGTTTAGGGAGAACAGAAAGTTATACTTACATCAGCATTTGTGACGATCACATCTTTTCCTATCTTGGCATTCTTATCAATAATACAATTCCTGGGGAAAAAATGCATATGTTCTGCCATCAGGCCAAAGAATCCAAATATGAATATTTTAATAGGTATAAGCAATTATGATTGGATGATGTTACATGAAAGAATCGATAAAGCATTATAAACTGCAGAAACAACATGCAGGTCTCATCTTGTACACTGGAAGTTTCTGCATGTGTGCCTGTGCATGGGAAAGAGGAGTTGCAGCCAAAATCTTACCTGATTTTGGTATTCTGACCCACGCCAATTGGAACCTTTCCTTCCGCTAGCAGAGAGGCAATTTCAGATTCAGTTTGATAGTAGTCAGCACCCATCATCATAGTATCCTGGAGATATAAGCACCCTCTAGTTAGGCTATTACCATAATCAGTTGTCGCTCTGGAATTGAAAGGACAAATTGGCCAAGCTTCTACATGATGCCATCTTGGCATCAACTAACGATCACTATTTATGTTAAAATTCATGCACACAAAATCATGTGCATTTATGGGAATTCAATAAAAAAATGAATTGAGCACCTACCTTACGCATGCATCTGACCAGTACATCTTGACCCTCATTCAGATGGCAGAAATATGCAATTAGAATGGGAAGTTTCGGAAAACCTTGAAGACACTGCAAACGCAATGCCTTATAGAATGCACTCTGGTTTTTGCAGAATGATCTATCTTTTCCACGACTTCCTCAATATTACAATAACATTGCTTAAGATCATCATTACAGATTTTAATGGTATTTTTTTTAAATGCAGTCTGATATCATGAAGTGTCACCAAACACTACATGCAAACCAAATATAAACAAAAGCACAATCTGGAACCGGTATAGGCCCCTAAAGTATATTGTTGTCAGTGGACATCCTCCAATAACGTGCATTCCAACATAACTGGCCATGGTGGAGCCAATTTCCTAGCATACTGGCATGCTTAATTTCATACACTGCCATCAGGAGCCTATTTTTGGCTGAACTAATCAAATCCAACAGGGTTAGAATGTGATGGCCTAAATCCAGAACCCTGTCTCTGTAAGTCAATTAATTTAATACCAAAGAAAGCCTTCTTAATCCAGTACCAGCTTTAAACAAGAAGGGAAGAGAAGCCAGGAAACGAGGAAAGAAAAGGGTAAGAAAGCTAGCTTACTGTAAGCTCAACACCACTCTCTAAACGTGAGCGGACTCCTACAATAGAATGTTGCACGCTACATTCTCGTAAAAAGCAGCCATGTGAGATTATTGCATCGACAATCTGCAACAAAAAAATGTTACATGAGATGCAACAAGCACATTAGAAATTGTAACCTCATTTGCAATTGAAATCATACCCTGCATTTATCAACTTTAGTAGGCGGTAAGAATCTAGGAGAGGTGAAGAAAGGTGTCTTCGGATCGTAAAATTGAAACTTTGGTGGCTGCATTTAAGAAAACCAACTGATCAATTTGCAGAACCATGACCTTTTTGAAGAAAGGAAAGCCCCCTCATTGCAGTGCTACCAGGTTACTACAGAAACAAATGGTATGACAATGATGCCAACCTGCTCCGTGAGGGCCAAATTGGCATCAAAAAGGGACTTTATTGTTCCAATGTCCTCCCAGTAGTCGTTGAATAAATAAGCCTGAAAATTAAAAGAACTCAGAAATGCAGAAATTCAATTACTGGAATAATGTTAACTGATGCAAAAGAAATGAAAAATTGGAAGAGAAGGAAGGGCAAGTGGATGAATCTATGGTTGAGTAGCAATCTCACCTGGACATTATGCTCCTTCACAGCAGATGGAATGATTTCAGAACCAAAGTCGTTGCATGAGGGATAGCTACACCTCAGAAGCTTCAGCAAGACATCAGTTCTAAACACATAAACGCCCATTGAAGCAATATAGGGAAATTGCATGGCTTCTTGCTTGGAGAGTCCAAGAAGAGTGGTATCAACTTGCTGCAGTGCAAAGAAAATTTCACTAGCTAGACTTAGAGAAGACCAGAAAGGATCTTGATTAAGTCTATAACTAAGAATTGGAGCTCAAAAAAAAATGAGATAAGTACAGACTAACTACCATTGCTTTCAGATCAGTGCCCTTAGGTTTCTCAGCAAATTGAATGATACGCCCAGTGCTATCAATCTTCATCAGTCCATAATCTGATGCACGACTGCAAGATAACTAATTTCAATGAATTTCCAAATGCACAACAATATTTATCAACAAGTAATGTTATGAATGATGGCAAATTGAATGACATCAATTAGAATTCTATAGTTACCAGACACTGCCACAAGACCATGCAATATAGCGTAAAAGTACTCTAGAGATACCTGTCATCCATGGGTACACAGGAAACTGTAATATCTGCATTAGTGTCGATATGCTTCTGCAAATGCATTAGACATCAAAAGGCAGAAGTTAAGTCGGATTGTAGGGATCAGACACAATAGAAAACTGCATTTGATGCAATATCCCACAAGTGAACGCATAAAAAAGTACCTGAACAAACTCCATGTAGTTCATTCGATAAAGATGATCACCGGACAAGATCAATACATGCTCCACGTTCTTGGTCTTTGCATCCTGAATAAACAAGTGAAACCTATCTAGTCAAATTTACACTGGTAAGTTCAAATCTTCGACAGAAAGCAAAATTCTGAGCTCTCACCTCAAACATCCATATAAATTGCCTCACAGCATCTGCAGTTCCTTGAAACCACTTCTTTCCTGCTTCCCCTGGTGTTTGAGTAGCTGCCAAAACCTGTTCCTCGGGCAAAGATGTCTCTCTTAAAAACTTTCACACCAGTAGTTGAAAATAACACTCAATTTGACAACAAAGACAACTCTGTAGTCGCATGATTGATAAAGTAATAAGCAATTTAACAGAAATGCATTCTTTCATGATATTGCCATGCCTCAATAGACCAAAGCATAAGCTCCTCCTATGATACTGTTCTGGTGTATTGTATACAATTTAGAAGATTCTAAACACTCCTTCACCAGAACCATCTTACCTCCACAAATCCATCTCCAAAACTAACACCGTTGCCAAAGTTATAAGTACGAGCTAGATGCCGATTGAGTGAGAAGGAATTAAACTGGGTTAGGATGAAAATCTTCTTTATCCCACTATTGATGCAATTACTCATAGGAATATCAATCAACCTGTAACAGCCTCCAATTGGAACCTGTATTTAAGAAACACAAACATAAATCTACAGTTATTCTTAATAAAATACAAAAAAAAAAAAAATCCAAGCCCCCCCTATGATTTCAGCTTTTTCACAAAAACTCAAAAATTATTTCTAGAAACCATGAGCTAATCAAATCTTACCGCGGGCTTCGCCCTTCTGCTAGTAAGAGGAAAGAGGCGTGTCCCAGCTCCTCCACCTAATATGATCGAAGCTACATTACTTGGGTCTGCTTGTGGAGTCTCAAACACCGGTGCCTCAAAAATCTAAAATCAAAATAAAAAAATACTTCAGTATTGCAACCTAGCAGAATCAAACATTAAAATATAGACATCAGATGTTGAACAGTGTATGTAATTACCACAGTTTCTTCGTTAACATCTGATGTAAGAAGAGAGTAAGCAACTCCAGGCTTGATCTTCTTAACACGACTTCTCAAATTTTTCCGCAACTGGGCTCTCGAATCCCAGCTCTTCAGGTTCTTCTTAAGATTCTCACCCCAAAAGATAGTCCCGTCATTTCCAATACCTCCTTTGTTAAAATTTACCGCATTGGCGCCAGCACTTGCCATCAAGGCACCACAGAAAGAATCCATCTTTGAATCAAACCAAGAAACTACAACCCCAACTATTTTTCCCTTTCTTTAAATGTAAGATCCAAGAAATTTGGAATCCTAAGATATTAGTATCATGACATTTCCAAAATGTAAAAATGTTTTCTTGAAGGTCCCTAAATAGTCAGAAACCAGAGCAGATGCAAAAATGATGAGAGACAAAAGCCACCCTGTTAAATCTAAAGCTTTGAATATCAGAATCCAAATGGTCCAGAAAACAAAAGGAGACTAAAAAGATTAAATTTTTTCACTGGCTGGCAATAATTTAGGAGAAAAGGAACTGAAAATGTGTGAACTTTGAGTGCCTGACAGTTGCAGGCAGGATAGGAGATTGAATGCAAGAGTGGTGATTAGTTCAGATTGTGAAGTCACGAGAAACAAAGGAAGTAATGGTGGGTTTTGAATATTCTACAGAAAGATTTGGAGGAGAGAATCACTAGTGATCTCTATGTATTGCCACTCTTGACTCCTCAGTCTGCGGTTGCCACAGTTCTATGGGCTTCTAGTGCCAGCGTGTTAGCTCCCTTGATCCTGGCTATTTCTAGTCACTATACAACATCTTTTTGAGGAGAAAAAAAAAAGAAATATTTATCAATTTGTTTGATTTCACTTGTCGTGTTCATCATTTGCTTGTGATGGACCACAAAACAACAATAGTCCGTTAAAGTCTACCCTTCTTAAATGATTTGTAGAATTTTAATTATTTTTTAAAATATTTTTTATTTAGTAATATATTAAAATAATATTTTTTATTTTTTTAAAATTATTTTTAATATTAAAATAATTTAAAAACAAAAATAATTTTAATTTAAAACAAAGAAAAAAATTAAAATTATTTAAAAACAATTTTAAAACACAAAAACATACCGTGTCTAACTCTCTTAATATAATTTGTAGAAGTGTTTAATATCATTTTAAAAAATAAAAAATAAGTGATTTTATCAAATTAAGTGTTTTTTTTTTCGGGGAGTAGAGATTCAAATTGAAGAGATCCTAAAGGGATGGGAACACGAGTGGAAATGGAGCTACAAGCTCATAGCTCCAAACAAGTAATTTGACAGCTATAGTTAGACATTTCAGAATATGATTATTTATAGTAAATGGAATAAATGGACTCGAAAGATAAATAAATAAATATATATATATATATATATATATATATATATCACGCTCGTGTATATGCAAACAAAATGTCCACACTTCACCGGATTAAGGGGCAAAAACGAGCTATATTTTTCATGCATCACCGGAGAAGACACCGGAGGAGCCAAGGCAGGCAGCTGATAATGTTAGGTGCGGACTGGGACACGCATAGCTCACTGCTCACTGGTGCAAGTTGGGAGGCACGCACGCAAGGGTGTGTTGAGGCTTAGGTTCAAGCTGGCCATTAATATTGAACACAAGTAATAGGAATGTTGTGAAAAATGTGAACACAAAACCATCGATCAGATTCTCCATTTTTATTGCACAAACCGAATGCTTCTGATCGCTGATTGCTGATCTAGATACTAGCTATCCTCTGGCTTCCTTGTATACTAATGCTGCAGTCATAACCTTTTAGTTTCCCTTAGTTGAGTTTTGAGTCTTTTGATGCAATGGGTGATCAGGAGTTAATTGTAGCGTGGTGGTAAAAAGTTTAAGATCTATACAGTAGTTCTCGAGTTCGAGTTAGGACGTGCATCTCTTGTAAGAGTCTGGAACAGCTAGGATTTTACTCACTCACCTAAACCCACAAAATACGCTTTCTAGAAGGTGAGGTTTTCTCGAATCCAAAAACAAAAACAAAAAAAATGTATTGTTCATTGTTTTAAAATTTTGAATGGTCGACAAGTTTGAGTTTTTTTAAAAAAAAATATTTAGATAATTTGGTAAAAAAATTAGATGAACTTGGTAAATCATTAACTTGAGCTTGACCTGATTAAGATTTGGTTTTTAATCCGTTGATTTTTAAAAAATAAATCGTAAGCAATATATATTAATTTTAGTTTATTTTTTAAAAAAATTAGGTCAGTATATATTAACTATTAATTTTTCTAACTTATTATTCATGTTTTATCTTGAATCAGATTTTAAAACTATATATTTATTTAGCTGATTAACACTACTTATAAAAAATAATCCTTTTGTTTTCTCGAAGAATAGAGAATATGGATGTAAATTAAGTTTCAAACTAGTTAAATTAAGTTATTTAACACTTGTTTAGCTCCTAAATTTCTTTCATACCATATTTTTCTAAACTGAGTCGAGATATTAAACAGATTCATAATCGTCCATGAACAAACAATATTTTTATATTATTTGTTTGTGTGGCTGGATTGCTTTTTTATTTTTAAATTATTTTTTAAATATTTTTAAATTATTTTGTATATACTAATATTAAAAATATATAAAATATTATTTTAATATATTTCTAAATAAAAATACATTAGAAAAGCACATTTTTCACACTTCACAGGTCATATGCTAACGAGATTTCACATTTACCATGCATCTGGTTTTTTTATAGTTGTTAACGTATTATTAAAAGCATAGTTTTTAGATCCGGTTTGGATCTGGGGTTTTAATCGGGTTATTAGGTTGTCCAGATTAATTTTTTTAAAAAATCAAAACGACATCATTTTAGTAAAAATAAACAAAAATTAATGGATCACAACCGAGTTTTTTACCAAATCATACTAGATTTTTTTATTTTTATTTTTTATTCAACCTGGTCTAGTTTTAGTCTCGGATCGGTTTCAAAACTATGATTAAAAGTACCTTTTTATTTTTTACAATTCATGTGTTCAAATACATTTTCACGCAGAGTAATTAATTTTCCCACGACGAAAGAGTAGAACATGTGCAATATTTTTTCTTGTTTTCTCAAAGAAGAGTGCATAATCTTTGAAATATACATTTCTTTTGTATCTAATTTTTATCATATCGTTGAGAATTGGTTCAAGTACATGCTTATAATTTAATTTACTCCGTGTATCATTATTTTAATATATTTTTATTTAAAAAATATTATATATTGCATTACTGACACACATTTAATGTGTGTTTGGTATTATATTATATTATGTTTTTTAAAAAAACTTTTTATTTAGAAATTTATTATGATAATTATTTATTATTTATTTATGATATTAGTATATTAAAATTATAAAAAACACTAAAATATATTAATATAACAATATTTAAAAATAAATATATTTTTCAACCGTACTCAATCGCAAATTAAAATATACTCTTAAACAAATACTTGAAGTATTTTTTAGGGATTCCTAGAGGTTGCTTTTAAATGTATTTTTTATTTATAAATATATTAAAATAATATTTTTAAAATTTTAAAATTAATCTTTGAAACTAACACATTTAAATTATTTTAAAATATAAAAAAATAATTTAAAACTAAAAAATATAAATGCACGGTTATACCTACTAAAAAATAGATTGTTATTTATGTTCTGTTTGTTTTTACATGTTAAAAACGTTTTTGAAAAAAATTAAAATTTTTTTATTTTTTTATTCACTTCAAATTAATATATTTTAAATATTTTTAAATTATTTTAATACATCAATATTAAAAATAAAATATATATATTATTTTAATATATTTTTAAATAAAATATATTTTAAAAAACAACTTCAATCAAATCAAATTTCAATGCAGCCTGTAAACTCGTGTTGGGAAAGCAATGATAATTTCAAATATGTACGATAAAATGGACTTTAATTATAAAACATAATTAACAAGATGTACGGTTGGTATTCAATCACATACACACTGTCAGGTTATTTTTTTGGATGACCATGTTAGCGCTGACCATGTGAAGACTTCGAGTCCCAAGTTTTGTTTCAGGGTGACAAGTGGACATAAACGGCAGACTGGTATTTCCTCTGAAAAGTTTTGTTCACTGAAAAATAATTCTTTTTTAAAAAATAAATTTTAGAAAAGTAAATTTTAAAAACATAAATTAATTTTTAATGTTTGGTAGTGTAATAAAAAATAAATAAATAAAATATTTTCCAGTATTTAATTATGTCATAAAAAATAAACTGAAAAATAACTTATTAATATTTTATTTTTTTCAAATTTATTAAAATAATAAGGAACAAATCTTACAAATTAAAACGTTGAATGAGAATGAAATTGAAAAAAAATATAATTTTTTAAATTATCTCAAATAAAATAAATAATAATAAAAAAAATATAGATCAAATATAAAAAAAAAGATAAAGAAATTAAAATAACAATAATTAATATTTTATAAATTATTTCAAATAAAATAAATAACAATCAAAAGAATGAGAATCGAATTTAATAAATAAAAAATTTCAATAAAAAATAATAAGCAAAAAGTAAATAATAATTATAAAAACAAGGACCAAAGTTAATATAAAAATTAAATTTTAAGAGATGAAATTGAAAAATAAATATTCAAAACAAAATATATATAACAATCAAAAGTTTGAGAACTAAATTTGATATAATCAGCAAATAATATGATATTTTTAAATTTTTCACTACTTCTGGAAAGTGTTTTCCGTCTAAATTTTATAGAAAAATACTTTCCTAGAAACTAAACCAAATTTTCCTTTGATGTAAAATATATTTTGTTAATTAATTTTTTTAATGATAAATAAATACAAAAAATTTAAAAAATAATATTCTAAAAACTATTTTTCATTAAACAAATATGGTCTAAGCAATAAATGACCCCACGTGTCTATCACTTTCAATTTCCTCCATGCGGTGGCGTTGAATGTGTTCCAGGATTGCGTTTGTTAACGTGGCACCGCCTTAACATAGAAGCTATATTTTGATTTTTTATAAAATATCGATAAGATCGGATTTATAAATTATAAAAGAATCAAATGAATCGGATCCCTCAAAACTTTATCTGATTAAATTAAAAATTAGCTTCAAATCCTAAATTTTACAGGTAAATCTGTCAGATCCAGTGAGATTTAATAAATATAATTTTGCTTTGCTGGATGGTTATTGAAGTTATCATCTATTTGGTCAACGAAAATTTTAGGGTAAATCAGTCCACGCCCAAAAAATTGATTTTAAGACAGCATGTGTATTTTTTAATGATTTTAAGGTAGATATGATTCCAATTGTATTTTAACCAAGCATCCTCGTATTGTCTACTCTGAAAGATTCACCACTCCAAATTCTTCAGCTTCGAAAATATAAAAAGATGCATGAATTCAAGCTTTTTGAAAGTATGATAAATATTAGTTTTTAAAATATTAAAATATATTAAAATAATATTTTTTTAACATTACCATTTTAAAAAAATATTCAGCTTCAAATTATTATCTTATTATAATATATTTCTAAAAAAACACTTGAAAAAATAATCTTTTAACACAAGCACTATTTTAATTGAATTTAACGAGACAACATTCTACGTAAGCATGCCGTAACGTTCTTGAATTTTACTTTGTACAAAATTCCACGTGTCGTTTTGTAAGTTCATATGACGGAGCAAGGTGCCACTTCAACATGTAAGCATATGCCATGGTTACATGTGTTTAGGCACTTTAGCAGCCTCTGTCCCACGACTGCGATGTTTGCTGCACTTCTGACCGTTCACGTAGCAAGGCGACAACTATTCAAATGCACGGCCTGCCTCTTTGACCGATGGGGTGTCAATTTGCTGATAGACAGGTCATCACCGTTTTTCTCCTTGCGCGTGCTATACTTGGACAATATTTGTGGTTCAATGGAAGGAGGCTAAAAATCAGTTTGCAATAAATGCCAGGTTGCAATCTGCATCTACAGCCACTGTGATTAGTTTCTGTATGTGAATTAAATATATTTGATATTGTAATAAATTTTATAATTACAGTTAAAAAAATTAATAAAAAAACTGTAGCTGTGGTCTTTTTAGATATATACACACGCGTGAGATAAAATTATAAATATTATCTAAGTAATATTTAAAATAAAATCATGGGTAAAATCCAATGTAAAAAACAAAAAGTATTTAACCAATCAAAAAAAAATTCATCCTTGTTAAAAAACATAAGCTGTTACATTATAAAAGAAAACATTGTTGATGGTGGTGTATTAAAATTAACAATAAAATAAAACTAAAATAAAACAGGGATTTTACTCTATTCTCGTCGCAAAATACTATTTACTTGAATAATTTTTAAAAATTATATATATATATATATATTAATTTCAATTGCACTCTCAAATATTAGATTTATTAAGAACTAAACTTCATAATCTTTTTCAATTTATTTTAATGAGGTTATTTCAATCTCATGACTTGAACTACGAATTTACCAGTTTTATTCGGTTAACTCGAGTTTTTCTCTTTTTTATTAATTTTTTTCCTCGCAAAATACTATTCGCTATATTTTTGTTTTTTTATTTGTTTTTTTTTCAATTTCAATTATGTCCTTCAGCATTAAGTTTATAATGGACTATACTTTATAATTTTTTTTCAATGCACCTTTTACAAGGTTATCCCAATCTTGTGAACTGAACCACGGGTTTAACAAGTTAGCTCGAGTTTTTTTCTTTTTTTTTTCTTGTTTGTTTTTCTCAAATTTATCCTTCAACACCAAGTTGATTGAGAATTAAATTCCACAATTCATTTTGGTTTGCTTTTTATAAGGTTATTTTTGTCTTGTGACTCAAGTAATGGGTTTAACGGGTTAACTCATGTTAACTCAAGTCTTTTTCTATGTCTTTTTATCAAGTTTTTTTTAAAAAAATCTCATATTTCAACACCAGGTTAATTGAGAATCGAGTTTCATAATTTGTTTCAACTTGCTTTATACTAAGTTTTCGTGGTTTTCAGGATGAGTTTGACAAATTAACCCGAGTTGACTTAAGTTTTTTTTCAATTTCTTCCTTTAACATTGAGTTTATTAGAAATTGAGTTTTTTATATTTTTTTAACTTGTTTTCTACAAGGTTACCACGATCTCATAGCCCAGTATGCATATCAGTAGGTTAACCCGGTTTAATCTGAATCGATTCGATATGTCGTTGTTTTGATATTTATAAAAAAAATCCTTTATTGAACATTTATTTCGAGTCAAACTATATTTTTCATCGATTATCGAGTTATTTTTAAATCTATCAAATCGACCAAGTAATATTAGGTTAATCCTCATTTATATTTTTTATAATAAAAAACATTAATAAAATAATATTGTAAAAATCAAGTATCTAATCTAATGTGATTCTTAAAACATGGATACGAATGAAGATATGACGACTTGCATGAAACTGGAGCTATAATCAGATGAACGAAATATGGATATGATTAGGGATGTTTATTTTTAGTTCGGTTTGGTTTTTATAAAAAAAAAGTAATTAAACTGAATTAAAAAAAAACAGAAACCGGTTCAAACTGACCGGTTTTAGTTTGGTTCGGGTTTTTAGGATAAAAACCGCTCAAACCAGTTTGGCTATGTTTGACTCGGTTTTTTCCGGTTTTAGCTCAGTTTTTTCCGGTTTTTTTTATTTGGATTCAGTTTGTTTTTTTTAGTTTTAGGCTTATAAAACCAAAACTGAACCAAACCGGTCGGTTTTTTCAAAATTTTAATCGGTTTTTTCATGGTTCAGTTTTTTCATTTATTTTTTTTTCAATTTTCTTGATTTTTCGATATTATTACTCGTTACTCGCTATGAAGAAGAAAAAAGTTCCATTTAATTTATATCATCTTCTTTATGAATCACGTGGGCAAGAATTATGTCCGTGAAATAATTGGAGAATAGTTTAAAGATTTTGGTACTTTCCATTATTGAACGGCAGAATTAGAATTTAAACCCGAAGACCTCATGGAACTTACTTGGATCAGAGAAAATTAATGAGCCAAACACGGAAACACCCGTTGCTGAACTGAACCTCTCTATGATTATTTTTGGTACCAATTTCTCTGTGATTCTAAACATTCCTGATGTGGACATAAACGAGTTAGAATTACAGTTATTAAACTTGTAATTTAAAGTCTGAATTGAAAAAGATATTAATTTGATAAAACTGTTGGGTATACGACCAAAAGTCCCACATTGGCTAGAAATGGGGAGAATCATGGGTATATAAGGATGGATAAATATCTTCATTGGTATGAGGCCTTTTGGGTATAGCCCAAGAGCAAATCCATGAGGGCTTAGGCCCAAAGTGGACAATATCATACCAATGTGGAGATAAGTGGTGTCCATAGTCCTTACAAAAACTTGGTTAATTCAATTGAGTGTTTTTACCTGATTGGTCAGTTAAATCTGATATTTTTTTAAATAAAATAATTAATTTAAATGATTTGCAAGGTGGCACGATGCCTCAAGCTCCTATCCCAAATATTTCGGGCATTACAGGACTGGCCCAAGAGAATCATAAATGCTGGCCCAGAATTGAAAAAGAAAAAAAATCGAGCTAGACACAGCCAGCACCAAAAAGCCCATGACCGCAAATAACCTCATCCTCAACAAATACTCCATCACCACCACCACTTCTCCTCTCTACCTCACAGACACAAGAAATGGCACTTAGTCTGACTAACACTTTCCTCCAAACCAAACCAATCTCCCTTCCTCTCCCACCCATCAAAAAGGTAAGATTACCCTAAACCCACTCGTAAAACAATATGTATTTTTAAAAATCTTGGTTGCTTATTATTATTTTTTAGTAATTGCAGGTGAAAGTGAGCGCGGCAGGGAATTACGGGCTGCAAGTGACGTGCAGGAAGAAAGACATACACCCAGAGTTCTATCAAGACGCCAAGGTGTATTGCAATGGAGAGCTAGTGTTGACAACAGGTGGGACCAAGCAAGAGTACGTGGTGGATGTGTGGTCAGGCAACCATCCGTTTTACCTCGGAAATCGGTCCGGTGTTCTCGTAGATGCTGACCAGGTGGAGAAGTTCCGTAAGAAATACGAAGGGCTTTCGCAGATTATGGAAATTCCTGTACTTAAAGGTGAGGTTATTTTGCCTTCCAGGAAAAAATCTTCTGCTGGTAAAGGGGGAAAGAAGAAGTAGAAACCACAAGGTATGGATAATTGTTTGAGGTGATCCGGGGGCTCTGGTTTGGTTTGGTTTGTCTGGTAATTGTAAAATGATGCACACCTGTTTGATGAAATGCCTATTTTTTGTTGTTAAAAAGTGAATCTTTTGTGGGCTTATATGATGCTGCATTGCCTTGTGTTTATTTTTTGTTAGTTGCTGGATTTATAGCAGAATAGAAATAATTGAACTGGAATGTACTCGGCCGGATAACTATATCATAAGGGTTAATTTTTAGAGTGCTGACATTTGAGGTTTATGCGAGGTCAAGGAAAAAATGACTTCTGCATTGTTGCACAATCCGTTGTTCCGATGGAAACCTGTTTAAGAATCAAGTCTCGGAGGATGTTCATACATGGAGCATGTTGTGGAATTCCTTTCAAATGTTAAGCTGTGGGTGTTAATTTTTAAATTAGCCACGTTTCTTTCAGCTTTCAAGGGAATGGGAGTTGTAGATTGAAGTTTTTGATGTCTTAGAACGGGTTTAAGTGTGGTGGTACTTAAGGTTTTTTTTTTCTTTTTGCACAGAGGCTATCATAGATGCAGACATGTATAGAAGAAAAGGATACTTTTAATGGCAACTTATTGCACTGACACAATTAAACATTGACTCGAAGGACATAGATGCAACTCATAATAGCCATAGATGGCTTATTTGATAGATACCAAGCACACAGGGTAGTTATAGTATCATTCATTTGGAGTTGGATGATGAAACTTGATGATCATCATTCTGGCATAGAGTTTAAGACTTGATTAACAGTTGAAGTAGCAGAAACATGCAAATCCTGGGAACTGTGCATGGCAAGCTCCATGAACTGCCCTTTGCAACGTCTTGCATTCATGAGCACAGTTAACAGAATTTGCTTCGCCTCTGGCAAAGTTTTGCTTCTGTCATCAGCATCTCCGCAACCTAGAATTAAGTTACCATACATTCATGAATTCTCCGAAGACCAGGATAATGTAGAAACATTTATGACAGGAAGTCAAAATGCAATTGTATGGGGCTTGCTGGAGAGTAAGCTTGCAACTTGATGTGCTTCCACGGTGGTCTGGCAAGGCAAATGACCTCAAAACACAAGTTGTGAATTCATGAGCTCGAAATTTCAGCTGGACACTCATTTTTTTAGAAAGTTAAGGGGTGGCAGTGTCGACAACAACAGCATATTTTTAGTGATAAAGATTTCATTTTCGGCGGTGATGGTCCTCGACCGCTTGGTTTAGCAGTAAAGATTTTTGTTTTCCCCGTTCAATTGTTGGATTCTAGCCGTGCCGTGTAGAAGAAGGTTGGGGAATAAACGTTTCGGCCCTGTTTAATTTTGTTTTTTAAAAGTATTTTTGAAAAAAATTGAAATTTTTTTAATTTTTTTAAGTTAATATTATTTTGATGTTTTTAGATTATTTTGATGTGTTGATATTAAAAATAATTTTTAAAAACTAAAAAAATATTATTTTTATATATTTTTAAATAAAAAATATTTTAATAGCTTCAGGAGACACAGGTTTGGTGATGAGAACTAGATGTGTTATGATTGCAATGCGTCCTGTCCATAACGGGTTATGGCTTGTCTTATTGTTGGCAATACATACAGACATGTGTGTGCACGGACTGCAACAATAGATTCTGAAGTCATCCAATTTGAAAGGGTATTTTCACTTGTTAGTATGCTTATCGGGCCACCGGAAAATAATTTTCCGCCGAGCAGACCTTTCAAGCGAGTGCATTAGGCAAGTATTAAGCGGCGGGTGCCCATTTGCTTGGATAGAGGAAAATATAGCCTGAAAAGCGAGGTGGCAGTGATATATCCCTTTCTTTTTGGTTCAAGGGCTCATTTCTTATTCAATTAATTCCGAACATGTTTTAGGCCCTTCCCTCTTATGGAACCTCGACCGATTAAAATCGAAGGGGCTTTATTAAACCCATGAGAGTGTTCCTTTCTCGCTATCTTGGGCCAATTCCTGCATCCTCCATGTGCTCCGAAGAGACCAAGCTATGCCACATCAGTGTATCCTCCGATAGCTGTACCCAACAGAAAAAGCCATGCTCTCTTGCTTGGAATCATGTCTGTCAAGTCCATGCTCTTTCTTACAAACCCAAGCCATAGTTGTCATTGCAAGTGAGTATTAAAACAGAGGACGATTCTCGTTCCATCTTCTCAAGATTATCCCGCCAAGTGCACCTATGGGCAAAGTGTTGTGATTTGTCTTGCGGCAACCTAAAAATCCTAGCATTCGGATTATGACACGTAGCTCGTTGTGGATAATCTGAGAGCCCAAACTTCACTTTTGGAAAGAGAAAAGCTGTCAATCCTACAAGTCGTAGATGTTTAGGGAATAAAAGTTGACTGCACTCTAATGGGCGGGCTTCTTTACTTTAGACTTTGATTCCCACTTTATTAATTCTCTAAAAAAAAGAAACAAATAAATAAAACATTTACAAATGATTTGATGAACCACATCGTACCATGACTTTATAGCCATTTTCAAGCAATAGTTTATTTCATTAATTACAAGTTGTAGAAAAGAAAGCAAGTTGTCGTTAATTCTCTGTGGATTTTCCATCTATTAAGCAGTGTGTATATATCTCGATCGTAAACAAACAAAATCTTAATCAGTAGAGTCATGGAGGATTGAAGAAAAAGTCATGTTCTTATCAACCATCGTAACATGTTAGTCTTATCCAGTCCAAATCAAGAGTAATTACCCTTTCATTTCTCCTTTCTTTATGTTTGTCTTCATGAGGAGGGCAAGCTCATAAAGTTGTCGCGAGTCAGAGTTAGAACACTCGGGATAAGATTTCATCCAAACAACTGCATGATGCCTAGAAATTTCGTACTTTTTAGTGGGCATACTTTAACTCAAAAATCAATGCGTATATTTCATACTTGTAATAAATAATACTCAAATATGACCTGATTCTTCACATCCAGCTGCAAAAATGATAGAGACGGTTTAATTATTTCAATATAAGATTGTGAAAAAAATATCAATCTTCCACGAAATCGTGTTAGTGCCTGATTGGAATGAAACCATATATGTTTTAGCCGTAATAACAAGCAAATACTTAGTCAAAACGGGGAGGTGGAGGAGACCTCGACCGATGCTCTTTCTTGGTAATTCTCTAATTTATTAAACACTTGCATTCATGAACCGTTGGCTGCCTAGTCAAAAGTTTATTACGAAACAAAAGGCGAGCATGACTGTGACTCGATGTTCTTAATTAATTATATGCATGCATGCACTTTTTTAGAAACAATGAATTAATTAGTTAATCGATCCCAGACGAGTTGGCACTTGGTAAATATTAGTGGTTCCGGGTATTTGTTACATGCCTATGCATGTCAGTCTTAATTTGAAGCTTATCCCAAGTTTGTCACTGAATTTGTCTCTCAAATTATGGTTTTGGATTCATATCTTATTGGATAAAGTCGTGGAATATATATATATATATATATATATATATATATATATTTGGTATTTTGATGTAAAATATTTATTTGCTTTAAAATATATCAAAATAATTTTTGTTTTTAGATTTTTAAATTTTTTTTAATTTCAACAAGTCAAAATTATTAAAAATAAAAAAATAATTAAATATCATTTTAAACTAAATATACTTTTAAAATACATGAAACATACTTTTAAATACAAAAACAAGTTATTTTTAAATTAATTAAATAAATAAAAATGTTTGAAGCCGAAGGCATGGGAGCCTATGCGCAGTCACGAAACCCAACTAGAGAGTGATGTGTTTGATTTTTTAGGTCGGTCCAGTGGGCATGTTTTAATAACGAAGATAATTACTATTGCAACCTAATGCCTCATAGTTGTTGGGTAAAATTTTGATTTTTTTATGTTTAAAATTTTTAGATTATTTTAATGTATTAATATAAAAAATAAAATTTAAAAAATAAAAAATATTATTTTAATATATTTTTAAATAAAAACAATTTTAAAAAAATACAAAACATTACGTCCAAGGAACATTATATAATGACTAGTGAGATTTGCACAACAAATCTTAAGTTCGAGACAATACGGCATCTCATGAAATATATTAGAATTTTACTTGTTTATTTAAATTCATAAAATATATTATTCGATTAGTAAAATTTTCTCAATTCAAAAAAAAAAATTATATAAAGACTAGCATCTCTTGAAATGCTGGCTTTAAAAAAAAGGCATATAGTACAATTGAATGATAGGTTCTCCAATAAACCCCTAGAGATGAATTATTACCTTCATATTTTTCTGGGACCCCCAATCATGTCTGAACCTTTTTTCAATATCCCATGCCCTTGCACGTGTAAAGTGCCTGCCGAAAGAAGTTCCCTTCCTCCCTTTCCACGGCCAAACTGTGGTGGTTCTATTATACGTACTTGGATCGATCTAACTCTATAAAAATACGAAAAACGACCAAACCCTAAAATAAAGAAAAAGATGGAATTATATATTTTCTCCTGTAACTCACAACAAAGAAAAAAATAAATAGGAGAATCAAAGTATGTAATACTGTTACAATAATTTTTCAAAAAAATAGTCAAAATTACTTCTTTCTAATATAAAATAAAAATCTTTTAAATTAATCTCTCAAACTTTATGTTTATTTCAACTGCCATTGAAGTCACATGATATTCCCCTCCCATGACTCATCTCTACCTGCACAGCTACTGGTCCTGGTCACTTCCTGAACCCTAAAAAGGGTGGCAGCCAGTGACTTTCACGCGGCGTGGATCGCTGGCCATTGAAGGCCTTTTCGGCTCACTTTGTATTATCTGGAATAATCAAACCAATCAGTATTTCATGGGTTTCACCATCTTCCACGACCAAACCACAAAGTCCCATGAGAGCTATGTCTATGACTCTATCCACTGTCTGTCCTTTTTCAAGAGCTCATGAATTTCCCATGGAAACCCAGTACTGCTAAAAGATTCACTTTGATCATGAACCCTATTGCCTTTTCTTTCATGGCTGATCATTATTATGACATGGAAGGAGTTTCGAACAATATCATGGCATGAATTTACATGGATTCCCGGAATTCATTGGACCATGGATCATATCCCATCAAATAATGATTTTTTTTTTAATGGCTATGTGAATAAATTAACCATACCGCAGCATAACACATGACCGATTAATATCATGTTTAGCACCGTGCTTCAACTTCAATTTTAAAAATTCTAGAATTTTTGTGTTTTTTATTGTTTTAATATTTTCATATCAAAAATAAATTTTAAGAAATAAAAAATAATATTATATTAATACATTTCTAAATAAAAATTATTTTTGAAAAGAAAAATCTATCAATTTAAATGTGATACAATAATTAAATTAAAAATTATTTTTTAAAACCATTATACTAGTCTGATCAAGTATTTTCTTGATTTAACTCTGTTTAATTTATTCATAAAAATGTTTATTATACTATCTGTTAGTGACATATATCCACTTAGCTATGAGAGATCTCGATCTGTTTTTATTTTTGCTGGTATGACTATATATATATATATATATATATATATATAATGAGATTGAGTGTTCTTCACGGAGGAGAGTCACGCGCTCCATCCTCGTCCTTACTTACTTACAAGGAGAAAAGGCTTTTTAATTTTTTCTCCATCGAGTCGGGTTTTTTTTTCGAGTATCCATTGAGCCGGGAATTTTAACCGTCCACGTGGCTAACCAGAGGAATCTGAAAAACATGAGTCTATCTATGCATGCATAAAATGGATCATTCTCAGGCTCAATATCTCTATATATAAAAAAAAAACCCTACTTAGTACTTCCCCACCAAGGAATCTGTGCTGTATTTGCCACTTCCCATTTTTCTACCTCCAAGGAACCCTCCTTGAGAAAAACCAAACCAGATAAGGCAAGATATATAATACCAGTAAAGAAGCTAGCAGCTAATGGCTACCTTCACTCGATATCACTGTCATCCCTCTCTGTATGATCCCTAATTCCCCTCACTTTCCTTCTCTATAAAAATCCTCTTCCACGAGCAACCCCAAATCCCTCCGAAGTTCTCTTCATCCTCTCTATATACGCCTCTCGTACATCCTCCAGTTGCCTTTTCTTTTCAATTGGTTTCTTTCAAATCAAAAGCCCACAAACCAACAATGTCGTCCTTTGAATTTGACAAAATGAAGGCTGAGAAAGCCGATGCTATGAGAAGGTACAACAGAAAGAGATACTCTTACTACTTTTTGGAAGCAGTGGGAGCTTTAGTCTTGCTTTGGTGCTCCTTCTCTTATTTCCCTGTCATAACACAAATCGCCTCTCATTATCTCTCCTATTCTAACCGGAAAATCTATGTTTTTGTGCTCGCAAACATGTTCATAATTCTAATTGTCTGTCTTTCATCCACAACAGCCCACAACAATGACCAAAACGACACCCCATTCCAAGCCAATATCTACGACGAATACGTTTCCTTCTCCACCAACTCCTCTCCTCGTTGGAAAACAACAACCCACGAGGACAAACAGCTGGTTGTTTCGTCGTTGCTAGAGAAACCAGTTCAGGTAGAGGAGAAGGATCTTCCAGTCCGTGAGACAGATACCTTTTACGAAGACAAACAAATAGTCTGCTGGGAGAAAACTGTTGATGCTGCCAAAGTTGAAGTGGAGGAGAAGCCAGTTCGTGATCTTACACTGTTGAAAGAGCAGAAGCGTTGCAGGAGGATGCGATCAGCGCGGAGTGGAAAAGAGAATAGGGAATGTTCACGAGAGTTTGGAAGATCGGAGACAGAGACTGGAAGCTGGGAAACGTCGTCTGTGATCAAGACCAGTACTCGCCTTAATTATAACACTCCGGCCGCCGCGAAAAAGTCGATGCAGGAGATGGATAATGACGAATTTAGGCATGCCGTTGAGACGTTTATTGCTGATAAGAAGAAGATTTTGAGAGAGGAGAGTATTGCGATGTTAAGTGAGGAGAAGGAAGAGTATTTGGCTATTAATTATAGGTGATTAATTAATATTTAGCAATATTAGTAAAAAGGAGTATGAATAATTAGCTAGGCACTGTAAAATCCATCTCGATTTTATTATATTACTTCTTCTTCTTCTTCTTTTCAAATCGTGAGTTTGGACAAGCATGTCATGATTTCTGTTTTATGAAAATTATGATTTTAATTTTCAGTTATTTGTGCTAATTTCTGAAAATTTCAAGCTGATGGGATGGACTCCAGAGTCCAGACTTCTCTCTTGGCATGTTGATGGCTCTATGTTGCTATCTCTTCAGCCTTTTCACTTGCACAGATTTTGTCTACGTTTATTTCATGTTCTCCTCTGTAGGCACGCACTTGAAAAAGTGGAGATCAATCTATCAATTTCATTTGGAAACTGGTCCTGGATCAGAGGTTAATTAGTCCAAATTCCCTTTCACGATATATATCACCTTGCTGTAAACGTGGGAAAATATTACTAGGCAAGAATCAAGATTCATTATTTCTTTTGCCCCAATCAATAAGGTATAATGACAAAAATTATTAGATAGTGCGATTGATAGTCCTTTTGGCAGCCGCAGAATTTGGCTTTTATTAGTGCATAATTGCCCTAATTAACCCTAAAAGCAGCGGCATTTTTTATCCTGAAAAAGGTGGGATCTTCACAAGTAAAAAGTCACTTTTTTCTCCTATTAAAGGGCAGATAAGAATTCGGTCTGCAATTATAGAGACCTGCAGGAACTTGAATATTTCAATGGATTACTGTGGGTTTGGGAAACGATCATCAATGGAGGATACACAGATATATTCTTCATAACGAAGGCAAAGTTATCACCATCTCCTCCCTTCCTTGGGAAATGTCATTGTCATCATTCCTATTTTATACCACCTCTTCCTCCATTTTATCCTTTAATCTACTTCTATGTTTCCTAGCTAATTAACATATAGCCACAAAGGTAAAGGGAGATGATGCATTATTAATTTTGTTCATGTTGCTGTTCAAAAAAAATTATATAACGTGGGATTGAGGATATTTTATTTTCTTGTATTATAATATGTAGATTATTTATAACGAAGCAGCTTGCTCTTATCCACTTGTGGTGGAAATTCTACAACAAAAGGGATAGAAGAGGTCTCTTTTTTACATGCCCCATCATTTCTTCTTCTTCTTTTTGTTGTATATGTTAGTCGAGGCACAAGCACCAATATTCTACTGTTACAATAGTCATGCCACTAATTTTGTTTTTGACTTCGAACTTCGGAGGACCTTTTCCTCCGTACAATACTATCAAAACCTGCCCAGTCGGTGGTAATTGATAATTAATATATAGATTAGTGCTTGATTTGATGGTCTTAAACTATACTTATTCTATAATTTATTAGATTCAAATCTTTGATTAAATTGTTAAAAGTAAATTTTTTGATGATCTCTTAATTTTGATATAGATGATCTATTGATCAAATGGGAAAGTTACGCGCTTACACTTATTCTCAGCTACCTTAAAAATATCACATAATTGTTTTTTTTTTTTTAAACAGAGAGTTAATTAGCATGCTTTCGAGCAAGAACTGCATCCAATGAGTTCCTGACACTTGTCTTTTTTCTTTTCTTTTTCGAACCAAAATAAGTTCATCTACCCATTGCCTAAAAATCTCCATTTTTTTCCTGTTATGAAAGCTAATTCTTGATGCCCAATTCCTAAGTTGTCCTCTCTGCGTACGTCCATCTTGTGATGTTGGAAAAGATTTTCTAGAGGACTACTTTTCCTAAAGACAGCACCATTTTTTATGATTGAAACAGCAGAAGACATTGTCAACATATACGGATGAAATATTACTTATTTTCTTTCATTGCACTCTGATCGAGGTTTGTCTGATGCTGTAGGGATGGTGAGTCCTAGTGTGGACATGAGAAGTTCCCATCTCTCAGATGGAGCTTATACTGGTAGTTTTAGAATACTACTCAAATAATAACCGAAACATTAATAGAAAAACCTAAAAACTCCAAGTAAACTAATGTCGACAAAGACTAAGACTTTGTATTAGTAGACTAAAATAGTCTTGCCGAGGAACATAACCTTGTCTCTTAGGTTTGTCATTTTCTTTCCTTGTATATACTACTAGCTAGCTGTAATTTTCTTTATAAGATCAGTTAGAAATTGGACCGTCTGTATTTAGCAGGTTTGTTGATGATCTTTACATTTCATCAATCCTTCTTTAAAAATTTTAATTTTAAATTATTATTTTTGTATCATTTTAATATGTTAAAATTAAAAATAAAAAATATATATTATTTTAATATACATTATAAAAACTAAAGTCTCGGCAGTCACTACCAAGAAATAGCGGATTACACAGTAGGACTGGATTATATAAATTAAAGGTGGTAACAATTAAAGCAGACCTTAAGCAATTGGAAAGACATTTGGTGTGGTTAAGTCAACATCATCAACTATACAATAAGTGTTGAGGATGAGAAATTTAATCCATGCTGACACCTTAAATTGCAACGGATATTAAACAAAACAAAATTAATAGCAACAATTTGTCCCCATAATTGTTTTTAAGATACCCAACCACCGAGCCTTGTGCTTTTCAATTGTCTTTAGCATATTTGTATTTGTTATGCTTAAATAATTATTGTTCCGTCGTCGTATTGGATGCTGGGAAAAAAGTGAACAACTGATCGGTGTCGTTGACTGAATTGAAGAAACATATATTTATTTATTTTTGGAAATTTAGGCAGCTATTAATTAATTATTGAAACGTAGCCCCCATAAGCAATTAATTAGTATTTAACATCGTAATAGATTAAAAATAAAAAAGAAATGGTATTACTTTAGGAAAAAAATGCATAAAACATAATAATCCAGGGCAGAAAGTAGGGCTACGTACAACCCACTATTCTTCTGAAATAAATAAATAGGAAAAGCTACAAAAGAATGATTGCTTGCCATCTAATAAACACCCTTAGATTTGCACGCTCAGACCTGACTTCTCTGTTCTCGTTTCTCAATGATCTTCTACATAACTTTAGTTGATTATTTGTCCATTAATTATATTACAACATTTTGCGATAATGCCACGAGTTCAAATTAAGAAAGTAGTGTGTATCCACGACTGTATGCGTAAGAAAAAGAGCTTAGCCTTTGTGTTCTTCCAGTCGTAGGTATGTCTTTCAATCAATATATATATATATATATATATATATATATATATATATATATATATATATATATATAATCACGAAGTAGTAGCCTTACTTAACAACAAAGTAATGGAGGCATTAGGCAGACGAGTGGAGTTGATAAAAAGGGGCCATTGCGATGCTAAAAGGAGATGCAATCGTGTTCGAATGTCTAACAAATAACAATGATACATTGTAGCGTTAGTGGCAAGTCGAGATTGGACTCTGGAAAAAAGAAAATGAATTATCTGTCCACTTGATATTATGCACAGCCAACTTATTACAAAATCATGAATTGACGGTCCACCCGCCAATTAATTGGAATATACGTATACATGATTCACATATTTCGTCCAGTTTGTAGTCATGGTGTGGTTGGGGAAACACTGGCGGCATCATATGATCATCATCTGGACAGGAACTTGTTGGTGATGAGATTACTTTGTTAGAATCAAAGCAGCACTCGCTCTCCTTATAATAATAATAATTGCAGATGGGCATGGCTTCCATTCAAAACATTTGATGGTTTCTTCTGTGATATATCTTATTGTTTCCATGACAGCATATCGTTTAGTCAGAAAATATACAGCACTTCAGAGATATTTCATGGAGTAAAATAAAATGGGGTACGTGGACTCTTTTCTCATTACAAAATAAAAACTAAAAAATCTCAGTTTTTTTCTATAACATGTGAGGAGATCGAGTTATTGTAGATTGAAGTAGTATAATTTTATTTTTTATAAAATTAAATTTATTAATCACGTCCTCTTATACTTAATTTCAGACAATACTTACAAGGGGTCAAAATTGGAGGGCTTGTCCCTAAGATTAGGTGGTGTACCCTATTGCATATGGTATATAGAACTGACTTGACTCTTTCAAGCAGATACAAGCACTCATCATTTCATTCAATTACACGGATGCTGTGGCAGGCGATGATTGATTTGATTATGTTATCTCAGGGCATGCCCTTTGCTACCTGCAATTAACGTGGCACGCTTTAGTTCTCAGAAATTGATCCAGCCATGAATTTAATCAATCATATCGATAGACATAAATACATATATACACACAGCGTCTATCTCATGATTGAATTGCAAATGTTATTTGACATTCCTGTGTGCTGCTTGTTCATCAACAGGTATCATGAGTGTATCAGAAAGGAGCGAGGCAAAGGAAGGCTTATTCAAATTCCAAATTTCTGACTGATTATAACTCCCCTTTGCTTGCCATTTATACATGCCATGAAAGCAAAGCTTTTAGACTAGAACTTTATCAAGAATTAGGAAAGAATGCTGCCTGATTCTTACTTCAAACAGTAATGATCACCCAATAAACTATGAACACGAAGCCTTCATTTTGTTCCCTTTTAGGCAGCTTACACAAACCATGTTTTTCTCATTGTTTGTTTAATGCGAGCCATACGCAGAGGTATCATCCTTTCTATTATCAATACGGGTTACTTGAACCGGACAGCCACTTTTTAATCTGGAGAACAATGCCCATTTCTCAATACTTGAGTCTGAGTCTATCACCTTCCACCTGGAAAAAAAAATCATGTTTAGCATCCTACCTCATGTATAATTATCAGTTGTGCGTGCGTGTGTGTGTGTGTGTGTGTGTGTGTGTCTCTCTCTCTCTCTCTCTCTCTCTCTCTCTCTCTATATATATATATATATATATATATATATATATGCGTGCGCGAATGTGAGTTGCATTTGAAAAATGTGGAGTGAAAAATAGATAGATTATATAGAGAACTCACTTGTATGTTGTGATTAGACGATGAAGGAAGACAAGCATCATGGCTTTAGCCATGTTCATTCCCAGGCAAGTTCTTGCTCCCATCCCAAATGCTAAGAAGCTGTATGGCTTTGAGTCATCCTGTACATGAAAAGCAAAAATGGCTTGTCGATCATTAATTATTTACAGCTAGATGGGAAAATGAAAGAGAAGAAATGAAATCAGATTTAACAATAGGTGGGACTTACATTAAACCTTGAAGGATTGAACTTATTGGGGCCATTGTAAAGATTAGGGTCAAGGTGTATTGATTTAACATCAACATTAATGTTCCACCCTTTCTTTATCTTAAATCCTATGGAAGCAAAACCACAAAAGGACTATTAAATTTCAAATAGTATGATCAAAGACAATGTTGTGGTGGAAAGTACGTAGATTAAGTTATTGGTGTTAGGAGACAAACCTTCAATCTCACAATCTTCAAGTGCTAATCTTGGAAACCAAGGTACTATAGATGCCATCCTTAATGATTCTTTGACTACCTGTTTGTGATCGTTTATATTTTATACCAGAATTCACCTAATCAGACCAAGAGTCTCTCAAGAAAGGGAATTCTTTTTATCTCTAAAGATTAATCCCAGAAATTTCTATCAAATTAATGAGGAAGATCTCATTTGTATTCACCTTAGAAGCGTATGGCATCTCAGCAAGATCTTCCAGTGCGAGAAATGGCCCTGGTGAAATTTTTTCTGCGAGGTGAAGTTGCTCTGCCTGCTCCAAACAAAAAGCAGATTGTCATTTAACTAGTTGCATAAAATTACTTGACGATGGCCAAAATATGTCCATTGATGCTTGAATGTGAAAAAGAATACTACTTTTTCTACATACTCTGAGGGTGTCTAGAACATCTTGATTTTCTCCAAGATACTTGACCATCCATGTGATTGCACTTGCAGTTGTATCCTGACCTACATAGACAAACTATTATAAACAGTTTGACGTTCAAAGGCAAAGGTACAGCAGCAAATCTGGGTATAATAGCTGTCTTCTCACCTGCAATAATCATGGTCAAAATGTTGTCTTTTATCTCTGTGTCTGTCATCCTATAGGCCTCATCAGAACCTGGCTTTTCATCTTCTACCAATAGGCATTGCATAAAATCTTTTTGATTGCCTTGTGAGCATCTTCTTCTTTCAGTTATGATCAAATCCAGTGTGCTCATAATCCTTTTCCTGGCCTGAATCATCATCATTTTTTTAGAATCATGATTTCATAATTTTCGTGGCATCAGAGAGTGACACCCAAATTTGGGCTGCAAAAGGAATGTAATAAAGTTCAAACCCACAACATGAGAAGCCCATTTATGATTTGATGGGCTTCGTTAGTAGATTACCCTAAGGCCTTTGTAAAATCTAGTCCAAGGAAACCTTATAGGGAAGGCGAGCATGGCTTCACAGACATGAGTTATGTCCTCTTGCAGCGTTTGTAGTTTCGGATCGTCCTCTAAGCTCATCAACATCCTGCACATGGCTTCGAAGGTTATCTGCACCAAATACGATACCAAGATCAAAATCAAGGTTTTTTCGCTGATCATGCCTTCCAAATTGGGCCTATGCAACTAGCCTCGCACAAGGCTCGAGTGACAAAGTGATGTTATCGTTTAAAGGATTCGTTATTCGAGCGAAGAAAGGTTTACTAAAGCCTGTGGAAATATCAAGTGGGTCAACTCTAGCCTCCAGTTTTATGGTGTCATGGCTCCAGTTGACGTGGATGGGCGATTGAGCGGCCTACAAATGCAGGCATATTTGGGCCTAGTTACTGGGTTGGGCTAATATTCGGACAGCATGAGCTCGGTTCAAAAGTTAGCATAGTATATCTTTGGTAATACGAGATTTCTTTAAAAAATATTTTTTTAATTAAAAATAATATTTTTTATATTAAAAAAACATCTAAAAAACTATTAATTTAATTTTTTTAAGTAAATTATACAAGCATGTTAAACCACGCTGCCTTGTATGAAGCGAACAAACCTCGGTTGCCTGGTCAAGAACAACTATTGTGTCCCCATCTTGCCAGGTGCTAAGACTTTTCACAACCAGTTCATCGAACTGTTTGATAAAAACAGAAATGGAACTTGTTGAGAATAAATGTGTCAAACAGCTACGGATGAGTTTGTGGTGTCCATGAGAAGCACATAGCAGGCTTTGATCTCCCACAAGCTCTGCGATTGATTTTATGTATCTCTTCGTGAATTTTCCCGATTCATTATTTAAGATTATCTTGGCCGATTCTGTGCTTGAAACAAAAACTTGTACAAGTCCAAGGATGTTGGTCTTGAAGCAATTGCCATACCTGTTGTCATCAAAATGAAATTAATATCCCTCTTGCATATTTTTTTTTTCAGTTCTCCATTACATCATCAAACTTCTTGATGCTTGAGAGATTTTAGATTCTCTCATGATTAAAAGGCAACGTGCTCATCGTATTCCTAATCTAGTACTGAACAATGGACATTCCAAAACCAAGTCTGATTTATTACCTTAGACGGCGAGCTCGGACGAAGTCGTAAAAACCTCTGCCATTATTCATGGCTGCCATGAACTGTACGGTCTCTCCGATCAACGGTAATCCACAACTACCCGGTGGGATATCAGCCTCTGCAATCCGGTTACAATACCCTAGCATCTTAAAGAATCCAAGATACAAAAGAAACAAGGTGCCAAGAAGAAGCACCGTGTAGAAACAAAGGCAAGAAAGCATATAAGATGAGAGAGGATGCATTTTGTTCAAGTTTGGAAGTAGGACATGAAATTATCGTAGCATGGCCATATTATTGCCTCCGGGCTCGGGCAAGAATATTTGAAAGTGGATAGTCCGGGCCATGTGTGCGGTTGAGAAAATAGGTGCTGGCATTTTGGCCTACAGGCCATCATTTGGAGATTGAAAGATTTCTGATTGACGTCGTCTCCCATTAGCGATAATCCCCAGTCCCCACCACGGCTTTCTTTCGTAGTTTATTCTGAGCTTACTTCCCACTGCCATTTGCTACCTTCCGTTGAATGTGGGCTAAAAAAATCGAAACCACAGATCAAAGTCGTGAGACATTTGTAGTGTGAATTTATTAGGATTTGGTCTCCCATGAAGTTCTTTTTTTAACCGTCCCCTCGAGTTATCATAATTACTCTCGGGTTACAAAAAAAATGCCATTTTAAATAAAAGCTTTTGAGAGGGAGGGAGGGAGGGAGGGAGGGAGAGTTCATAGAGGATAGTACAAGACATTAACATATACAGGGGTCGTTTTCGGTTTTCTGTCAAGTTAACAAGTCTCCACAGAGCAGATGGTAGTGCCTTGATGAACAGATAGGGCGTGGTGTGGAGTTGTTTGGAAGTGTAGTTGTATTTATTTTTTAAAATGTTTTTAGTTTAAAAATAAATTAAAATAATATTTTTTATTTTTAAATTTTTTTTTATATCTGCGTAATAATGATTTGAAAATATTAAAAAAAATATTAATTTAAAATAAAAAATAAAAAAAATATTCTTGAAATACAAAATTAAACAAGAAAGTAAAGGGGTGTGGCCAACAATTGAATTGCAAGTAGACGGCCAGATTTTACGCCCCTATATTTTGGATCTGAATTGAGCACGCCATTAGTGGGTCCAGGACTGATCCTACCAGCCACCATGTCCTGGCATGGGACAAGAGGCAAGGCCTCCCCCCAGCTCTAATGATTCATCTATCTTGTCCAGACATCCCTTGTCCGGGTAGTAGCCTGTTTTTGGGCACCAAAAAGGAAGTTTTTTTGGTTTTAGCACTTAAAATAATAATAATAATAATAATAACACATTACGTGTCATATTTAGAAAAGTATCACACTTAAGAAAATCAAAGATGATATCTATGACTCTCTCATATTATAAAAATACAATTTCTAATAAAAAATAAAAAATAAAGAAAAAAATCCTGGAAACATAGCAAAGTTTTCAAGTTGGCCATGAAGGTTCAACAGGCACAATTCTCTATGTGACCCAATTTACGAAGGCACCCCAGTGGCTTCGAAGCAGGCTCAGGGTTCTTTTCCTCTGTCCATGTCTCGCATCCGAGACTTTAAAATATATTGTACTGTGATGTAAATTGTTTTTAATAATATTTTTATTTTTAATATCAATATATATTAAAATATGAAAAAACTATATATAAAAATAATTTTATATTTTCTCAAATCAAATATATTTTTAAATCATATCTATCTAAATAAAGTTATTATCGGTGCTGTACTCAATGGTCAATAGCTCATTATCAAACCAGGCACACTGTCTTCAGTACACCGGCAAAATAGATATTTGCATTTGGTCAGTGCCAGCTAGTTAAAGTTGTGTGGGTCCCATATACGTCATGTAATCATGATTATCCACAGGATTGATAGCCACTTGATCTGTGGCCAATGAATTATTCAAATCTCGCGGTCCATTTTTCCGAGCTAGCACGGGCTCCCACTGAAACAGGACACTGCACTCGTTTTCTTTTTCCGAGAAGTAAAGGTAGGTCGCTAACTACTGATTTATTTTTTCCCCCCCTGCAAAAGTCACTTCTAAAATACGAAAAAGCCAAGAACACGGTTAATAATTGGTATCAGGAGTGATATTTTTTATTTGATTTGGTTTTTATAAAAAATAACTAAATAAAAATTTAAATAAAAAAATTGAAATCAGTTCAAACCGAATAGTTTCAGTTTGGTTTGGTTTTTTAGGATAAAAATCAGCTCAAACTGGTTTAGTTCAATTTTTTCCCGGTTTGGCTCTGTTTTTTCCGGGGTTTTTTTTATTTGGGTTCTGTTAGGTTTTTTCAGTTTCAAGTTTATAAAACTGAAATTGAACCGGTCAGTTTTTTCAAAATTTTAATTAATTTTTTTATAATTATTTTTTTCAGTTTTTTCGGTTTTTTTCTCACCCCTAAGCATGAATCTTAAAATTCATAAACTTATATTTTATACAGCGATTACAATATTTAATTTTTAAAATATATTTTATTTTAAAAAATTAAAAATATATATTTTTTATTTTTAATATAGTATATTAAAATAATCTAAAAGGCTAATACGGGAGCGATTACAATAGTTATATATTTGAATATCTAAATCAGGGTTCAGCATAGTATTTGTTTAAAAGGGTGTTTGAGTGGAAGGTATGGTTATTTTTTCTCAAAAAACTACCACATTTCTTATTAAAAAAACATATACTTTTTACTTTAAAAAATATAATATATACTTTAAAAGAATGATATTTAAAAAAAAACTACCACACCTTCAATTCACCACTCCTAAAAGTGTGTTTATGATGAACATGTCAGACGTGTGTTATCAATATACAGATCCTCCATAATCGAGATAAAATTTAAAACTATATTTACACTTTTTTCCTTGACTTTAAACTTTTTGGTATTATAATTTATCATTTGAGTTCTAATTTTTTATACGTTGAATTCAACAGTTTTGTAATATTTATCTACTGTGGGCTTGCACGGTATAATTATCATTTTGTCCGTCTCCACAAAAAGTTTTTGCCTTGATTGTGGGGGTTATAATGGTATTTTTCATGGGATTCAAAGATCACTTGCGAAATAATTAGGGACAATTTAGTAGTTTACAAGTTGAAAGGTATTTTAGTATTTTTAATATGTTTTTTAGTTATATTCTATATGGATTAGGGGCAAAATAGTATTCTTCATAAGTAAAAATAAAAAATTACTGGTGTGTTCCATCGCTTGCATCTCTTGGGCAGCACGTGTAGTGACCAAGATTTCTTAGCTGTCGTGTCATCCGCAAACATCCAATTAAGGTGAAACTTGTAGGGCCGCGCGAGTTATTCAAATCACAATGGTTTGGTGGTAATTAGATTTTTTTTTCCCTCCTTCTATTTTCCACATCCACTCCTTGAAGCTCATGTCATGTTACCCAAAAAAACAGGTTTGTCCTCCCATTTATCTTGTATTTTAATTATGATTCTCTTTTTTTTATTGGTTTTTCTTTGTTTTTAATTCTTTTTTATATTATTTTTAATTTTATCTATTTACATTTAATTTTATTTTTTATATCAAATACAGTATTTATTTTCCTAATTATTCTTTTTTATCCTTTTTTCTTGAATTGTTTTATTTCTTTTAATTTTGTCGGTTAACATCTTATTTCTTTTTTTTTTCAGATTGAGTCATCATTTTATTAAATTCTCCCTCTTTTTTTTATCTTTCTCTTTATTTGTTTTTTCCTTCTTTCGATTAATCCCTCAATATTTTATTTTATTTGTTTTTTTATCTAATTTTGATCATTGTTATTTTCATTTTTTTTATCATTTTTTTTATTTCAATTTTATCCATCAACATTTTATTTCATTTTTTGTATTCAATTTCGGTTTCTCATTCTTGTGATTGCTTTTTTATTTAACTTTTTTTTTATTAAATCCCTCAATAGTTTTTATACCATATTTGGTCCTTACTATTTTGATTAATATTTGTTTTTTTTTATGGTTAAGAATTTTATTCAAGATTTATTTCTTATCTTCTATATAGTTATTTTTTTCTCGTAGCTAGAGTTACTAGTTTTGAAAACTAACTCGATTTAATGTTGATTCTTTTTTTTTCACTTCATCATTTGATGAGTCAATAAGCCTCGAGCTTTCTATTTTATTTTTATTTTTTAATCTTTTCTTCCTCTATGGTTATCTTGGATCGCATATCAGTCAAGTTAACACGAGTTGCCTTTGAATTTTTATTTTATTTTTTTAATTTAATCATTTGGCGTTAGGCTACTGGGTCTTGAGATTTTTTATTTTTTATGCCTTTTCTTTCTATGAAGTTATCACATGTCGCATGTTCATTGGGTTAACTCAATGTGACTTGGTTTTTTTTTCAATGTTTTTATTTATTTATTTATATCCTTTTTTCTAGGTCATTATTACAAAAAAAATATTATCTCAATCTCATGTTATTAGTGGTGGGTTAGTGGAAAGAACTTGAGTTAATCCAGGTTTTTTTAAAAAAAATTATCATTTGAAAATAATTTTGTCGGATCTCAAGCCCTGAGTTTTTTATTCCCTCCCCACCCCCTCCTTTTTTCTTTCTTGGTTATCATGAGTCACATGTTAATTAAGTTAATTCGAATTTATTTAAATTATTATTATTTAAATATATTTTTTATGTTAATTAAATTAACTTGAGTTTATTTAGAAAAAAATTGACCTGCTTTGGAGCATCACGCATACAAAAAAATCTAGTGCTTTCTAATCTTAATTAGTTTGGCGCAATTAAACTAAATTTATGAATTATAGCTGATAATAAACTTTGACCGCTATTTTTAACAATTTATTTCCCATGTGAAAAAATATTAATTGATAGCAACACCCATTAAAGAACTCTAAAACGCGTTGGATATTTACTGTAACAGGTTTGTTTGTTTTTTTTTGTAGCAGGTTTTTTGTAATAGGTTTTTTTTTTTTACATTTTTTTTTGCTTTTTTTTTACTCAAAATTGATTTCTTCTTCTTTTTTTTTTCTTTTTTTTTAAATTTTTTTATTTCAAAATTATCTTTGCTATTTTTTTAAAATATTGAGCTGATTGAAAATTTAACTATGTAATTTTTTTCTTTAAAACATTGTGGGTTGCTATAATATTCTCATACATTGTTTTCTTTTCTTTTTTTGTGATTTCTTTATTCTCTTTTTTTTCAAAATGATCTTTGTAGATTTTATTTTTTTATATTAAGTTGATTGAGAATTTAGCGTTGTAATTTTTTTTAAAAAAAACAATATGAATTGCTACAGTATTTTCCCTGCATAGTTTTTGTTTTACTGCAATGTTTCCCCATATATTTTTTTTAAAAAATTATCTTTATCGAATTTATTTTTTCAATATTGAGCTGGCTGATAATCTAGCTTTAGCTTTCCCCATATGTTTTTTTTTATATTTTTTTCCAAAATTGTCATTTTTACATATATATTTTTTTTTAGAATTATTTTTGTTAATTTTTTTTTTTACTATTGAGCTGGTTGAAAATTTAGTTTTTTTGTCTTTTTTTTAAACACTGCAGCTTTCCCCACGTGTTTTTTTTCCGCTTTTGTTTCCTTTTTTGTACATTTGTTTTTCATTTCTTTTACCCAAAAATTACTTTTTTTTTAGATAGCCTTTGTCGGTTTTTTTTATATATTGAGTTGGTTGAAAGATTAGCTTTGTAGTTTTTTTTAAAAAAAAAATACTATGGATTACTACAATGTTTCTCTTACATTGTTTTTGTTTGGTTACAGTGTTTTCCACACATGTTTTTTTAAAAAATTATCTTTGTTAAATTTATTTTTTCAATATTGAGTTGGTTGAGAATTTAGCTTTAGCTTTAGCTTTCCCCACTTTTTTTTTTCATTTTTTCAAATTTTCCCATGTTTTTTCATTATAATTATAATTATAATTATTATTATATTGTATTATATTATATAATTGTTTTTTTTCTTTTGTTTTTTGTTTTTATTCTTTTTATGAATTTTTTTTGCTTGATTTAGTTTGTTAATGTTAAATTTTTTTTATTTAGTTATTAAATTTTCATGATACGAATCTCAGGTTTGATAGGTTAACCTGATTTGACAAGTTATTTTTTTCATTTAGTTTAGTTTATTAAAGTTAATTTTCTTTCTATTTAATTATCAGACTTTCATACTTTCATAACACGTATCCTGGGCTTGACAGGTTAACTTGGTTTGATGGGTTAACCCGGTTAATTCTGGGTAAACCCATCATTTTTTTCTATGTAGTTATCAAACTTTCATGACGCAAATTCCAGGTTTTACGGGATAACCTGGTTTAAAAGATTGACTCAATTAATTCAATGTTTTTTTTTCTTTTTCTTCATTAGTTTTTTCTTTCCTGTTGATTTTTTTTCTTTGTTTTTTTAATTAATCTATTTAATTATCACACTTTTATGACACAACCCTGTAACCAGACCCACATCCAGTATTCTTGGGTCCGGTGTTACAGTCAGACTCACTTAAACTTGGGTCATGCAAGTTTAATTTTATTATTAATATTATAAATATTACTCTTAGGTCAGGCGTTGCAGCCAAATCCAAGATTATTGGGTATGACTTTGCAGAAAAACCCAAGATTTTTAAATTTTTATTTTTTTAATATTTTGTATGCAAAAAAAAATGACCCGCGACATCGCGAAGGTATCAAAGCTAGTATAATATTATTAACTGTAATAATATTTTATGTTTTTTTATTAATTTATTTTTTCAATTCAACACTTCAGACTTCAATAACCTAATTTTTTTAATATATATATTTTTAATTTTTTAATTTAATATTAGATTGTGTTTGAAAATCATGCTATATGATTATTATGTTTTATTGGGCTATATACTGACCTTGTAGATTTAGTTTTTATTTTTATTTTTACTTTGGGTTAACATGAGTAGTTTTTTTTCTTTTCTTTTATTATTTAACATTGAGTGGATTAAAAACTTGGCAGCATATTTTTTTTTAAATTGTTTTACGTTGAGTCATCCTGGTCTTATTGATCTTTTTATCAATTTTAACTTTCAACGTTAGATATTCTAAAAATGGAGCTTTGTATTTTTTTAAAAATTTGATTTATATGAAATCATCCCAATCTCATGGCTTAGGTCACGAAAAGATAACTAGGGTTGACTTTAATTATTTTTTAAGTTATTTTTTAATTTATTTTTTCTATTATTCAACATCAAGTTGATTAAAAATCAGGCTTTATAATTTTTTTCGATTTGCTTTTCATGAGATTATCATAATTTCATGAGTCGGGTTGACTAAAATATTTTTTTTATTTTAATTTTATATTTTAATTCTAGGTTGATTAGAAATTAACCTTCATAAATTATTTTAATTATTTTATATATAGTTATTATAGTCTTATAATATAAGTTGATGATGTAATATGTGAATCCAAGGTAATTTAATATATCTTTCATTTAATATTTAAAAAAGACGTGGTTGAACGTGCACCACAATTTCCAAATGTGGTAACCCTCACTTCAGTCGACACGGGCTCGTGTAAAATTCTTCTTTGCGTTTCGAATTTTGATACCGGATCGATTGTCTGTCCAATAAAAAATCTTGCGAACTTTCGCAAGCACATGCCTCTGGATCCTGAATCTCGGTACTTTAACCCCAATCAGCTCCTACGTGGTGACTTTTTTTCTCCCCAAGGACCCCAGCAACACTTTTCATCATTTAAACTGAATTATTAATTAGGGTAAAAGGGGTTCGATAAAAAAAGCATATTCACCCCCAATGATCACCTAATTTTCAATTGAGTCCCTATTCAAAAACAATTCCAATTGATTCTCCCCTGTATACTTTGACACGAGACCCATTACCCAACTAACCCTCTCCTTAAATTTCCTCTTTAATACCTCATTTGTTCAAGAAGCATTGGAGGAATGATGTTTGGAGGGGGAGAGATTTGGAAGTAGGAATTGAATGAATATGCCCTTCGATTAAAAAAAATAAAGAGAAATTTTAACGGCAGACTGAATTTGTGAATATTTGACAGATATGAGGATTCAATTGGGAATTTAAGGGACAAATTTGTCCTTCTTTATAATTATCATATTTTTTTTATAGGTTCAATTACCACCCATCCTAAAACGAAACAAAAAAAAAACCTACCACCACTCACTATATTGTAATAATAATTGTTTTTTAAATATTTTTTTTATTTTAAAATATATTAAAATAATATTTTTTATTTTAAATGTAACAGCCTCACCTAACCTATCAGATATTGTCCGCTTTGAGCCTTACTGTCCTCATAAATTTGTTCTTGGTGACCACGTACGGCCCCAAAATACGCTCTAACAAGTTTGTAATCATCACTACCAATAAGGCCTGCTACCAACTCCTTGTCCGTCAATGTGAGATATTACAATCCACTACCCTTAAGGAGCCTGACAACCCCGTCGGCACAATCAGACAACCAGTGAGGTCGGCTTTGATACCAGATGTAACAGCCCAGTTCAACTTGCCAGATATTATCCGTTTTAGGCCCTACTGTCCTCACGAATTTGTTTATAGTGACCACGCATGGCTCCAGAACGTGCTCTAATAAGTTAGCAACCAGCAATACTAGTAGGACCTGCTACCAACTCCTCATCCGTCAATGTGAGATATTATAATTCACCACCTTTAAGGAGCCCGACAACTCCGCCGGCACAACCGGACAGTCAATAAGGTTGACTCTAATACCAAATATAACAGTCTAACCCAAGTTGCAAGATATTGTCCGTTTTAGATCTTATCGCCCTCACAATTTTGTTCTTGATGACCACACATGACCCCAAAACACGTCTAACAAGTTAACAATCAACGCTATTAATAAGGCCGACTACCAATTCCTCACCCGCTTATGTGAGATATTATAATCCACCCCCTTTAAGAAGTTCGACAACCCTATTGGTACAACTGGACAACCAGTGAGGTCAGCTCTGATATAAAATGTAACAGTCCGGTCTAACTTGCTAGAAATTGTTCGCTTTGAGCCTTACTGTCCTCACGGATTTACTAACTTTTTATAAGAAGTTAGCAATCAGCACTACTAATAAGACCAACTACCAACTCCTCACCCGCCGATATGATATATTACATTAAAATTATTTTTTATATTAATATATATAAATAATTTAGAAACAAACATAATTTTCTTTTTTTTACCAATCATGAAAATAAACACAAGGTGATACTCACTCGAGGAATGGTTGGTATTATAATAATAATTATTTTTTAAAATATTTTTTTTATTTAAAAATATATTAAAATAATATTTTTTTATATTTTAAAATTTAATTTTTATATCACTGTACCAAAATAATTTAAAAACAAATATAATTTTTTCTAAACCAACCACAAAAATAAACACCGTCTTGTCTCATCTGATACTCTCTCGACGACTCTCAACCAGTAAACTAGCTGCTAAAAATTGAATTGACAAAAGGCCGCCTCGCATTTCACCTCAAAGCCGTAAGGCATCCCTTTTTTCCTTCTCCACTCCCCTCATTCCCCACTACCATATCCTCCTATCTGTCTCTCTTATTCTCTCTCGAGGCTGAGACAGTCAAAGCAAATAATCTTCTCTCCTCCTCTTTCAATTTGGATCATTCTCCGCGATTCTTCAGAATTTATCTTACTGTGCATACCAGCCTATTAGGGTTTAGAAACCATCCACAGTCCGCAGCAACAACAGATATTTTCTTCTCAATTTTTGGTAAATATCTTTAGCTCTTTTCTCCTTTTTTTTTTCTTCTCTTTTCTCTCTCTCGGTAATCTGATGGTAGAATGAGGTTCATCACAGTGAGCACATCAAATTCAGTAATGGAAGTCAAAATAGAGCAAAAGGACGCGTCAGATTGGTCCTACAGAGGTGAAGGTGCTGCTAATATAGTTCTCGCCTACACTGGATCATCGCCCTCTTTTGTAAGTTTCGTATAATTAGCGAAATAATGCTGGTTAAAAGTTCTAATTACTTTACTTGTATTGCAAAATCTGTGCCTAATTTTAATTTTTTTGGTTAATTATGATTTAATGCATGTTAGATTGGGAAAGTAATGAGGATAACAAAAAAAGCAAGGAACGGGTCGTCACCGAAGTGTGACTCTAACCAATCAGTATTAACAGAGGAAGAGCGGTTGTTATGGAGAGACGTGGAAGAGTTAGTTACCTCTCCTACGAAAGAAATTGCAGAGCAGATTTATACTCAGCTAGTTATGAGTCCTTTGTTAGGTTCCAAACATGTCGATGCTGGGGTATGATTTTGTGATATTTATTTCCACACTGAATATGAATGGATGGATGGATGGATGATGTAATTTAGATTTTCAATATTGGTTTTTTTTTTCCTGGAATCATGATAGATGCGTGTGCCAGTAACGAGGGATTTTCTTGAGTGTGTTGAAAAGAATGTAATTAAACAACGTCCGGCTTGGCGAATTGATGTTTCAGTGGTTGATTTGGAACGTGATTTTGTGATTATCATGTCTGATCATTCTCTATTCCCTGGAGGTAATCACTGTCATTTCGAAGTGTTTTTTTTATATACAACGTGACTTTCTAGCTATGATATGTTTTATTTGTTGCATTTAGATAGAATACAGTTAGTGGCGGGGAGATTTGGTGTGACCGAAAATCCCCTGAAATCAGAAGAAAAATCAATTTGAATTGTAGCAGCAAGGACCAAAGTTTCTGTCATCTATGATTAGAAAGTGGATTGAGCTGTTTTATGTGGTTCCTGTAATCATGAATGTTTACTTTAATTTCTTAAAATGTCAGGTGTTCTTAAAGATGAACCTTGCATATCAGTTGAGATAAAGGTACTGTGTTTTCTGTGTTTTTTTCTCTTGTTGGTATTGGTTTATTTTTGTCTGGTCTGCGAGTGATATTTTTTCGTTCTAGGATTTATAACTTTTATTTCTTTCCATCAAGTAGCCCAAATGTGGATTTATCCCTTCATCGGAATTCATAGCTGAAAGAAATTCTGTTAAGAGGAGTGCTACTCGATTTCAAATGCACCAAGTCTTGAAGTTGCGTGAACAAGAGGTATTTTTTCTTCCATTTATCATATTGCTTTTCTTGAGCCAAGTTTTGCACCAATGTTTCTTTTTTCAATTATTTTTATTTGTTCAGTAAATCATTCTCACTTGAATAACTTGGCTTTTTAGATATCAGAATTAAGCGACTATGATCCTCTGGATCTGTTTTCTGGTTCCAAGGAAAGAATACATAAAGCCATCAAGGATCTGTACACCACTCCTCAGAACAATTTCCGTGTATTCTTGAATGGTTCTCTTATATTCGGGGGCTTGGGCGGTGGCATAAAGAGAACTAATGCTGTGGCTGGAAAAGCTTTTGAAGATGCACTCGAGGGCATCATCCTGGCTGAAAATGGCTTGCGCACAACGAGTTTTATACAGCTTGTTGCTGAGGCAGTTTACTGCTCTAGAGTATTGGATGGGCTTCTTGAAGTTCAAAGGCTTGATAATTTTGACATTGAAGGGGCCATTCATGCATATTACAACATTGTTTGTCAGCCTTGTGCGGTATGCCAACAGTTGGATGAAGCAAGACCACCGCATAGATTTTCCTCCTTGCATTCCATTCATATGGATGAGAGTTTGAAAATTGCAAAGGATTATTTGATAGCTGCTACTGCAAAGGACTGTAGTTTGATGATTAGTTTTAGACCTATGAAAGATGGAGCGTTTGGATCTCCTCATGTATACCTACAGTCAACCAACCAAAGTTTTAATTACAAGGTACACTTCCTTCAACATATTTCATGTATATTTTGATGTGCATGGTAAATATCAAATTGCTTGGAGGCCTACAATATCCTTATTCTGTCTCAATAGTATGAAATTGGAAACAAAATGAGCACGTGCCATGTTTGGCAATTCCCACTCTAAAAGGTGCTGTAACCCAAGAACGTTTATAATTTTTGTGGTATGTTTAATATTTTCACATTCATGGCTGCATTTTGATTCCATATTGATCGCCTTACATCTTAATTTGTTGTAAAACATGTTAAAGCTCTCTGTTTAAGTTCATCCAGCAAGGCATCTTTCCTCCCCTATGTTTTATATCTTATACAAGTTTCATTTGCCTAGGTGAATTTCATTGACTTGGATTTAAAACCTTTAAAGAAGATGGTAGACTACTATGAACTGGACAAGAAGATATTGAACTGCTTCACTCAGATGTTGGAAATGGAGCATAAAGATGGCAATGCTAGGACCATGGATGCGATTGAAACTATAAATTGAGTTTCAACAAGACTATAAAAGATCGTAAGTTTTGATTAGGCAATCTTTTGCATTGATTGTTGATGTAATGCTTGTAACTTGTAAAAGTGCAGATGGAAACTGTTAATATTTTGGTTTACGAACTCTTCCCTTTTCAGGAGATTGAATTTCCTTAAAGAATGTGAAGTGTAAACTATAGCCTACCCCAATTAGTTTGGGATTGAGGCGTTGCTGCTGCTGCTGCATTCTGAAATTCTATGCCTTTTCATACCTCTTGTCTGACCCAATAAAATGAAGTGGAGTTGGAGACAAAATTAATCAAACTTTTGCGTTTTGGCTTTGACTGCTAGCACAGTGATCGATTAATGTATGGGTAGCTTGTTTTTGACCCATTATTCGATGTGTTTTGCTGATAACCTCTGCCAAAACCAACTTTATACTCTTGGACTATTATACAATGCCCATTGAATAATCAATAAAGACATTTGTCTCTTAATTCCAATGTGTTCCGAGGAACCATTGGCTGGTTATGTGTTTCTCTTCATTCCTATCATGTAGTTGGAGTGTTGAATTTCACCTCGTTAAATGTTTGAAGTGCATTGAAATTTTTTGAATATTCAAGTCTGCAAATGAATGTATGTGTACGATTCAAGTTCCCAATATATATACAGTGCCTGCATACAACTTCTTGACAGTGCATGTCCCCCGGTTTACATACGACCGATGTAGAAATTTAGTCAATGTTTTATCCTCTGTTGTTAGTTAAGAGGAGTTTAATGAGGGGAGAGGGTTGAAAGGGACAAAGCACGTTCGTGGGCTCAACAGAGAAAGTGATACATCAACCACTGTACTGCCATTCCATCCCCAAGCCCACATGGGCTATAAAATTATACAGCTAGATTTAAATTTACTGAGGCATATGGCAACTGAAATAGCAGGAAGCATCACCCTTTGCTTTTCAGAATTGAGAGTTGAGGTTTAAGTTTACTTTCTCAGAACTGTTTATATCAATTTTTTCATAATCTCTTCTCTTTGCTATGCGTGTATATTCTCATTTCAGTTCCATGTCAATATTTGGATATGATGCAATTGGTAAATGTGTGATTTGGAAGCTTAATCTAACTGGTTTGGTAAATATCAACTTTCACAGAAGAATGACATTGGAAATCAGCATGCGTGTTGCCTGCAGCCGGCAAGGAAGACTTGAGCGTCGTATTTTGTTTGGGCAAGCAGAACAATCATGCGTGTTGCCTGCAGCCCGTGGCTGTTCCATGTGCTCAAGAATGAGCTGCCAAGTTGTTGAAGGCATCTGTGTGCATGGATCAGGAGCCATCACGGCATCTTGAAGTTTGAGGGCAACAAGAAAGGACAAATGTGTGGCAGAAGTGGGGACAAGCAGTGCCCATTCATCTGACCCGGCTCTCAATAAAGCTGAACTGAGAAATTTACTGAACTGAGAACATGTAATTTCAGGTTACTATTATCATCATCCTAGCTTAAAAGCTAGTTTGGCTTGCCTGTCAAAAAACCATAGCTTTGGATTCTCTGTAAAGTCCCCTAGCTTGGACTATTAGCATGTGGGACTATCAGCACTACACTTGAAAGTGTCACTCACACTCC